>NC_049236.1:62827744-63139530 GCF_011100685.1 Canis lupus familiaris
TGCCAAATTGCTTGAAATGAAACAATAAATATATGCACCAGTAATAGCTTTTATTTTAAAATAATTTACTTTTTTTGAAATAATATAGAAACAAAGAGGCCTCAAACTCATCAGGTACCACTTAAAAATGAGCAAGTACATGAATTACTTAATTTCTGGATGCCTTCTAAACTAATTGCTGTCAATTAGTTAGAGTTCACAATAAATAAGATACTATAAGAACTAGTGTCTTATCCTGTAAACAATATATATACTTTAGAAATACTATGTGAATATAAAAATATACTTTAGAAAGTGCAGATTTTTATGTGAACTAACTAAATCATTTCACTTTGTATCCAATTCTATAGTCTTATTCAACTAAAGAACACATAAAATCTCTCCTTACCAATCAAAAACAACAGGAGTTGAAAATCTATGGAAACTTACAGATAGATATATAGAGTCTAGATCATGAAATTCAGAAACGTTGCTCAGAGAATGATTGAGTTTTAAGAACCATGAGCATAAGATCTAGTAAAACCAGAATGGTCACTTTGTTACATCAGGTAAAACCTCAAACTGTATCTTGCCAAAATTCGCGTACAAAACAATCCTTTACTTTAGGGACAAATAAATGTAGAAATCATCGCAAAGGAGCAGAGCTTCAGGTAGTACAAATGGCCCATCCACTTGGAGAGTGAGAGAAAACCTGAGGTAGATATGTGAAGAAAGTAATACTTCATAGTAGCTGATGGTTTACACGATTGTTCTGAGACCTATAAAGAGTGAGATTATAAGATTAGTTGGAACCTGCAGGTCTGGGCGAGAGGCATCTGAATAAAACTATAGAATTGGACACAAAGTGGAATGATTCTACATGGGAAGATGTTTAATTCCCATCAGAGATGATTCATTCCAGAGCACTAAACATCCATGTGGACAGGATGACTTAATCTTTAGATATCAGCCAGTTTCTATCCTCAGTCCCCACAGCATTTACAGAGTAAGCTCATGAATGGAATCACCACGAGACAGAGATAGTATATACTCATGGGCCTGACACCATGGAATTCTCTCATAAATTCTCCTCTAAACTCATTACCTCTGCTGAATATTTATCTTGTCATCATGAGATACTGAGATTGAATCCCAGATATAGTACCATCTTTCCAAGAGACAAATGTGCCCTTCTGATGGCAAGTTAATTAGATGTAACCCTTCCCATTCAGGAAATATCAATGATTCATCTCTATTTAGATTGGTATCTACTCTTAGGATATATACATGTAGCTTACCTGCGGTGCCTCAGCCAACACTCCAACACTCCTTTCAAACGGCTTACAGAGTATCTTTACTACCAACACTGAGCCCACGTAACACCATTCACACCGATGTGGTGGTGGCCACCTAAGTGTGGGGGCCTATTCTAAAATATACCGCCCAGACATGGCTTGGCTTGATAAAGGGGTGAACGGGACTGTTGACACAACTGATAACCAACTTGGAAATGCCATCTTGGAGAACAGGATATCTTTCAGGATATGGAATGTAGAGTAGTCCAGTGATCATTGTATCATTCTTTTTGGTTTTGTTTTGTTTTTTTCTATGATCATTTAATTCTCTGTCCCCTTTTGGAAGAATACATGAGTCTGGCAACCAAGGGCTTGAGGTAGAAGTGGCCATCACTTCTAAAACCTTGTGGAAATTTGTACCTCTCATCCCACAATTTTAAATTTTATGTATTGAGGGAGCCTGGCTTCCAGAGAAAGGGAAATTCCATCAAGAGATATGGTAAGTCTCAATAGTTTTAAATCAGCAGCTAATCCAAGCAATTTAGATTCTTCATGTCAGAAGCCCAGAAAGCAAAAAGAAGGAGTTACAACACTTGCAGGGGTAATGGAAACTGGCTAGCGTGAGGATATAAGAATTCTAGTGCTCCCTAATGGCATTGAGGAGGAACGTTTGACATTCATATGATCCACTGAGCATCTCTTGGACATAACAATGTCTATTGCTAAATGTAAATTTGCAAATACAGTGACCACCACCAGATAAAGGCAGGGAGCTCAGCCCTCTCAAGGATGTGGGTCTGGGCCATACTACCTGGGAAGGCATCTTGGTGATAAAAGTGCTAGCCAAGGATGAAGGGAAAAGAAAATGAGTCTTAGAGGAGATGATAAATATAAACTATTAGTCTTAGGATTAACTGTAGCATTTGTGCTGTAGCTTATTCCACTAGGCCCAATATTCCCCAAAATAAATTATGTACACCCAGAATCCTGGATAGATGGTGCCAGACGTAACAAGTTTCACATGAATGCAAGGAGTGGAATACTTGTCGATGCTGTTGATGTCCTTTCCAGGTCCCATTTTCCGGTGGAAATGGTGCATCCATGTTTTGGTGGCTGCCAGTGCAATGACTAGTGGTTTCTATCTGTGACCTTCTGAGGGAACGACTCCCCTTAGCCCAAGGCTATCAACAGCACCAGAGATGCCTGGAGGGGTTTAACTGTCAACTACAGAGTAGCTCTTGTCTGACTGATAAAGTGATATAAACGGCAAACCCCTTGATTAAATTTGGGACAAGTCTTTGTTGTAATTTGAGCTTTAGAAACCCATCTCTAGTCCCAAGAGTCAGCCCAATGCTAGAATTGAGGCCACGATCTTATTTAACTGGTTCCCTTTCCCCATCTTGCTTTGCTCACTCCCTTGACAAGTTTCTTTTCTTCTTCCTTCCTGTCTTTTCTTTCCCTGAAGAAATCATAAAAACTTAACCTCTACAATAAATCATGTGCCTTTGAATTCCTGTCTCATGCTGTGCTTATAGAGCACTGATGATAAGACAGTGACAATATGGATATAAATACTTACTTATATGCTACTCTGTCTTACTATGTTGCTCAGTCAAAAAAGAAACGGTATCAAAGGAACCCGACTTGGGCTGAATTAAATTATTTCATGACCAATGACTAATTCACAGGGATGATTATGAACATTTTCAGTTCTACCTGCAGACAGTCAATGCTAGCCAATGATGATTAATGTTTAGAAGTCAGCTTTGTGTGATGCTAGTTTATAATATTATTGAGAAAAATAGAATATTCAAACCAAGAAGCAAAGAGGTCAGATGAATATGAATTCTGGATAATTCTCCTTGAAACTAAAACTATGGATTACTGTGCTTTTTTTTTCTACTTTCATAAAAATAAATTGCTGTCTCTCCTTTAACTATTATTTTTAAACTGCCATGTTGCTGATCTTTTTGATCTGAAATGACACAAGGCAGAAATCATTTATGTTTGGGCCTATCTAAAAGATTTAATTGATAAAATTAAATCCTGTTGGTATTGAGATTTTAATTATCACTTTCCCCCAAGTTGTTTCTCAAAAAAGATGAATCTTATATTTTGTTAAAATCATTTAACAAAAGCAGCCTCAAATTGATTCATGTGAAATTCCAACAGCTGGCCTCCATGGCAGGGATTTTAGGTAGCTGTGTTGTCCTGCTGTTTTTTGGGCTATTGGGGTGGTTCCGGGTGTGACCAACTTTGACCCTCTGCTCCACATGTTAATCTTAAACTGTATTTGGTGTGTGTCCTAACGTAAATTTGGAGCAAATCCATTTCTTTTGTAAGTAACTGTTTTAGGTGTCAACTTTCCATTCTTTAAAGCATGTTTCTAATTACATGGTTCTTTGGTGCTCATGGAAGTACTAGAATGTTTTTTTGAAAATTTTGAGAATATCACCAAGAGATTCAAATATCAATTCAGCAGTATTTAGGTATTAAGATTAAAGTCCAGGACACTCACTCAAATTATTTGAGAAATAATTGTCCCACCAAATAAAATTGCATATAGAAATTCAAGCATGTATTTTATATATGCAGGGCTTTAATCTATGTAAAGGTTTTATTAATGGAAATAAAATATGGTAAATCCAATTCATCTACTTAAATATATTTTGAAATTAAAATTTTAAGATAATATGCGTTGCTTTATTCAAACAAAACTCTTCGTTTTACCTAAACTTACCAATCTCTATGGTTCTACTCATTCATATACTGAGACATCTCTGCTTGAATAATACTCCCTCTTCCTGTAGTACGTCACTCACTCATTCAATCATCTATTTGTAACCAAATGAACATGAGTTTGTTCCTAGGTGAGTCAGAAACTGCACCTGGTGAGTTGTTGCACAAAGAAAACTTTTATTTGCAGCAAATAAGGAGATCATGGGGAATGGTTTCCAATGCTTTGACTTCTTGAGAGGGTGAATGGGTTTCTTTTGTTTAGGGTTCAGATGAATATTTAGATAGAGGAGCCTTCTCATTGTATGTAGAGGTGGGCATAAGGTCACACATTGCCTTAAGGAGGCATGCCTATATGGACACTGTATAGAGGTAGGGACCAACAGGGCTAGGCAGGGCTAGGTAGGGGAAGCAGGCTCACAAAAATCCTCAAAATGCTCAAGTGTAAGGAAACCAGAACAAGCCAGACCACCCTGCCCCCTGCCCTAGGTGTGGGTGGGAAGGGTGTCTTGTTATAACAGCTACTTGTGACCAACAAAGAATTAAATATGCTATCACTAGTTCTTACTCAAAAGTGATATCAATGGAGATGTTAAAAGATTTAGGTTCCCTGATTAGGCTCTCAATAAAAGACCAACCCTACAAGCCCTTAGTGGCAACCCTGTCTGGACCCATGTCACTTCTGATAGCTTTCTCTGTATCTTTGCTTAATAAACTTCTGTCCCATTACTCACTCTCCTGTGCCCATGAGATTCATTCTTCGATTCCGCGAGACAAGAACCAAGCCCTCCCGTATTAGTATGTCATGTAAATGAGACTGAGGTTCCTCCTTGGACAGAGATTTTAGTATTATAATGAGGTAAATGTAATTAACTGGTCATTCCAGGGGTCTCTCCTGTCTATCTACACAGATGTTAGTCAGAGATTTAGCTCCAAAGACCTAGGGCATCTGGGCCAACAGTCAGGGTAGTCCTTTTCATCTGAGGGGTGGTTTCAGGTTTCATTTTCCTGAGTTAAGAGTTAAGCCAGAAAAAAGAATTTAAGGAAAAATATAAGACAAAGGTTAGTGAGTTCAAGCAAGTAGGCGGTAAAGGTCTGTTCTTAGGATCTAGCTGGTGACACATTCACTCACCAGATAGTTCTTGAATGCCATTAAGTTTCTAATATGGTCAGGTACAGTTCTATAGTTTGCAAATACATCAAAGAATGACACAAAAGAATCTATTCTCATGGAATTTATTATTTACCAAAGGTAACAAAGAATATTAATAATAAACATATTCATCTTGTTTAAGGGTTTATGAGGAAAATAAGGCATGAAAATCCATGGAAAGGGGAGAGATGAAATTTTATTTTTATTTTTATTTATTTTTAAAGATTTTATCCATTTATTCATGAGAGACACAGAGATTGAGAGAGAGAGGCAGAGACACAGGCAGAGGGAGAAGCAGGCTCCATGCAGGGAGCCCGACGTGGGACTCGATCCCAGGTCTCCAGGATTACCCTGGACTGAAGGCAGTGCTAAACTGCTGAGCCACCCAGGCTGCCCAGAAATTTTATTTTGTATGGCTAGAGAAATCCTCTTATTGAGTGACATTTGAGTAAAGACATAAAAACACAAGGACATTTGAAAGAAAGTATTCAAATGCAAAGACCATGAGGAAAAAGTTGCTTGATAGGTTCAAGGAAATGCAAAGAGGTTAATAATGCTGGAACAGAGTAAGTGAAAGGAATAATATAAAATGAGGTCAAGGAGAAGATGGGGTGTGTTGAGAGCACAATCATGTATTCTTTGTGGGTCATTTGAAGACTTGAGTTTTACTATTTTCAATAGACCGTTATTTGCATGACTAAGGAAGAATGACATTAATTTATCTAAGATTAATCAAATCACTCTAAGTGCTTTGTTAAAGATAGATGAAAAGGGACAATGGTAGAAGTAAGGAGAATAGATATGAAGCTCTCCTGACAATCTCTGAGAGATAGAATAAGAGATCAAACAGAAGTAGTACAGTGGAAGTGGTAAAAAAGTAGTTAGATTTGGACAGATTTTGAGGGTAAAACCCACAGGATATGCTGAGAAACAGAAGAAAGCAGGAAAATGCCATACCATGAGCTACTAATTAAATGTTTCCTTTTACTGAGTGTGGAAGATGTAGCAAAAACAGGTTGGCAATTGAATATGAGAAACCCACTTGAAGGTCTATAGGTTTGGGAAGCATTATATTTAGAAAATTCATGAGAAGATACTAAGTGGATAGTTGATGCACTGATCTGGTGTTCAGGGCAGAAACGTTCGGTAATGATATAAATTCAGGAGTCTAGTCCATAGATAATATTTAATATTTTGAGGCTGGATGAAATCACGAAAGAGGAGGATTCAGTTAAATGAGGCCTAAGAATAGATCATTGGGGAATTCCAATACGTAGAGAATGTAGTACGAGACGTAGCACGAAATTATTTATTTATTACAGAAATAAAAACAAATTTATTTATTATAGAAATAAAAACAAAACAAAACACCTAGGAAAGAGTGTTGTCCCAAACACAGTGGAAGAAAGTGTTTGGAAGAGGAAGGAGTCACTGTGTCTGTCACAACATTCTTCTATTTATAATGAAGACACCTAAATTGTCCTTTACAACATTTGCAGCCCAACATTTGGATCCGGGTCCGGTCACGGAAGAGTTAGATGGATTGCTTTCCTCTTCAGGTCTGACCACACACCTTCCGACAAAGACCGTGTTCCTGGGCAAGGAAACACATGAGAGCAGTTGTCCTCTGTTGGCAGAGCTAGCTCTTTTATGATGCCAAGCTGTTCACCCGTGGCCCCCTAAAGAGCTGAAGAACTTCTGACCCTATGCATTCAATAAAAAAGGGTTGTGCTGGAAAAATTAAAAATAAAAATAAAAAATGAAATTCTCCTTCATTATAAATAGAAGAAAGTTGTCCTCTGCCTGCCAAATTTTGATACAGAATTTTAATCTCACCATCTTGTTCTAAGTAATTATTGAATCTCATATTTTTTTCTTCAAATAATGAATTATTTAGAAATATGTTTGCAAGTCCTCAAATATACAAGTGTTTATTATTATTAATGTAATAACCTAATAATCAAAGAACATAGTCCTATTGGGGTTGAGACGCAGCCAGTAGGACATGACAGCCTGCACATATTATAAGCCAAGCATTCAATCTGACTGGTCAAGTGTCTTCTTTAATTGATTAGTCAAATGTTATTAAATATTTTGAAAATTACCGCTGTCTGTATGGAAACTGTTCTTTGAACTGTGTTGAGATTTACCTAGTGATTTATGGTATTATTAATTTTTGTAGATGCTCCACATGTTCTTAAGACTATGTACTTTCTAATTACTTCTGTTAACATCTTATATATTAGATTAAACTTGTGAATTGTGTTCAGATATTGTATAACTACAGATTGATTTTGTCTCTTGGCCTATCAATAATGAAAAGAGCTGTGGTAAAATAACCTACTCTAGAGGTACATTTGTAAACTTATCTCTCTAGTTTAATAATTTTTATTCTGTATGCTATTAAGAATATCCATGTTTTAAATTGCTAAATCCTCTGGTTTCCTTGATGCTTTGAAAATTAGTTAGAGGGCTGCCTAAGTGGCTCATTCTGGTAAGTGACTGACTTGATTTCAGGTCGGGTCATGATCTCAGGGTCCTGAGATTGAGCCCTGGGTCAGGCTCCATGCTCAGTGAGGAGTCGGCTTGAGGATTCTCTTCCTCCCCCTCTGCCCTTCCCTGCACTTTCATGTGCTCTAAATAAATAAATAAATAAATAAATAAATAATCTTTAAAAAAATAAATGAAATAAAATAAGTTAGAAATATTCTGCATCCCTAATAATGATTCATTTTTTTTTTGTAATCTAGTGTTTGTCTTACATTTATATGGTTATGCCAACTCTCTTTTTACAGGTGTCTGTGTATATATGTATGTGTGTATGTATATGTATGTATGTGTAAATATGTGTATATACACTTTGCAACTCTCCATGTCATTAAAACTTTAGTGTATTACTTGCAAAAAGCATGCAATGAACTTAAAAAAATATTTGAATCCATTATTGCATGTAATCAATTAATTTATATAGGGGTATATTTGGATTTGTTTCTATAATCTTATTTAATTATAACTCTCCCACATTTTATTTATTTAATTGCCTTTTAATGTTAAGATACCTTTATTCTTTGTGTTTTCTTAATCTGCCTTTTTTTTTTTTAAGATTTTACTTATCTATTCATGAGAGACACAGAGAGAGAGAGGCAGAGACACAGGCAGAGGGAGAAGCAGGCTCCATGCAGGGAGCCAGATGTGGGACTCGATCTTGGGACTCCAGGACCACACCCTAGGCAGAAGGCAGGCTGTAAACCATTGAGCCACCCAGGGATCCTCTGCCTTTTAATCTTTTAAAATGCTTTCTCCTGAATTTGCATATTTATTTTAATAAAAACTTAAAGTGTGCCTTGATATTTTTTTCTGAAAAGCAAAGGATTTTAAATATTTACCTCTAGTTTTCCAAATTCTATTTTTTTTTTTTAAATAATGTGATCATTCCAAATGCTCTTATCAATTCAACAGTGATTCTCTGTTCCTGAATCTAGTGGATGCTTACTACCCTTTATCTCACTTGGACTTTTAGCATATTTTAACCCCTAACCTTTGCACATTTATCAACCCTTGAGGCTTGACTTATCATGCTTCATTAACTAGAGAATTAAGCCCAGTATGTGGTCCATTTTTGGCTTGAATGCAGCTGACAAAACAAAAAACACAACATTTTGAGCATTGCCTTTATAAATCTGGCAGGATTGAGAGGCAGGTGAATGAAATCCAGCATCCTTTCTGAACAGTCGTCCTGATATATCACTTGTGCTTTGAATCATACCCCTGAATAGTTGAGTCACCCGAGTGAATATAAAGTGGAAAGGAATCCTTTACATATATTATACATCAGGTTCATTATTGTTTTCCTGTTGAAATTAGAATGAGACAATACCTGACTGTTTGTATCAGTATATATCTAATAGAAAACTTAGAATCATGTAAAAATCCTCTCAGGAAAAGAAAGTATTAATCGTAACTCTCAAATAATTTAGGCAAAGGCAATGTTAACTAGGGACAAGGGAAAATAGAAACAACATAAATAAGAATCACCAGAAAAAGAAACTCAGTGAAAAATAGCCTACAGTGACTCTTAATATCAAAATTAGTAGACAGACTGTAAAGTAACTATGCTCATGATGTTCATGGAAATAAGTTAAAACTGAAAATTTTTGGTTGAAAACTAGAAACTATAGAAAGTAAAATGGCAGATATTCTTGAAAGAACCAAATTGAAATTCTGAATTAAAAAAAAAAAAGTAACCAAAATTAAGAACTCAGTGGATGAGTGTTACAGTATGAAGTCTGTTCTCCAAAATAGATGTTGAAGTCCTAATCTCCAATACGCAGTGTGTGTAACTAGTTTGGAAACAGATCTTTCCTCAGGAAACAGGTCTAATAAAAGTTAAAATATCATCATTAAAATGTGTCCTTATCCAATATGACTGGTTCTTAAAATGGGAACATTTAAACACAGAGGCAAAAACTATACAGAGAATACAATGTAAGCGATGCAGGGAGAAGAAAGCCATCTGTTGGTCAGGAATGCGTCTAGCTATCAGAAGTTAGAAGAAAGGCCTGGAACCCATTCCTTCCCAGCACCTGCAGAGGGAGCATAACCCTGCCAACACCTTGATTTTAGACTTCTGACATCCAGAACTGTGAGACAATAAATTTTCGTTTTCCCAAGCCATGTAGTTGTGTTATGGCGGCCCTAGAAAACTAATACAATCGTTAAACTCTGAATTAGACAAAGCGGAGGAGAGAACTAGATAGATGACAAATCATAAGAATTCAGGAAAGAGTTTCAAATGATTAAAAATAATAAATAAGAGAAGTTAAATAATAAAGGAAATATAGTCAGAAATACTAAAAATTGTTAGTTGTAGTCCCACTTGGATAAAATATAAGGGATAGGCGAAGTAATATTTGAGGAAACAATTTCTGAGGTTTTCAAAAAACGATGAGAACCAATAATCCAAAAACTCAAGATGTCTAATGAAATTCATGCAACACGAATGAAAAGAAATGTATGTCTGGGGCTCCTGGGTGACTCAGTGGGCTAAGTGTTTGCTTTTGGCTCAGATCCTGATCCTGGGGTCCTGGGATGGAGCCTGCTCCATCCCCCCGTATCAGGCTCCCTGCTCAGTGGGGAGTCTGTTTCTCCATCCCCTTCTCCTCCTCCCCCTGCTGTGCTCTCTTTCTTTCTCTCAAGTAAGCAAAATCTTAAAAACAAAAGAAATTCATGCCTGGAGAAATCATAGCAAAGCAGCAGGTGGGAAATACACAAACAAAAAACTCTTTGCAACAAAATAAGCATATGAGGAAAAAAATCTTTAAAAAACATTCTCAATATCTGTAGTGCAAGACAAAAGAAAGGAAGATAAGAAATATCTTCAATGTACTGAATGAATATATCTTTGTCTTAAAAATCTATATTTCCACCCAAATCTTTTAAGAATTATAGTAAAGCTTATAATTTTCAGAAAAAGATAAATAGGAAATTCTGAAGATATCTTTAAGTAGAAGATGGTGATCTTACATGTGAAACTGGAGATGCATGAAGGAATAAAACTAAAAATGTTGATAAGATCAGTGTACAGAAGTCTGAAGCATTCCTATACACTATTAAGCAGTAGAAAGTGAAATTAGATAACAATTCCATTTACAATTGTACTAAAAACAACAACAACAAAAATATCTGGGAATAAACTCTACCAAGGAGGTAAAAGACTGAAGAAAACTACAAAACACCGAGGAAAGAAATTCAAGATGATGCCAAAAAATGGAAAGACAGTCCATGTTTATGGCTTAGAAGTACAAATATTGTTAAAACAATGTACTACTAATGTACTGCTGTCTCTACTACCCAAGGTAAAGTACACATTTACTGCAATCGCTATCAAAATACCAACAGCATTTTTCACAGAGCTAGAACAAACAACCCTAAAATTTATATGGAGCCATAAAAGACCTCAAATAGCCAAAGCAATTTTGAAAAAGAAAAACAAGACTGAAGACTTCACAATTACAGACTTCAAGTTATATTACAGAGTAATAGTAATTAAAACAATATGGTACTGCCACATAAATAGACACATAGATCAATGGAATACAGTATAAAGCCCTGAAATAAACCCACAATTACATGGTCAATGAATCTTTGACAAAGGAGGAATAAACATCCAAAGGGAAAAAGACAGTGTCTTCAGTAAAAGGTGCTGGGAAAACTGGACAGCCACATGTAAAAGAATGAAACTGGACCACTTTCCTTCATCATACACAAAAATAAACTCAAAATGGATTAAAGACCTAAGTGTGAGACCTGAAACCATAAAAATCTTTGAAGAAAGTCCAGGCAGTAATCTCCCTGACATGGCCATAGCAAAATTTTTCTAGATATATTCAATGCAGCAAGGAAATAAAAGCAAAAATATACTATCGGGGCTACATCAAACTAAAAAGTTTCTGCACAGCAAAGGATACAACAAAACTAAAAGGCAACCTACTGACTGGGAGAAGATATTTTAAAAGACATAAACCAGGGATCCCTGGGTGGCGCAGCGGTTTGGCGCCTGCCTTTGGCCTAGGGCGCGATCCTGGAGACCCAGGATCGAATCCCACATCGGGCTCCCGGTGCATGGAGCCCGCTTCTCCCTCTGCCTGTGTCTCTGCCTCTCTCTCTCTCTCTCTCTCTGTGACTATCATAAATAAATAAAATTTAAAAAAAATGTTTAAAAAAAAAAAAGACATAAACCATAAAGGGTTAGTATCCAAAACATATAAAGAACTTATTCAACTCAATACCTAAAAAAACAAATAATCCAATTTAAAAATGGACAGAAGACATGAATAAACATTTTTTTTCCAAAGAAGACATCCAGATGGCCAACAGACACATGAAAAAATGCTCAACATCACTCATCATCTGGAAATACAAATTAAAATTACAAACAGAGATCACCTCACACCTGTCAGAATGGCTAAAACCAAAAACTCTAGAAACAAGTGTCGGCGAGGATGTGGAGATGAAGGAATACTTTTGCACTACTGTGGGAAACACTGTAGAATTTCTTCAAAATTTAAAAATAGAACTACCCTATGATCCAGTAATCTCATTACTGGGAATTTACTAAAAAAAACAAAAACAAAAACAAAAACGCTAATTCGAAGGGACACATGCTTCCTGATGTTCATTGCAGCACTCTTTATGCTAGCCACACTCTGTAAGCAGCCCGAGTGCCCACTGATAGATGAAAGGATGAAGAAGATGTGGTTTTATATACGAACATTATTCAGCCGTAAAAAAGAATGAGATCTTGCCATTTGCAATGACATGGATAGAGGTAGAGAGTGTGAGGTTAAGTGAAATAAGTCAGAAAAAGACAAACACCATATAATGTCACTCATCTGTAGAATTTAAGGAACGACACAAACAAGCAAAGGAAAAACAAAACAAAACAAAAAAAACCACAAAAAACCCTCTCTCTCTCTCTCTCTGGCTCCCTGACTAGTGACTTAGGAGTCTTGAGTTTCGTGTCCGAAGTATGGCTGTCCAGGGCTGCCTATGTAGAGACATCGCGTAAAGAGGTCACAGAGGGATGAGGAGGCTGGCTGAGGAGGCCCAGCTCTTCCCTCCCTCTCTCCTTGAGGCTTCCCACATTTGCCAGACACGTGCATGAGCCTTTAGAAGGTTTCAGGACTGGTCCCAATCCGAATGTCACCACATAAGAGACGTAGAGTGAGAAATGCTTGGCTGAATCCAGTCAATCCCCAGAATTGTGAGAAATAATAAAATAGTAGTTACTGCTTTAAGTCACTGTGTTTAGAGGTGATTTGTTACAGAGCAATTAGTGATGAGGATAAATTTTAGGTTGTTTCAAATACTTTATTGTTAAAAATAATGTGTGCGTATTCGCTGCTCTCTCTTATTATTTCTTTAGGATACATTCTTAGAAGTGAAATTGTTCTGGTTAAAAGTATGCGTATTTTAATATTCCTCAATTGCTCTCTGATATTACAATGATTTATGTTACCAACGCTTAAGAATGTCTATTCCTTACCATCACTGACAGCTTGTGGGTTTTATGATTAATTTTGTCAATCTTACGGACTAAAGTAATCCTTCATTTTTTTCTGATATGAATTTATTTGCTTATCATTGAGACATAACTTTCCCCTTATGGTTCTTTGTACAGATGCATATACAATTACACACTTTGTGCAACTGAAATAATTAACAAGAAATCTGAAAAATAAATTATTTGAAATGGTAGCGACAACGTATACTTCTCTTCCCGTGATCTTTGTGAAAGGGAAAACGAAAAGTGAACACTGGAAAAAATAGGAAATAATATAGTGGTAAAGAGTGGGGAGGAGTGAAGTTTGAGTTCAGATTAAGACTAAATTGTTCTAAAATGTATTGACTACCAAGTTGCGTCTCATGAGATTTGAGCAGATTGTCTTTAAAATTGTCTATCTAAAGTGCATTGGAATAGAAGTCTCTCTCCCATCCATATATGTTCCCTCTTTAAAATGACGATTTTTACAAAAGCTTCTGTTCCTACAAAGCAATCACTGTTGCTTCCACACTTTTACCCTATCAAAGGTTGATTGTTATTGCAGAAACATCCACTTCCATTCGCAGTCATAATGGAAGTCTGAAGGGGAAAGTGCTGTTCTGGTTTATGAGGAACCTAAAGAAAATCAGTTTTACTGTTATAGATTGTGGAAGAGACATGAGCGGACTGCTAATAATTACACCCATCCTGACTAGGAAGAGGAGGAGGAGGACTTCATGAGCAAGACCAGAAGCTCAGAAATCCCAAAGAACAACAGGGGACAGAACCAACAGCATGAAAGTTAAACTTAGATCTATGAAACTAGGCACAAGGTTTTCAAAACAACAGTGTAAAAATGGGAGAAAATATTTACGACACAAAAAATTAGCCAATAACTAACATCCCTAATTTACAAATAGCTCCTACAAAATAATGATGAAAAGGATATATGATATATATAATATAATAACATATAGTTCATATAATTTTATGTCAATTATTTATACCACAATAATAAAACAGCAAAACAAAAGGGATAGACAACACAATTAATAAGTGAATATGAATATTACAAGGTAACTATTTTTTAGATTGTTCAAAGAAATGTAAAAACACTATATATATTTCATCAGAAGAGGGTTTTAAAAGATTAAGATGTTGAATGATGGCAAAATATGCACTATTGGTAAAAGTTTAACTCATGATGATTTTAAAGGATAATTTGAAAATAGTCATTAAAGTTTAAATTGTGCAAATATATAAAGATGTACATGCAAAAGCATATTCCATGAAGCATTATTTGGAGGAGCACAGCACTGAAAAACAATATGCTAAAATAACTAAAAGGCAAGAAAAGAGGGAAAAAAGAAATTATAACTACCGTTTTACATGTTTCTCTAATTGGGTCCTCCAGTTAAATCCCTAAGGTTGGTGCACACATTATTCAATTAGAAGCAGAATTTTAAAGACATAAAGTAATTTGATGAGTTAGTAGATGATTAGTACATTGAGTATTATTTGGAGAAAATTATAGAATATTGGCCAAAGTGGGTGGTAGGAAAGAATGTGTCCGAGTCTTCAGCTAGGTAACCTGTGATACAGATAGCTGCAGGTCCATCTTTTTAAGATAGGTAAGTAGGTAGGTAGGTAGGTAGTAGACATATGCATATATAGAAAGAACTAGATACATCATGAAAACATGTTTTTTTTTAACTTAATAATATTGTCAGTATTAGAACAACATAAAATTAATTTAAGCAATCTTTTGTCATTTTAAAAATTTTTATTATTTTTTTGTCATTTTTTTTTAACAGGACATTTTAATGTAAAGAATTTTTTACCGTAACAGAAACTGGAATAATGAGTAATTGGCTGGTGAGCAGTAGAGGGCTCCCCGAACAATGTAGAAATGGTGGCTCTAGAGAGCAGCTCCCACTCTTCCAACGGTTGAGATAGAGCCTTGAGTACAAGCCCCCACCTCCCTGCCTGAGATCCAGGCCTTGCTGGGGGCAGGGCGGGGGATCCAGGAGGGTCCAGCGGCCGTGATGCTGCAGTCATAGAGGTCCCTGCTGGATGTCTGCCCTTTGGAACTTGCCAGGGTTGTCTCATTGAAAGATGGGGAATGCTGTTCGTGGGGGGAGCCTCCCCTCCTCACTGCCTGGGAGGAGGTGCTGGGAGAAGCTGCTGGTGCTGAGATGCTGGCCATCGTGTTCCGCAGGAGCCTGGCCTGGAGAAGCCAAGCTGCAGGACACTTGGGTACAGTGGAACCGGGAAGCAAGACTTGCTTGTCCTGCAGTCCCTGTCACGCTCTGTGTTCACAAAGCACGGCGGCTTAGCATCATGCCATCTGACTCAGAAAAACCATTCCAAGGGCTCAGATCCATTTTCACAGAGTAGACAACCTGTGGGTCTTGAGGGGAGAGGCGACGGGTAATTGGAACAGTCTACTCTTTGATTATTTAGTTTCTTTACGTTTCCTTCTAAACACAGGTGAATTCCCCGGCAGCCAAACACCACTGTATTTCTATCTAAGAGGACAAACATCTTCCCACTGAAGTTCTCACCTTTTTGTCCAAAATGAGGAAGTACACGGTTGGAAGAGTCATTGTATCTGTGATTGGTGCTGTTAATTACTCTTCATATTCAGTCATAGTCGTACCGAATATGTCTAAATTGTAGGGGGATCCCTCAGTGGCTGAGCTGTTGGGCACCTGCCTTCAGCCCAGGGTGTGATCCTGGAGACCCGGGATCGAGGCCCATCTCAGGCTCCCTGCATGGAGCCTGCTTCTCCCTCTGCCTGTGTCTCTGCCTCTCTCACTGTGTCTCTCATGAATAAATAAATAAAATCTTTAAAAAAATGTAAAAAAAAAAAATAAAGTCTAAATTGTAAAGTTAACTCACAAGAGGGTTTATACAACAAACAGTAGGTAAAATACAAGGAGGATGAAGGAAGATACACGTATAACAAGCAGATGGAAACTACGCAACCTTGTTATGATCTTAGTTTCTATAATTTGTTATGAGATAATAATTGCTATCTGTGGTTTTATTCTTCTACTCTCTGTTTTTATTTCCCCTGCTCTCAGCTAGAATCTGAGGTTATTGGAGTTTCACTTGGAGGAGTGACCCAAACCTCCAGTCGGAGTGAGGTCTCAGTCACCCTGCGATAGCTTAGATATTTTTTTTATGGGCCCATCTTCTAGATCGCTCACCTCATTTTAGCTGTGTTTCAATGTGCTATAAGGCTGGGCATCAAAATATTAATTTTTATTATGGAACTTTTCAGTATTAGTGTGTTTATTAGTTTTTTCAAATAAGCTTTCTTACTTTTTACAGTTTTCAATTAACTGCCAACATTTTAAATATTGTCTTTTGTCTTCTTGAGCTTAGTAAAGCATATTTGTTTTATGGGACACACCTGATAATCTCTGTAATTGAAATATCTTCAGGTCTCTTCCTGTTGTCTATTGGTTCTTATTTTGTTGTCTGGCATCTTTAATATATCTTAGTAACTTTAATCATGCTAGATGTTTTATTTAAAAAAATATTGGTAGAATAATTTGAGGCCTAGAATCTATCTATCTATCTTTCTATCTATTACCTATCTATCTATCTATCTATCATCTATCTATCTATCTATCTATCTATCTATCTATCTATCTTTCTATCTATCTATAGAGAGAATGAGATAAATGATGAAAGCATGTTTTTTTCACTTAAAATCTTCAGTATTAGAAAAACATAAAAATTAATTTTAAAAATCTTGTTTTGTCATTAGTTTTTAGAGTGGTTATGCCTACTAGGGGCTCTCCTTGGGTTTCTTTCTTTTTTTTTTAATTTTTATTTATTTATGATAGTCACACAGAGAGAGAGAGAGAGAGAGAGAGAGGCAGAGACACAGGCAGAGGGAGAAGCAGGCTCCATGCACCGGGAGCCCGACGTGGGATTCGATCCTGGGTCTCCAGGATCGCGCCCTGGGCCAAAGGCAGGCGCTAAACCGCTGAGCCACCCGAGGATCCCTCTTGGGTTTCTTGATCCAGAAGGAAGTAGCATATTACAGGTCTGATAATATATTTAATATTTACTTAGCTATGGCAACATGGATACAGATATTTCCTTTAATTATTGTCATATTTTTAAAAATTTACTTGAAAATTCCTTGAGTTAGTCATTTTTTTTCAGTACTCTTTTGTGGCTAGAGGCCAAAATTTTTTTTTGGGGGGGGCATATAGATTTATTATATTTACCAAAAATATAGCCACTTACATATACCATCAGTTGTATATCAGTTGTTACAGATTAAATTCTATCTAGTATTTAGCTTTGTGCAAAAAGCAAATATGCCTATTATATGGTTTTTATCCCAATTACTATCCACTATCCTTTTTAGCACTAAATTAAATACTTCTCTGTACCAGTGACATCTATTCAACATCTAGAGTGGAGGTGATTTGAAATGTGGGCTTTCTTTTCTAAACATTGAGAGTGATTTAACTTTACACAGAAGTTAATCTGCCTAAATTACAAAGTATTATCTTGTACAAGATTTGAATTCTCCAAATATAGGAAGAAAGTTGAGACACGTTGACATGAACCCAGGAATCAGAGGATTATACGTATTTTAGAGAAAAATAACAAAAATTATAAAAGGTTTGAATATAAATCCTAATGTAAAAGCTTCAAGAACATTTACTCTGGTAAAAAGTAAAAGAAAAAAGTAATTTAAATAAAGAAATGATTTCTTAATTGTACAAATATCTGAAGAAAAACGTGTACTCTGAGCTGGAAAAATAAGAATAGGATAACAGAGCACTGGTCTGAGGATTAGTTTAAATGTAACCAGGACTATGCCAACTGGCCTAAAGTCCTTGCATGGTTCATGGGAAGGAACAAAGCTTATCAAATATATTTACCTACATTACAAATGAAGGTGTCTTATGCCAGCTCAAGTGACTTTTCATGATCCTATGCTAAATTGTAGGACTAAACGTAGGATCTGGAATTCTTGATTTTAGTTTGTGTTTTATTCATTATGCTATACTTTCTATTTCTCCACATCTTTCGTTGATAAATGCCATTTTTCCTAAAATTGATGAGAAAGTATCTACCCTCAATTCAGACTTAATCCAGAAATAACCAAACAGAAAAATCAAGAGCTAAGGCTGATAATAAAGGTGCAAAGTGATGTTATCAGATTTTAACAGTATTCGGGGTCTGACATTAGGTTTTTAGCAAGTTAAAAATACTTTAGCTATCTTTGTGAAGAAAAAGAAAGAGGAATTGAAAAATGTTCAGAAACAGATAATACGCCTCTCACATTATCTATGAGGATATGAAAGATGAGTGACAAGATTTATTTTATTCTACTATAAAAGTTGCTGGCTTTGGCCAGGATAATAGAAGATTAATGACACTAGTGTCTTAATGCTAAATTGAAAGAACTTCCCTGTTATTTTAATTTTGTGATAATGAACTCTAAAAAATGTCTTCTTCCTATAATATACAGATGGTAGATTGTATCTCAAAAGGGTTTTCTGTCTAAATGTCCAAAAATAAATACTAAATAATGTCATTATCATTATGCAAAATCAGAACGATGTGAAGATTCAGGTACAGCGACATAGTACTTACAAAAGCTTTTACTAAGCCAACTTTCATCCCTACAACATGAAAACAAAATCAATTCTGCTTAAGATAACATAAGCGATACTGTAATTGAGGCAATCTTTACAATACAGCCTGTGCAGTGACAGGAGGAAATGCAAGCCATTTTTATTTTGTTAGAAAATGGCTCAAAGGCAAAGAGATTCTAGCCCTTGGAGACATGCAATAACCTGTAATGAGGGCAACAGCCATCATACCAGAAATATAACAGATGGCAGCATGGCTGCCTCGCTCAGACACAGGTTACAAACAGATGACTATAGGACTTTAATATTTAGAAGGTGTGGGGGAGGTGGCTCAGACCATGAGGTAAAACTAAAAATAATATAACACTGAGAAAATATCAAAACTATCATTAATATTTTCCTTAAATAGAGATTACTCTACCTGGGATTAGAATCTATGGCAATAACGGCTCAAAACCATCCCTAAAGTTTAAAGTCTTTAGAGAAAGGGAGTATATTTTGTCAATGCTACATAAGTAACAGCTATATAGTAAGTATTCAAAAATGCATATTTATTATTTGAGTTGAATTAGAATGCATTAGAAAATATCGGATAGAAAATAATCAATAGAAATCAATTTCCCATTGGGTCAACTGCAAAGAGGCTTGAATGTATTTCCATCTAGAGATCACCAAAAATTATAAAAGCTGGATGAATTACATAAAGAGCTTTTTGGTTACACTTCAGGGAAACTGAGGCAGTTAAGACCTGGCATGAGTAGGAAAAGAGATGTAACAGAAAATGTAAACTCATTTGTATGAGACCCGTATTACCTCCACTCCCCCCACCAGCCTGGTGCATTTGCTGTTACTCATCTCAGGCCCTGGATCCTTCACTGAAACGGACACTAAGTCTGTAGCAACCTTCCTAGGTTAGAGGTAAAGATGGAAATTTAGGACTACTTGGAAGGCAGACTTTGGACAAAACTGTAGACAAGACAGATCGTTGGAGAAGTGAACTGGACATTTTGATCAGGCTTGTCCTTAAGGCATTTGGTGAATCTCAAATGGCTCCGGTCAAGAGAAGAAACACAGTAGAATCATCCTGCTAAGAGATTAAACAAGATGTCTGAGCTTTTGGCCATCTCACAGACACAGAATATGAACACACACACGCACAAATAGAGTTTAGGACATTTCAGAAATGAGGGTGTATTAGGCAAGGTTCACCAGAGAAACAGCCAATACTCCTATTGGAGTATATATATATATATATATAGAGAGAGAGAGAGAGAAAGAGAGAGAGAGAGAGAGAGAGTCAGAGTTGATGGTATAGGTTACAGTCTGGGTCTAAAGGTCTGAGAATCAGAAGCACTGAAGGCAGAAGATTGATATCCTAGCTCAATCAGATGGAAAGCCAGTTGAAACTTCCTTTATCATTTTTTTTCCATTAAGATGCTTAGATTACCTACAAACGAAAATAGACTAAATTGAAATTAAGCCTTAAATTATTCCTATCACCTTTTTTATTTAGAACGTTGCTTTTTTAGAAAAATTAAATTTTCTCTGGAGGAAGAAACCTAATTAAGACCCTGCATGGTTTCATACACAATGTCTAATATTCAACCAGAAACTATCAGGGATGCAAATAGAACCGTTTGGTTATCAATTATTACTTAATAGATTATCTCAAACTGGTAGCATAAAACAACCACGGACATTTTCTTATCCATATTGGTTCTGTGGGCAACACTTGATGTAGCAATTTCTGACATTAAGGTCTCTTACCCGATTACCGTTGGACTATTGATGGAGCTGCCAGAGTCTGGGCTAAAGCGGTTGAGGGCTGGTGTGTGGCTCTCTCTTCAGGTAGGCTCAGAGCAGCACTGGGTGGGCCCAGAGCCAGGTGCTTAGCACATCAAATTCAAGGACGCACTTCATCTCAGGGTCGTGTAAGTTCGGGTTTGATAGGGCGTGCTTCCCTGAGGGTAAGACGTCTCGGACGGAAAATTGAAGAAGCCACTTCTTTATAAGACCTCTAACCTCCAAAAAAAAAAAAAAAAAAAAAAAAAACCACCTCTAACCTCCTCTTGCAGGATCTTCGGAGTGAACACTTTCTTTCTTTGTTTGCCCAGACGTCTCTCTTGCTTCTTGTTTCTTGTCCTAAACCTGATTCAGAGTTCACAATGGAGTCTTTTCATAGGGTCAATTTTGTGTTTCTTGGTTCATGATGGTCTTGGGGTGTTTGACATATTTACACAGTGACTGAAGGTTTGAAGATAACCGAGAAAACCAGATAGAGCTTTATCACATTTCTAACCTAGTTTCAAGTTCTACACAGTGTTGTTTGCACTGTATTTTATTGAATATAAGTGAGTCCTTTAATTCTATTCGGTTTCAAGTACAGGTACAGAAATATCATCTCTTGCTGAAAAGAATATCAAATAATTTGGAAACTGTTTCTTAAAATTCTGATTTGAATCATTAACCAAACACATACCGGAAAAGAAACAACCCTGAAAGTGATATGGATTTTAGATTAATCGCACAAGGACTTTAAAAGGACAAAGGTAATTAAAGGAGGCACATGAAAAGATGGAGAATTTCCCCAGTAAACTGTAATATACAAAAGCCGTAGTGGAAATTCAATAAAAAATGCAACAGCTAATATTAACTATATTTTTAAGTCCAGATTACTAATATTGTAATAGAAAATTAGTGATTCATACTGAAACAGAAAAAGAAAAAATATAGAGAATAACACATGAAGAAATATGAGGCAGTGTCAAAAGACCTAACATCCATGTAATTATAATAACAGGAGTAAAAGGGAGAGCAAAAGAAATGGGACAGAGCAATATTTGAATGGCTTCTGACTGAGAGATTCCCCAAAATGAGGAAAGACAACAGACTAGAGTTATAAAGTTATTAGAGATATACTTATAAACCATGTTAGAACTCCTGAAAATGGAAGAAAAAGAGAAAAGGGCACCCGGGTGGCTCAGTCGCTTAAGCCTCTGACTCTTGATTTCGGCTCAGGCCATGATGTCAGGGTCCTAGGATTGAGCTGCATCAGGCTGCACGGTTAGTGCAGAGTCTGCTTGAGATCCTCTCTCCCTCTCCCTCTCCCACCCTTGCCGTCTCTCTAAGATAAATAGAGTAAACAAAATCTAAAGCAGTCAGAGAGAAAACATCATATTATCATCAGTGTAACAATAAGACTAAGAACTGATTTCCCATAAAAAATGTGGAAGGCCAGAGACAATGACGTGACATCATCAAAGTACTAGTGAATATAAAATTCTATAGTCTACCAAATTGACCTTCAGAAATGGAGGTAAATTAATTTTCTTCAAAAGGTTAAAAATTAATGAATTTTTGTAGTGAACAGCAGATATAGACCTGTGACGTACCAAAAGGCATTTCTCGGTCACATTGAAATTGTTCCCAAATGGAAACATGTTATTATAATATATGAAGAGTTTTGGGAAATGTAAAAACAGAAAAAAATCCAAAGTCACATTGGCTACTTGCAAAGATAGCAATAATGTCTTTGGAAACATATATATATAGAAAAGAAAACAAGAAACATGACCCTAAATTGTATAGGTATTTATTTATTTTTATTTTCTGATTTTATTTATTTATTCATGTGAGAAACAGGCAGAGGGAGAAGCGGGTGTCCTGCACCTGCAGGGAGTCCGATGTGGGATTCGATCCCAGGACCCCAGGATCATGCTCTGAGCTGAAGGCACGTACCCAACCGCTGAGCCCCCCAGGTGCTCCTGTATAGGCATTTAGAAGATAGCAATTACATACTATGAAAATTTTATGTTAATACTTTTTAAGAAGTATTTTATTTTATTTTTTAAATTTGACAGCATAAGCAGGGAAAACCGGCAGGTAGAGGGAGAGGGAGAAAGCAAGCTTCCTCTAGAGTAGGGCGATGGACGTGGGACTCTGGGATCATCACCCAGCTGAAGGCAGATGCTTAACTGATGGAGTCACCCAGGTGACCCTATGTTAATAATTTTAATAAGTATATGAAGTGACTATATTTTCTTTGCAAAAGACCATTTGCCCAAATGGACACAAGGAGCTTTATAACTTTTGAAAATATTTCCACCAAGAGATTCCATGTTCAGATGAATTATTGCATATGTTGAATTATGTGAAACGTTTATTTTAAAAATACCCTTAAAGAATCTCCTATGAAATATTAAAGTGGGTGACATTTTAAATTGTAATATTACTGTTAGTTTTTTGTCAAAACCTCGCAAGAACACTAAGGAAAGAAAAGTATGGGTCAAACTTATCATGAACCTAAACACAAAAACCTGAGTGCAAATAATGATAAAATCCAAAAATAAAGAAGAATTAATATACAAAATATAATGGAGTTTGCTACAGGATGATTTGGTTAGGAAATCAATATAATTCACATAATTAACATAATAAAGAAATAATAAACAGTTAACACAATAGATGTAGAAAAAGCACTGGATATATATTAATATCTATTTAAAATAATGCCTCTTTGGAAAGCAGAAATTGATTGAGAATTCCTTAACGTGGTATAAATGTTTGCAAAAACATGCAGTTAACCTCATGATTGTTGGTGAAATATTGGAAGTAGAATTTGGAAAGAAGTCAGATTGTCTATTTCCGCTATTTTTACCAAACTAGAGCACCCAGCAAGGACACTAAAGTGTATATGTGTGTGTGCATGTAAATACGTTTGTTTGTATGTGACTTGTGTTCGTGTGTGTGTGTCAATAATAGGCCTGCATAAAATTTGTAGGCAGTATCATTGTTTACATAGAAATCAAATAATTTGCAAATTAAGTATATTTATCAAGACTACTAAATTCCATGTCAACAAAAAAATTAAATGTGCAGTAGTAACAAAAAGCAAATAAAATTTATGCACAGATAAATTACTTATGATTCAGTTTAAGAAAAATTTTCGTAAGGACTCTACTCAAAAAATATCAAAATTGTAAAATAGGGTAATTGGAAGACTAACTTATTCATGATTATTGGGCTCAATATTTCAAAAGTTCAACTGATCCCAAATTTCTATAGTTTCAATGAAGTTTCAGTAAAAACTGTGTGTGTTTTTGGTGATTATTCACAATCTTATCTTAAACATACATGGAAATGTAAAGGGCTCAGAAGAGCCAAGGCAATCTTAAGGAAGTGAGACAACACGCAGGGCTTCCTGTTTCAGATATCATGGCTTACTATAAAGCTGTAGTATTTTAAAAGGTCTGGTAATATTTGAAATGATAATCTCACCTTTAAATCCTACAGTGTACGTAATGGCAATTTCAAATGGATTTGAAATCTAAATAAAAGTGTTAAGGCAATGAAGTTTCTGGAATCACACTGAAGGATATCTTCCTGATGTAGGCATCAGTACAAATTTTCTAAATTAGATTTAAAAAGTACTAATTATAAAAGATTGATAAATGCTACTTCATTAAGATTATGAGCTTCTCTTAATCAAAGTAAACCACTGAGAGAGTTCAAACAGAAGACAAAGGACAGGAGCATTTCCAAAGCACTCAGCCGATAAATGTGGAAAGAAATTCCCAAATGCCAAGAAGAAAGAGTCAGGAAAATGGGCAAATGACTTGAGCAGCAGCTCCACAAAGAAGATATATAATAATGATTAAATAAATGAAAGTATAATAAAGACAATTAGATAAAATTAATTCTTATATATCAGAGTATTCAAAACTATAAAAAAGAAAATTGATAACATCGAATGCTGGCAGATATATGGAATAGGCTGATTTTCACAGACTACTATTGGTTTTGTAAATTGGTACAATTATTTTGAAAAATTAGTGGCATCTACTAAAACTGAATGGTGCTTTTTCTAAGACCCAATATTCTACTGCTAGTTGTATACCCATTAAAATAGTTTATTTATTTTTTAAAGATTGTTTTTATTTATTCATGAGAGACACAAAGAGAGAGAGAGGTAGGCAGAGACACAGGCAGAGGGAGAAGCAGGCTCCATGCAGGGAGCCCAATGCAGGACTCGATCCCGAGACCTCGGGGTCATGACCTGAGCCGAAGGCAGATGCTCAACCGCTGAGCCCCCCAGGCATCCCATAAATATTTATTTTAAAGTAAGGCTTTAAACTGGGACACTTTTACCTTGCTGGTGTGATATAAAATGGCACATTTTAGAAACAGTTTGGCAGTTTTCTTTTATTTTTAAAAGATTTTATTTATTTACTTGAGGGAGAAAGTGAGAGCACAAGAGGGGAGAGGGTCAGAGGGAGAAGCAGACTCCCCGCCAAGCAGGGAGCCCGATGCAGGGCTCGATCTTGGGACTCCAGCATCATGACCTGAGCTGAAGGCAGATGCTTCACCCCCTGCACCCCCAGGCTGTTTCCTATAAGCATACACTCCACATAGCATTCCCATTCCTAGAAAATTACCCAAGAAAATGTAAATATCTTTCCACAATAGTGTTTACAGCAGCTTGTTAACATAATAGGAAAATACTGGAAACCAACTCAACCTCCTTTAATAAGATGTGTTACATCAGTGTGTTGGAATACTACTCACCAATAAAAAGGGATTAAAAAAAGGGGAAAAAAAAAGGAAATTAACTACTAATCAAGTAACAACAAGGATAAAGCTCCAAACCATTGAGCTGAGAGACAGCTGCCCCATGTAAAGAATGCATATATCCCACCTGAATCTATAGAAAAGACAGAGGAATCTTCAGTGGGAGAAAGCAGACCAGTAGTATCCGCGGCTAGATGTGATATAGGGGACTGGATAGATGACTGGGAAAAGCCACGCAGAAAATGCGAGAGCAAAATATTCTGTTATTGATTTTTCTTGTGATTATACAGGTATGCAAATTTTCCAAACCTCATTCAAATGTACAGTGGTTCATTTTGTTAAGTGTGATTTATACTTCGATAAAGTCGATCGTGCATATAATGAATATATGCATGTGACACAGATGAAGGCACACGTATAAATTACACATGTATATAAATATGTGAATGAAGAATTGCCACAAATTAAAATAATTTAAAAGATAAGGTTTGTAGAAAGACAGCTGACAAGCAGACAAAAATAAAGCTTCAAATTCAGCTTACTCAAAATCCTTCTGCGTTGCTAGAAAGGCAGTCTATTTAGTACACTGTTTATATATATATATTTTTTTACTGTTTATATCTTTTAATCCCCACTTGCTCTGCACACAAAGAGAAGGAGCAATGCTAAGATTTCCATCAGCTGAAGCCAATAATGGCAAAATATCAACTGACAGAAAACATGCAGTTGTAATAAATATTACCACAGATGACAACCTAAAGGGAGGGAGACACGGGTAGCTCAGAGACCAGCCATCTGGGTCGTGTGTTTTTTAAGCATTTCAACCTCAAAGACACGTTCATTTTCCAAGGAGACCTACAGATCAAGACGGATTGACAGCTTTCTTCCCGAAGTGGCAAATGTTCACAGGTGCCCTCGTGAGGGCAAAATGAACAAGGAGCATCCTCAGACCAGGATTCATCTCGCTTGGGCCTGCTAAGCAGAAGAACGAAAGCAAAACATACGAAATCCCTACTTGCTCATTGAAATCTCTTTTCACTGGATCCCCCCTCGTATTGAACATTTTGATCTCAGGGTGGCGAGACCCAGCCCCATGTGGAGCCCAGTGTGGGGCTGCACACTCAGCATGGGGTCTGCCTGAGACTCTCTACCCCTTTGCCCAAATAGGTGAGGTGGGGATATGTGTCTAGAAATTTGAGCTGGAAAATTAAAAATAAATAAACCAGTCCCACTGAACAGCTTTTTGACCACATGAGGAAGAAGTGTGGGTCTCTCAAGTTTGAGACTGGATTTTGACATTGGAGAACACCCCCCAGGCCCCCAAATTCAACAAGCGCAATCCAGCAGGATGCCCTAGCTGTCACAGACGCTGCCCAGAATATCTCTGAGATTTCACACAGACGTGGTGGGGGGGAAGTAATGGAGTAACACAACATCACACTTCTCTGATTCCTCAGGCCTGGGAGATATAGGAGTCTGTAGTTTCTCAGGTAGTTCTTCCAATCTATAAATAAATAAATAAATAAATAAATAAATAAATAAATAAATAAATAAACAAAGAAATGGAAAACCAACCAATAAACCCTCAAACCTAAAACCAGCAAGGGAAAAGTTGAGCATAGAGAGGAGGGTCGAGAATAGTCATGAGGTAGGACAGTTTCTTCAACACCAGGGACCTTAAACTTCCATAGAATATGATTAAAGATTTGCAGTTCTTACCCATTTTTTTTTTAATATTTGAAACAAAAGTATGTTCCTATCCTCACAACCTCATCCCCTCTCATTTTTTGGGGAAAACGAACCAAACTCCCTCACTCGTCTGGGGCTTTTGCCAGGAATCCCATCCACCCTCTCATTCCCCCTTGCCTCCTTCCCAGTCACTTGTCCGTCTGCGATACCGCTTTCTCTGGACTCAACGGCAAAGACAGATCTTCTTCAGAGCTGACCTCACTCCTACTTCTGATTCTCTGGTCTTGGCAGACTTTTTGGGATTTCTGCTGTTTCAACCTGGGATTGCTCTTCCAGATTTATGCTGTCTCGCTCATGCATTTTTTTTTAATTTTAATTTTTATTTATTTTTTTAAGATTTTATTTACTCATGAGAGACAGAGAGAGAGAGAGAGGCAGAGACACAGGTAGAGGGAGAAGCAGGCTCCATACAGGAGCCTGACGTGGGATCAATCCGTGACTCCAGGATCAGGTCCTGAGCCGAAGGCAGGCACTAAACTGCTCAGCCACCCAGGATCCCTGATACATGGTTTTTAGAATGATTCATAGACATAAAAATCTCGCTGGTTCTTCAAGAGAGTTTTGCAAAAGTGTGAAACTAAACAGTCATGTCTTTTATGGACGTAGTCTTCAAACAGCCCAATGTGTCTTCTATATGCTTCAATGACATATCAGTTTGGAAAGCATGTCTCTTCATTTTTTACAAAATACACTAGTGACTTTCAACGCCCATTTTCCTCATATCTTACTGAATTCGTGGCAACCTCGGCCACCTTCTTTGGTAGCTAGGGTTTAAGCACACAAACTAAATGGAAGGTCAATAACCAGCAAAGGACTTGGAAGAAGGATCTCTCACATTGAATGCTTATAAAATAATGTCAATAAGAAATATAGCACCGTTATTTTAAATTAAATTTGTAATATTCTTCAAAGTTATTGCCCTCAAGGCCGTAGTCCTGTTTGCTTTTTATTACCCTAGAATGAATGATTACATTCTTGTACAAACGATAGAAACACACTTTAAAATATTAAGTGCACTCAAATGTTTTCACATTTATAAAAGAAACACATATTTTGACATTTTAGTTCTGTTCAATAAGAAGAAATTGTTAGACACCTAAATTTAAGGACACAAAAGATGCCCTTACCTCAGCCGTAAAGATGTCCTTACCTTGTTGTTACCTCTCTTTAGGATTCTGGAAAAGTATATTCTTTTTCAGAAAAAAAAAAAAAAATACATCCTTAAGTTTTGCAAAGCAGACTAGTTATTATTTGCAAACCTAAAATACTCTTAAAAGCACCTCAAACTTTGTACTTCTCATTGATTCCATTTGTGTTCTGACTTTCTGGGTAGAAACCAACTGTCATTTCAATTTTGTTTCTCCTAATTGTGTTAAATTCATTGTTTTGTTAATGAAAAGCCATAACTTTTAAGAAAAAAAAGAGAACATACCTGGAAATAATTACTGACCCGCATAGCCTACCAACAGTTTACACTTTTTCTCATGACATAGTTTTATTTTTTTCCCAGAAGAAACTTGAAAAGAAGGGGTGCACTGATTTTTTTTTGTCTTTTCTGTTTCAGATTGATCTGAAGTGAAATCTATATTATTATCAACAAATAAGTTCTTGAATTTTGAGCTATCCTGCCAAGATGATAAAGTGTAGCTTGCCTCATTCCCTTAAAATGAAGAGCAAGCAAACAGTGGGTATGGAATTAGGCAGACAGGCAGTGGACTTAAATCCCCCCTGCATATTCATTCCATGGCCTAGGAAGTCACTCCATGAGCCTCACTTTGCTCATAAATGGGTGAAATGTGGAATCGGCCGTAGGCTTGTGATGAGGTCAAACAAGACAGCATATGTGGAGGCAACACACAGTAAAGGCACGATAGTTGGTGATTTGTATTCTTTCTCCATTGGAGTTTCACAGCGTATACGTCTTGATTCTCCCCTCATCTATGTTTGCTCTCCTAATCTCCCTCTCTTTCTTCTGTCCTCCTTCGTAAACTCACACATACCTATACACACAGACACACACAGGGCCCTAAAAACTAGAAGTTTTAAAGACGCAGAAGGCACTTACAACGACTCTACAAGACTCCATCCAATTTGCTTCTATTGTCATTGGGTACGCGTATGTGCAGACAGCCAGGAAATTGTGGATACCATGTAGATAGAATCATGATTTAATCTAGTCATGCTGCTCTCTGGCCAAAATTACATGAAATATCTCTCCAAGGCAGTCAAATATTTCAACCAGTTCTCTTTTTTTTTTTTTTTTTTTTGGAAAGATAACTGTTTCTGTTCTCTCCGATTACAGCCGTAAAAGGCTAGTATGTCCTTAACCGAGGCGAATGAGAATGGAAATAAACTTTGTTAGAAATACATATGAATTAATGTACAATTTTATTTTTATACTTCTATGTATAAAGGTAAGATTTACTTTCAGACGTCCAGTCGTTGACATCGTGTCTCTTCAAGATTGTCCCCGAGGAGCAGCTGTCTCCCGTAGTCAATGTCATGTCAAGTCATGCCTCTGTCATGCACGTCCCTCCCAGCAGCCCTGAGAGACAGTACAGGTGAGAGACAGTACAGGTGAATCCAGACGTAACAAAAACATGAATCAAATAGCTGGTAATAAAAAAAAAAAAAAAAAAAAAAAACACAACAACAACAACAACAAAACAAATAGCTGGTAATAAAAATCTGCTGCCAATTACACTCCTCATATATTCGAAGAAAGATGACACGTCTTGTGTAATAAACAGCAGATGCTTGGAAGAGCAGACAGTTGATTCAGCAAGCGATAGTCTGTGTTAGTGTCATTTTCCCGGGGATTTCGTGAGACCGAGAAGGTTCCAGCCATGCTGGAGATTGCATAAGGCCTGTGACATTGGGTAAGTGTCATGATACAGAAAGGACCGCAGTCTCCCAGGCTTAAAAAAGAATAAAAAAAAAAAGATCCAAGTTAGTATCATATCAATCTTACAGTGAAAGCGTCCGTCCTATTCATGACATAATTGTTTCAGTACCATGGCAATGGGGCACAGGGCAAGGTGACAAAGGATTGTCTGGGGTAACGTCTCCTCTAACTAGGCACGCAGTAGTGGTAGCCACCTCCTGCTTGCATGGGTTCCTGTGGGTGCTGACATGTGTCTCTGCAGTTCTGTGTGAGTCGCTGAATAGGGCTGAGCACTGGTGGGCAAGAGAATGCCTAGTGGATGCACCAGATGAGGCCCACAGCCCCGGGGGAGAGTCATTGCAGTACTAAGTGACAGCCAGCTGGCCTGGCCAGAGACCAAGAGCCCCAACATGGGAAACGGACGTCCCAGATGCATCAGTGTCCGACACTGAACCCCAACGTTAAAGCAGATTCCGATATCTACCACACACTTCCAGTTGTCAGAGCCTCTATGTCAGGAATTGATCCAATTAAGTGGATTAGAAAGTAATTTTAATGAAGCTCCCCGGGTAATGTTAGTGTCTGAACTCAAAGAGGATTGTTCCTGCTACATCCTTCTGTGTCCATGAACTAACTGCTGTCGGGCCGTTGCTTCTTCCTTGTTGATCAATGACCATGGACCAAGTATTGGGTCCCACCCTCTCCTTTCCTCCTTTCTCTTTATCTCTCACATGTCAGGTAGAGGGGGAAAGGCCTCAATCCTGCCTCTGTTCTAGCTCTTCCACAGTTACGCTTGTGATAAACCTTCTGATGCACACAGACGTGCAAGGGGATCCTGATTGGGGCATCTACCTCCTAGGGCAATGGGGCGGCCTTAATACAGACATCTAATGCACTATTCCATGTGACCTCTTCTTCTCTGTGCTTAAATAAAAGCCTCTTATCTTAATAAATTGTCTGTGGTCCATCCTGCATTCTTGAGACTAAACGCACAGGCTATCAATTCACAAATCAAAGCATTTCTTCAAAAAAACAAACAAACAAACAAACAAACAAAAAAACCCCAAAGCATTTCTTCCTCTAAAAGGGAATAAACAGTGATTTGGTGGTCCCTTATCGAAACCACATTATACTTCAGAAAATAGACATGTGTATGTTCTTTAAATACATCTTTATGATAATCTTTCTAGGTTGAATTTTTACTTGAATGTAATAGACAAAAAAATACAGTTTTATTGGGTAAAGATCAAATATGTTGATTTTATAAGTAACGAGCTGAAATATATTTTTGCCATCCGTGTTTGCCAACCTCTTCTCCATGACAATGACAATTTTTTTAAAATAATGAAATACTTTCGTTTTTTTTCTCTGTCACTTTTAGTGATTCTAATGCTAAATGATCTAATATAATAATCCTGCTTCAACTTTTTTATTATTTCTATAGCTCAGGAAAAAATGCAATATAAATAAATGATTGCAAGTTGATATCTTAGCTCCCCTGCCCTATATGTATTTCTTATTGATTGCATTTCTTAAATCCAATATGTCAGTTTATTTCCCTCTTTAACATCGCCATATTAATCCAAACTACTGTCATTTCTTCTCTAGGTGATGGCAAATAGTCCTTTTTTGGTTTCCACACATGTACTCCATCTTTCTCCAAACCATAGTGAGCATGGTCTTTGTAAAAGGTAAATGTTTTCTTGTGGAAATCTTTTCTTGGAAAATCTTAAATCTTTAATATCTTCCCCTTACTAGTAAGTTAAATATGCATATCTTCAATGTAGTCTACTATATATATATATATATTTTTTTTTTCATTCTCTAAAGCCAGTCTCCCGTAAGCTTTTCTCATGTCCTTGGACACGTTGTGCTCTCTGTTACTTCACACCCTGCACCTGCTGGGACTTTACCAAGGAGTTTTCTCTCCCCTGTTCTTTACTTAATTAAATCTTACTTATCTTTGTAATCTCAGATCAAATGACTGCGAGGGAAGACATTTTCTAGAATTGCTAGGGTGGAACAGTTTTCTCAGGGTCACATGATATATTTTCACGATATGATATCTGTTCTCTCTTTTGTAACATCTATCCCATTGTATAATCACATCCATAGGCCATACATCCCAAGACCCCAGCCGATGCCTGAAACTATGGGTAATTCCCAAACCTATTTAAACTATGTTTTCCCAATGGATATGTGCTTATAATGTTCCATTTATAAAGTAGGCACAGTAATAGATTCACAGTAACTGGTTAGAAATAGAACCGTTGCAACAATATGCTGTAATAATCATGTGCATGTGGCCCCTCTCTCTGAGAATATGTTATTGTGCCCTCCTTACTCTTCCCGTGAGGCTGGTGGCAGATGATACAATGCCTGTGTGATGAGGGAAGTGAGGTGGGTGACCTAGGAATGCAGCGCGGTGCTAGGCTACCCTTGGCCTGACAGTGGTCACAAGGAGGATCATCTTCCTCCCACCGCACCTGAGCCATGGGTGACTGAAATCAGGGAAAGGGAAGCCATGGATAAGGAGGAAATGCTGTGGACTTTCTCTGAGGAATTAGTAGCCATTTGAGTCCCAAGATTCTAAGCTGCGTGATAGCAGGAATACACCTGACCTGGATCACTTACCTATTCCCTCTACATAGGATACCTGTATATTCAGTGGAAGCCTTGGTCATGACATGTACTGAGTAAATATTTTTGAAAGACGGGCGGGAAAATGGGAAGAAAGAAAGAAGCAAATAAATGTAAAGACGTTGCAATGAACACATGGGGGAGTGGGTGTGGACAGAGAGCAGACACTGAAGCCCGGGTCCGAGGTCTGTGCGTGCACATTGGTTGGCAGTGTCCACGCAGCTGTCAGGACACTTCGACTTCAAATGTGGAAATCATGGTGGACCTTACAGTTTGCAGAAAGGCAGACCAGTTGTGGTGAATTCTTGGTTAGATTTTGGGCCTCTTGGGACGCCCAGGGGGCTCAGCGGTTGAGCATCTGCTTTCAGCCCAGGGAGTGACCCTGGGGTCCTGGGATCGAGTCCCACGTTGGGTTCCCTGCATGGAGCCTGCTCCTCCCTCTGCCTGGGTCTCTGCCTCTCTCTCTGCCTCTCATGAGTGGATGGACAAAATCTTTAAATTCTGGGCCTCTTGATCCTTATTCCAGTTCTATATACACATTGTGTTCTAGACAACCTTCCCCTCTTCTATGTCACACACACACACACACACACACACACACACACACCCCAAAGGCAAGTTTCTCAGAGCAAGTAAAGGCTGCGGCTTGCGGGCATCCAGTCCTTCCTTCCACATCCGTGTCATTGGGGAATTACCCTCCCTTCCCCATTAAGGCAACACAAGGAAGTTAACACAAGCGCTCAGAGGAAACATCCCACATGAAGATCTTCATTTCTTTGTCGTTTCTCACCGCAGAGCAGGTGAAAAGCCCTAGGGATCAGCAGGATCTTTGTCTAGAAGCTCTCACATAATTAAGAAATCATTTCTTCGATGAGTGTAATAAATAGTCTCTTACCCTATGGAAGAGAATAATCAAATTTTAAAATGCACACCTGTGTAGCGACTGGGCTGGTCACGAAACCCTAAAACCCTCCTCACTGAGACGAGCCCATATTTGGTCTGAAGGAAATACGCTTCTGATGGACAGACTCTCATTACTTCATATTTCATACAATTCTGCAATGACCAATCTTGCACGATGATGATTGTACTAGTGATTGCGTGTTTGTACCTTTGTCAGAAAAATAAAATATGACGATTTTGTGACTGACTGGATTTTCAGTTCTTATGTGAAGGTATTTGCAGATAAATGCTCCTGGAAAGGAAAAAGATCAATCTTCAACCAGGCACCACGTCACCAGCTGATGAGCGGACTGTGTCACTCCTGCCATTTTCCCATGTCCAGGGACGAAAACTGGCCAAAAGAATCCCACCGAGATGACTTCCAGGGGAATCTGGGAAGTGGAGGCCGTCACTATAATTTACGGAGAGCTTGAAGATAACATGAAGCAGGGCGTGTGTAGACAAATTGTCCAAATCCAGAACTTTAGTGGACAGCTTGGTGGTCCACCAAGAATTTACCAGGGTTCAACTTGTGCCACGCAGAATGCTATTGCACGGGACTATGAAATTGGGAATGACACACTTTGGCTGTCCAGACTCATACTGTCCTGTGGGGATGGTCCAAAAATAATCACCATCCTCTTTCATAGGATAACCATCCCGTAAGTGTCATGGCAGAGGTCGGTGGAGAGATTGCAGCTCAGTCTGGACTCCTGAGCTGAACCAGGAAGCATGAAGATGTGGAATTACCTAGAAATCGGGAGGAGTAACACCTCAGCCAGGGGAGTAGCCTCCGCACAGAAATACACAATAGGTGCTGGGGTGGAGGCTGTCCTGTGCTCCTGCTGAGCAGGAAGGGCCTGTGCGCCCCAGGGACTCTTAAAAGCTAAATGAAGAGGACTTCAGCGCCCTGACTTCCATGGGCCACCGCAAACAAGGAAGAGACTACTCTAGGCCTTTTGTTGGTCTTCTGGATTTGCGCATTTTGCTCTTAAAGCACTACAGCCCAAGGAGCCTATTTAGTTTTCGAGATGGGGAGTCACAGTCATCGGGTGCCGTACAAAGCGTACTCTGGAAAAGTTGACACCGTCCCTGGGCTACGCCAAGCAGTCATTTAGGACATGCTATCAGTGAAGAAAAATAGATGATTTGGAACTTGTGCTATTAACGTGCCTTGAAAACCCCAGTTATGAACAATTTCAAGCTTCCAACATGATGTCACTAAATTCAGAGTGGGAAGAGAATCGAAGAAAATGTTAAAAACAGATTTCCAGATATTTTTGAGTTAATAATGAACCCACAGGCTCGCCAGGGGGAAAAATATATATAAGTTGAACAACTAAAAATAATTAAGTTGGTGTTTCTTTTGCTAAAATTCCAAATTCCACATTAATTATGTTAAAAATGGATTTCCAAATACTTTTGAGTTAATAATGAACCCACAGGCTCCCCAGGGGGAAATATATATATATAAGTTGAACAACTAAAAATAATTAATTTGGTATTTCTTTTGCTAAAATTCCAAATTCCACATTAATTATGTTAAAAATGGATTTCCAAATATTTTTGAGTTAATAATGAACCCACAGGCTTGCCAGGGGGAAAATATATATATATATATATGTTAAACAACTACAAATAACTAATTTGGTATTTCTTTTGCTAAAATTCCAAATTCCACATTAATTACAGGGTTAGGAGGCAAGTTATCATTTTGAAATGGAAAAGGTGAATCTCAGCAGACAAGTGTAATTCGATGCTCTGTGACAATGCAGGGGTGGTATCAGTGTGCCTCTTGATTTCCCCCTGATAGCTACTGGAATCTCGATTTATTTACTATATTTGCATCTTACTTTTATCAATATGATGTTAGAAAATATTATCTAACACTCAGATAATATGGGCCATTCAGGAATCTTTTAAAAAATTGTATTTCAGAGACCCCCTTATGGCTCAGTCTGTTAAGTGTCTGACTCTTGATTTCAGGTCAGGTCATGGTCTCAGTGTCCTGGGATCGAGCTCCACGTCGGGCTCCATGCTCAGCACGGAGTAGGCTTGTGATTCTCTCTTCCTCTGCCCCTCCTCCCACTTGCACTCTCTCTCTTTTTCTCTCTCAAATAGATAAGCAAATCTTAAAAATATATATATTTCAGGTTGCCTTTATAAGAATAAAAATGTGCAACTTTGGCATGTTTGCTATAATGTATCTGCTCCTCAAAATGTGGAGCTTAACCTTTTCATACTTTATTATATGTAGTATTGTAGTTTCATTGATGCTCCTAATCCATTTCTTGTCATAGAAACACTTCATCAATACAACATACCAATTATCAGACAGAGCTTTGATTTTTCAAGTAAACTAAGTACTTTTTATTAAAAAGAAAATTATTTATTCACGAGAGACACACAGAGAGAGGCAGAGACACAGGCAGAGGGAGAAGCAGGCTCCATACAGGGAGCCCGACGTGGGACTCGATCCTGGGTCTCCAGGATCACACCCTGGGCCGAAGGCAGGCACCAAACCACTGAGCCACCCAGGGGTCCCCTAAAATAAGTATTTATTAAAAGAAATTTCATATTATTGTCCACAGTGGCTGAACCAATTTATATTTCCACCAGCAGTGCACAAGGGTTCCCTTTTCTTCATGTCCTTGCTAACACTTGTTATTTTTTGTCTTTTTTATTTTAGCCATTCTGACCGGTGTAAGGTGGCCTCTCATTCTGGATTTGATGTGCAGTTAGTCCCCGATGATGAACAATGTTGAACATCTCACGCGTCTGCTGGCCATCTCTATGTCTTCTTTGGAAAAATATCTATTCAAGTCCTCTGCCCATTTTTTAATCAGACTTTTTTTTTTGGTGTTGAGTTGTCTACGTTCTTTATATATTTTGGATATTAGTCCTTTACTGGACATATCATTTGCAAATATCTTCTCCCATTCAGTAGGTTGCCTTTCGTATTGTTGATGGTCTCTACCATTATGCAAAAGCTTTATGCTTTGTTGTAGTCCTGATAGTTTATTTTTGCTTTTGTTTCCCTTGCCTTAAAAGACGTTTCTGCTACAGCCAATGTCAGACAAATTACTGTTGTTAAAATTAATTTTGATTCTAGACTAGTCTTGCTGATAATTTTTTGAGCGCTCAGAGGAAAATCCTTGTCAAATCCACTATCTTTTTGCTAAAAATATCTCTTAGCATTGTCCCTTTTGCCAGCTTTAACACATTTGTTTTACAAAACACACAGCTTTTCTATTCTGTTCTGCTCCACCAGATTATGATTTTCTTTAATCATGAAATGCACAAAGGATATTCTCTGCCTCTCTGGCTACTTTTCTGATAACAGTACTAGCTTCTGTATTTCCATTTGATTTTTGAATCAGGATCATTTCTTTGGTTAAAATCTATATATTTTCCTACACTTAATCACGCAAGCTGGAAATGACAATAGGTCCCAAATGTGTGCTACAATGCAACTCGTCTTGCACAATACGCATTTAAAGGGAAATGCATTCTGTGAAAACACTAGAGTTGGGTTTAGTAGGAAAATGTTTCACAGTGCTACAGTATCAAACTTTAAAGTAATCACAGTTTTAAGATTCCGTTGTTCCTTGGATGCGTTAGCCTCTTTCCAAGTGCTCACTGGCCACTTGGGGTAATGATGGACTTGCCACTTGCAATGATGTGAATGGAGCTAGAGCGTATAATGCTAAGCAAAAGAAGTCAGAGAAAGACAAATACCATATGATTTCACTCATGTGTGGAATTTAAGAAACCAAATAAACAAGCAAAGGGGGAATAAAAGAGAGAGGCAAGCCAAGGAACAGACTTAACTACAGGGAACAGCTAATGGTTCCCAAAGGGGAGGTGGGTGGGAGGATGGGTTAAATAGATGATGGGGACTGAGAAGTGCACTTGTGATGAGCACCTGGTGTTGTACCGAAGTTTGAGTCACTAAATTGTATACCTGAGACGAATATTACACTATACGTAGACTAACTAGAATTAAAATTAAAGCTTTAAATAAATGGACAACAGAGCAGCCTGGGTGGCTCAGCGGTTTAGAGCCGCCTTCAGCCCAGGGTGTGATCCTGGAGACGCGGGATCGAGTCCCACGTCTCTCTCTCTCTCTCTTAAATAAATAAATAAATAAATAAATAAATAAACAAAATCTTTGAAAATAAATAAATAAACAAATAAATAAATGGAGAACATAGATCCTAGAACAACCACCCTAATGTACAGCACAGGTTCTAACCACGCAGCCTTGGCTTTCTCATTTTGAGGAAAGTTTGGACACTTCCTCTTCCTAGTTGTTTGAACGCTATTCCACTTGAGGTAGAGAAAAGCAACAGAACTTGCAGAATTTGTATCATAGTTGGGAAGAGAGACATCGTCCCATCTCCATGGCCGTGCAGAGAATGCTCACAATCCTTTTGCCCCTTGTAACTTTTGGTGATACACCTAGTGAAGGGGAGAGTGCCTCTCCTACCTGGGAGAGAAGTTCAAGTTGGCAGACAATAAAGTATTTAAAAAGTAAATAGGAATATCTGAAAAGAGTGGCTCCTCGAAAGATGGGCAAGATTTATTTGCAAACATATTAAAAGAATTATTACTGTGCAGAGTTAGGTCAGTCAGATGAAGGCCAACGGATCAAAGTTTAGTAGCGCTCATTACAAATACTCCTTAGGGGACACCTGGCTTGGCTCAGTCATTTGAGCATCTGATTCTTGGTTTTGGCTCAGGTCCTGACCACCTGGATCCAGCCCCAGGTCTGGCTTGGAACTCAGTGAGGAGTCGGCTTGAGATTCACTTCCTCTGCCCCTCCTCCCCCTTGTGGGCCCTCTCTCCCTCTCTCTCTCTCTAAAATAAAAAATAAATCTTTAAAAAAAAATACTCTTTAGGATGGTTCTAAATGGGTCCACAAATATTTTCCAGAATTTACCAGTTTGCTACTGGAATTTTACGATTCTTTGCATCAAGTGGTAATGAAATGATCCATTAAAATCAATACATTAATATCAACTAAAATAGCCTATTTTTATTTTTTTCCTATTTTTAATTTTTATGATTATGAAATATATATTGGATGACATATTAATTATATATGATCACATATTACTTTGGAACACACTATATACATATAATATGTCATATAATATATTAACATATGTTTTCATATAATATATAACCTAAACATAAATGTATTATATGTAACATAACATATATTATTGTAACATAATATGTTAATATATTACATAAATTAGTACATAATAGAATATATTTATGTATATGTTCTTTCAAGAACATTGAATGATCGACCTTTGCTCCACAGTTTCAGCATTTATATTTGCATATGTGTTCAGAATTGTACCGTCTGCTGTGTGTTTAGAAATGTGTGACAAGTAATTCCTTGAAGTAATAGCCGGTAACTGGAAATTTAGCATCTCCTCATCTGGGTCTGGTCCATCCTGGCAAACATACTCGAAGAGATGGTGACCTCTTATTGATCGAGTCCCGTGTCGGGCTCCCTGCGTGGAGCCTCCTTCTCCCTCTGCCTCTCTCTCTCTCTCTCACTCATGAATAAATAAATAAAATCTTAAAAAATAAAAAAAAATAAAAAATAAAATAAGAATAGAGAAGCTAAAGATGGGTGGTGAGATTCCTATAGCCAAGGGTGAGGACAGATGTTCCTGTTTCTTCTATTCTAGTGCTTGACCCCTGCACTGCATCGTCCTTCGGGAGCAACGACCACTGCGACTGCCCACGGCCTGACCTGGATCTTGCCGCTTGGCAGAGAAGATCCCCTCCTTTTTATCCTTCATGCCTTCATCAAACCCCTCATCCCATGTTATCATAGCAAATAGAAAAAAAGAAAAATAGATTTCCAATGTATCGCTGACTTGCAAGCACACTTCCCAGGTGACCCGAGGCTGCTCTGCTGGGGTAGCTCACGGTGCCATGAGTTGGATCATCGCAGTGTTACTGACATCAGATCCCAGTGGGACCAAACCCTGTAAGAAGATTGTCAAATATTTCAATTTGTCATCTGTCACCCAAGATCCCTTTCCCCCCAGGCCCAAAATAACTGTGTGCAGTGGGATCTGGGGTAAGATAAAATATTGGACAGGAATCTTGATACGCATCAAGACACTTTGCAACATGTAACAGAATGTTACTGCCCTGAAGCGGGGAAACTTATTAAAAGAGAAATATATAATACCGAGGAGTGAAAAATAGCCTTTTATGTTAAGATAATATCTTTCATCTGGAAATATCCCAAGGTGGTTTTCACAAGCTGTGCAATTGGAATTATTCCCCTATACTGAAATACAGGGACGTATTGATGGATTTCCCAATGGCTGAAGGATATACCTGTTTCAGAACACGTATCTTAAAAAAATTGCCTGCTCCTTTGGGTCATTTCACCCTCCCTGGTGAGCCTTATGTCCCGAAAGCCATGCCTTCTCCTGTATGATCGCTTATAGGAAGTGCATGTGAGCTTTTTATCATTGATAACACGTGGCCATCAATCTACTGCCTGTTAAGATCTACTTAATGGGCACATAGGGGGCGATGCAGGAGATGGACGTGGCGCTGGAGGCCAGAAGAAACCCTGTGGGGGAGGCCGACTCAAGGGAGCCAAGGCTGGAGCTGAAGCAGCTCTGCGCATCTCACCCGGGTTTGCACGTTTCCCCTCCAGTGCCCCCACGACTGCCCTAATCACTCACTGTCGGCTTGTCCAGCACACGGACGTTGCCTCTGATCCCACTGGGTCTGCCCACTCAGGAGTTTGGTTGCCATCACCACCTTCCATCATTCGCTTGCACCATAGTTGATAGATCCTTTCAATTTCCCAAATTCATCCCATCATTCATCATGGGATGAATTTGGGAAATTAAAACCCTGGAAACGTGGTTGCCCCAGGTCATCTTTTTATACACGAGGCTACCATTTGAGAGTTTTTGGCCATGTCCTGAGTTTCATCGCCTTGGCCACCCCCGCCTATCCTCCACGTGCTTCTAGACGGCAGCTTCGGTATCACAAATTTGCTGTTGTCGTTTCTTTGATGAATTTTTTTTTGACGCATCCCTCAGAGGTTTTGGGATAAAGTTTAACCTGCCTCGTGTAGCGTGTTGGGGCTTTCACCATCGAGCCGCACTACTGCCCCAGTCCTGTCCTAGTGCTCATTCATCAGCTAGAATGTTCTCCTCCATTCTCCATGTTTTCCCTTGATTCTAGACCCTACATGCACGTTGCCTCCTCTTTGGACCTGATTAAATCTTTCCTGTCCTTGAGTGTGCTATTTATGGGCTGCCTTAACTCATGCATCCCTGGAATCCTCCCCTGCCCCAGGGCAGGAGGGTCTCATGGTGCTGAAAGGCCGACGGGTACCGAGCTCAGCTGGGTGCACCGCATGTCAGCGCTGAGGAGATGGAAGTGAATGTGCGTGCTCCTGTCCATCTATCTAGGTTCTGTGCAATCCAGATAAACTCGTTGCAAAGGATCAAAGTATTGATCTATTGTGTAAGTGTATGATTGTTCATGCTTTTACCTGCATCCTAGAGCCCGTATGGAATATCTGACTTATAGTTTTACAACAAATCTTCACTCTCAGTTTTTCCCTCAACAAACAGGTATCTCCTTCCTTTTACGTACAATGCATTTTATTATTTGCTAGAGGGAAAAAAAAATGCAAATCGCAGTGCCTTTCTTTAAAGACTTCAAAGGCTCGTGAGAGGACATAATCAAAGACAACGATAAAGCCAGGATACGGTGTAGAACTAGATCATGCATCAGTCACGACAGGTTAGCTTAGGCCGTGATGACAGAGGACTGTAGACTCTGAGTGACGTCAGCACGACCTATCACGGGCCAGTTGTAGGTCTGCTCCACGTCACCTTCATTCGGATATCCACGCTGACAGAGCAGCCTTTAGCTGCATTACTCTTGGTTTCGTGGTGCAGGAAAAGGAAAATCAGGTACCCATGTTGACTCTCAAGCCTCATGCCACTTCCGCATACACCCCGGCAGACAAAGCAAGTCACGGAGTCTCTCGTATGAGTGAAGCAGGGTGAACATGCATGATCTTCCCAAGGAAAGAGCCTCTTCAAGGAGGGACAGTCTGCACCGCTGGACTGAATCCAACCCTGACTCATATGGAGACTTAAAGGATGAGTTGGAATTACACAGCTGGGGAAGGAAGAAGACAATTTCAGACAGTATGCGAAGGCACAGAAGCAAACAAGGTCACAGGGATTTATCCTGGCTAAACTGGAACGTGGAGTCTCTGGACAGACACACGGCTGGGTGGATGTCTGGCTAGATTGGAGGAGTCATCCCAAGGGGTTTGGAAGCGACTGGAAACCATTGAATGATTCCCAAGCGAGAGGCCAATACTGTAAGGAGCATGTTGCAGCTGTTGAAGAGGCCTTCAGTAGAAGTTGGGACCAGAAGAGTCTGGAAGAACAATGGTCTGTGAGGAGACAGCTACAGCAATCTTGGTAAACGATGCTAAGGGTAACGGAGCCACGGAAGCTGCTGCATGAGAGGAGAGGAGGACCGCAAGGAAGGTCTGGCTTTCTTGGGCTGCTGCAGTTTTTACCTACTGCCTTATAGCATTCCAAGTAATTTACCTTTTAGGCAATTTCGAGTTTCCTACCTCGGGGTATAGAGAAAATGATTCAACTTGGGCAAATTGAGTCTTTGGAAAAAAAGGTCATCGTGACTTCTGTTTTCACAGCAAATTGCTATCATTGCCGTTGCGGTGACACATTCTCATTATTAATTGCCCTATACAGTCATTGTAGCATGTTAATCTTTGAGGAAAGATGAAAAACTGTGGTCTTGAAAAATCACAAGAAGAGAGGCTGCCGAAGGAATCTTAATTTTCTTCCCTCTGGATCTTGGATAGTAAGGTCAGAGAAGTGTCATCGCCGTTCGTATGTTTGAGGGCATTTTCTTACAAAATAAGTTGTGACCTCGGGAAACTCTAATTAAATTTTAGGTAGCATCTGATCACAGAGGATTTGTGAATTTTAAAAAAAGGAGAGGGATCCCTGGGTGGCGCAGCGGTTTAGCGCCTGCCTTTGGCCCAGGGCGGGATCCTGGAGACCTGGGATCGAATCCCAAGTCGGGCTCCCGGTGCATGAAGCCTGCTTCTCCCTCTGCCTGTGTCTCTGCCTCTCTCTCTCTCTCTCTCTCTCTCTGTGACTATCATAAATAAGTAAAAAAAAAAAAAAAAAAAAAAAAAAAAAAAAAAAGGAGAGAGAGAGAGAGGGGGGTTGTCATACTCTCAGGGTTCTTCCAGCTTTCTAGATCTCATACCTTCAGCACATCCGGGTGCTTTGATTTTTCATAGGAAATACAAAAATGGGAATTGCCATCAACGTCATCCACAGCTTGTGGGGACCAAGGCAGTTTTAAACTGACAAATGGCTACTCTAGTTGCCAAATTTCAATCCAGAGATTCCAGAAAACTGGAATGGGGCTTCTGTATTAGAAGACTTTGTGAATTTGTGGTAAATTGAGTAATAAATATCCAAAAATGTTCTCTTCTTTCCAATCTGATACACTACAAGGTGCCTATGTAAACTCTAAGAGCTTATTTGTATTCACATATGTATCAATGTGCTGTATAAAATCTGCTGAAATTAGCATCAGACCAAAGCTATAAAATAAACTGTATCAGAAGTCACAGAAATCACCATCTAGTCAACAACATATGCTTTTAAACAATTTAAAGGCCATTTAATTTTTTTTGGCATAACTAATTTAAACAAGTGAAAATAGAGAAGTAAAATATTTTTAAATTATTTTTGCTAGTTATTAAAGAGGGTGTTTAAAACATGTTTTCAATATATTAAGTGGTCTAGTTAGTCTGTCAGCGACAAAAAGTAGAGCTTTTCACCAGGGTGGAAAAAGAGAGAGTAGTAGAAAAGGAATGAGCAAAACTGAAAATCAAAGAAAGCAGAAAGCTAACACACACATCACAATGGTCTAAAACGTCAAAATGAAAATAAAATAAATAAAATAAAATAAATAAATAAATAAAATAAAATAAAATAAAATAAAATAATAAAATAAAATAAAATAAAATAAAATAAAATAAAATAAAATAAAATAAAATAAAATAAAATGTTAAAGTGGTAGTCTGAGGTTGGGACTAGAGCCATGTGCATCAGCACGTTGAGAAATCAAGTCAGAGGGTGTGGGCATGAGGAATTACAAAGGAAAACTTATCTCCCATGTGACTTTTATATGTGAATGAGCCTAGTACATTAAAATGTTTATTTTTTTTAAAGTTTATTTATGATAGTCACAGAGAGAGAGAGAGAGAGAGGCAGAGACACAGGCAGAGGGAGAAGCAGGCTCCATGCACCGGGAGCCCAAGGTGGGACTCGATCCCGGGTCTCCAGGATCATGCTCTGGGCCAAAGGCAGGCGCCAAACTGCCGCGCCACCCAGGGATCCCCATTAAAATGTTTAAAAGGAACTATTGGTTAGAATCTGTTCCACCCACTCCGCTTAGACAACTGCAGAAACAACCAGCTGCAGTAGAGTAGCGATAGCCCTATTTATGCAGTCATCTATCCAACGTAAAATCAGGAAAAAAAACTTTGTAGTAAATTTATAAATTATCAATAGAAGTTTATGATACATTAAGTGGTACAGAATAATGAAAAAATGGAAAAGAAAAATTACTTAAAATTTCACCACTATAAGCACACAGTACACATACATACATATATTTATATGTACATATTTATGTATATATGTATACATATATTTATGTATTATAATCGTATATGGATGTATATATGTATTTGTTTATATATGGAATAGAATGTTATATATTTTATATATTGAAAAGTTATATACTCCATATATGTATATGTAGAAAAATATGTATTTATTCTACATATATATAAAATCATTTATGTATAATATAGAAAAATAGTACTCTTTATATATGCTGTTATGTATTTACTTCATCATACTCTGAGCAATTATACATGTCCTCAGGTATTTCTGTAAAGCCCTCTATTATATCGGTCACATGATAGTCTTTTTCTTTTTTTTTGGCTGTTTTCTGTGGCTACAGAACCAATTTAACACTTTCTCTGTATTAGAACATTGAAATTGCTTTTGACTAAATGCCTTACAAATAGCACAATGTTGATTATATTGTAGATAAAATCTTCACAAACATTTAAATAATTTTCATGATATATACTGAATAGGTGAAAATTGCCAAATTGTCCTGAATTATTTTTTATCCTACCTTTACAGTGAAGGAACATCACTTTACTGGAATCCTATTGCTATTATAGGTGTGTGTGTGTGTGTGTGTGTGTGTGTGTCTGTGTTGATTCAGAAATAGAATCACTGAGGGGGCACCCGAGGGGTTCAGCAGTTGAGCGCCTGCCTTCAGCTCAAGGTGTGACGCTGGGGTCCCGGGATCGAGTCCCGCATCAGGCTCCTTGCAGGGAGCCTGCTTCTCCCTCTGCCTGTGTCTCCGCCTCTCTTTCTCTCTGTGTCTTTCATGAATAAATAAATATTCTTTTTTAAAAAAAGAAAAGAAATAGAATCATTGGTAAGTGTCTATTATTTACATAATCAAATAATATTTATTTAATTAGGATATTAGCCCTATGTATATTTTATTCCTGCAGATATTTGCTAGAATTTGAGTTTAAAATAGGTTAACATTATTATATTTCATAAAAATTAAAATAGTTATAATATTTTGATATAATGATATGTATCAATCTCTTCTTATAGTTTCTGATTTTGAAATATCAAAAAATATCAAGACCTTGGAAAGTCCTCCTCTGTGCAAAGATCATACAAATAAACATGTTTTTTTCTTCTAGAACTTTTATGACTTCATTTTTTAAATGTTTAACATTTATTAACTTATCAAGCTATGTGTCTGACTTAAGGTGTAGATCCTACATTTTCTCCTAGAAGGCTTACTAATTACTTGATTTATGGATTCTTGCCTTACTAATTTTATATGTGTTTTTAACATATTTAATTCTTCTATCTTTTTGGGTTTATTTTTTTCTAACCAATTTTCTTTCTCCTTGCAAAGATCACAGTATTTTCCTATGAGTAGTTTTATGGGAATATTTAACATATGATAGGACGTGTCCAGATATTTATTATTTTTCAAAAACCACACTGGCTGTTCTCATCATTTCCAAGACTCTTATTTGCAAGTGACAGAGACTCATCTCTCATTAGCTTATATAGAATTTTCTTTTTTTCAGATAATACAAGGAAGAACTGAATCCTCATACCCTGGTACTCACAGTTTATAAATGTCAGAGCAATGTCTTGAAGTCAGGCCTCATGATTTCCTGTATAAGATGATTCTTTTGTGTAATATCAGGATTTATCATTAACATCTTGAAATAGTTGTGCACAATTACAAATGAACATAACTTGCACTCCTACCAGTGATGTGTCCTAGTGCCTGTTTCCTCACAGTCTCATGAATAGAATCTGTTGTCTGTCATTGAATTTTGCACTATGGTAGCCAATTTGGCATAACATTGATGAGTCCATTATGGAAAGAATTGGGAGGAGGATTCAAGCGTTCAGGAACGTGCTGCTACACGCGGAGGTGCGCGTACAGAAAGACAAGAACACAAAGCTAATAGGAATCAGCTATAATAACGCCTTCTACATTCCCTTTGTCCTCTCAAATTTCATGGAAAGAAACAGCTCAGAATTTTGTTTATGCATCTTACCTCTTTTTTTTTTTTAATATCTGCAATCTCTACATTCCTCAGGCAGGCAAAACTTTCGTTATTACAGAGCCATTTCTTCTCTTTTTGGAGAATCTGTTACTTTCCATCCATGTAGATGAGCTGATCACACTCTCTAGTTCCACGGTTGTTAACACATAATTGCAGCAGAATCAAAGACAAATCCACATTGCCCAGGTCTAAGTGATGGTTTCAAAAATCACATCACACCCAACCGAGGTCAGTCAGGGTTAATTCTTGGTTTGTTTGTTTGTTTTTAGGAACATTACTGGGGAAAAGGCTTTGTCTTATTGCTGGGTTATTAAGCCATCCAAGAGCTGTTAGCTAGACCTGTTGGTGACATATTTTCAACAACACAAGGCAACCTCACTTTTTCACCAAGGAAAACAGAATAAGTGAAGGAGAGAGGAGTATTTAACCATTCAGAGATGGTGAAATATTTAGATTAAGCTGTACCTTTAGGCTGCCACAGCATGGATCTCTCATTAGAAGATGCAATAACTTCTAATTTTGTTCATAGTAGTTTGATTTGGGTTGTTTTTAGGCTTAGTCCTAATAATCAAAATAATAGAATATACTTTCAGAAGTTATCTTGCCTTAGGGTGACTCTTTAGTCATGGGAAAATAATATAGGCAGAACCTTAATATTTCCTTGAGATAAACAATTTGTTTAGTTTAATTCCCGTTCATTAGGTTTCAGAGGATAAGAGATCGGCCCTGAAGCCAGTGATCAGATTTTTATTCTGAGTTGTGTAACGAGTGAAAAGTACCATAGCTATCAGCAAGTGCAGAAGCATCCCTGTGGGACTGACACTTGATTTTTCCAATGAGTTGGCTTTAAGACATATTTGGATTTGTCAGAATATTTTGGAGTAGACCTCTTTAGGGTTAAGTGTGTTCTCTGGAGTATATGATCACAACCGTATTTGCCAAAACTCTACGTATGGAATGGCCGTTAACACTCCTTACTTTTTTCAAAGCACACTTACATCTTAACAAATTCCGTTTCTCCTTAAATTTTTTTCTAGCTCTCAACACTTGGACCATCTTTACAACAGCTCTCTGCAGAAGTGCTCCCAAAGCCCAGCAACGATCAGACTTGCTTTTCTATAATTGATTCAATTGCCAGCCTCCTCCGCCGCCCATCCCACGCTGTAGCTCAATCCCACCGTAGCATCTCTTCTGTTCTCCCTTCTGCAGTCGGAGCTGTTTGCTTACTGCCTAACGATCTCACTCCCTAACAAGTTTTAAGCATCAACTCTAGTTGTGTTCATTGCTGGGATTTAAAAAAAAGAGCAAGCCACTACCATGTCTTAGTGGGCCTGAGAGATTGATTTGCCAATAATAGTTATGTTCCGATATAGTAGGTTCTGCGAGAGAGGGGGTCATAACTCACCATGGAGAAACAGATAAGGAGCAGATTAACTCAGGCTGAAAGGGGTGGTAATTCTTGGGAGAGACTTCACAGCTGAGATGAGACTTGAGCTGAGATTTGATTTCTTTTATTTGCTTGAAAATTCTCTCTTTTCCTGCCATAGCTTCCCCGAGAAAATGATCAAATACTATTTTTCAGAAATTTGCCGAGCATTCTTCTCCATGAAAATAGACTTCACGTCCACTGTTACTTTAGATTAAGCACACTGACAGCTTCAGCTAGACAACTGTCCTTATAAAATGAGTTATTATAGAAGTCAGACAATTCGCGTTATTATTGCAGAACGATTTGCATAGGCTTAGTAGGTAATTTACCAATAGCCTTACTTCACAGGCGTTTATAGGAATAAACAATGATCACCCATTATTTTACCTTAATACCCTATCGCTTGCCTACTCATTAATTTTATAAAGGAGCTAACTTAGAACTTAATTATATCACATCATATGCTTTTATGATTAAGCAGGTGGTAACGCTTGGACTGCGAGCTCAGCTCTGTCAAAAAAGAAACTTCCTCCTACGTTAGAAATTAATGGGCTTGTAAGGCAGCAGCAATTTGTTTATGGTCTGTTCATGCAAGGAAGACATCATTAAAACTCCATCAGCACCAGCACAACTTTGATAGAACCTATAACATGTTAAAATCAATAAACGTCCTTCCAAGCGTAATCATATCCTCTGTATTGCTCATGACGCCTGCTGTGAAAGGAGACACAAGAACTCACAAATATTTCAAAGTAAGTTTCCCGATTAAAAAATAAATAAACGCATGAGGGCCCTGGTTGGATCCACCGGTGAGGCGCGCCTGACTCTTGATTTCAGCTCAGGTCATGATCTCAGGGTCGTGAGAGCAAACCCAGCATGGGGCTCGGAGCCCAGCTCTTTGCAGATTCTGCTTGAAATTCTCTCCCTCTCCGTCTGGTCCTCCCCAACCCCTCCCTGGCCCCACCTCCTGCCCCTCTAAAATAAAACAAATAAAATCTTTTTAAAAAAAGTAAGAGTAAACGTGTGCTTTCTTTCTCTCTAGTGTGTGTGAGTGTGAGAGAAGTTGTGTGGGCTTGTGGGGGGGCAGGTATGCGCGTGTCTGCCTACGTGCATGTGCACACTTTGAAAATCGACTTATGTCTTCTGATACTTTGCCGAGAGAGAAGTAGGAAAGGGAGACGAGAAGGGCAAACGAGAGGAAAGTGCCTTCAGCCACCGCTGAGGCACTGGGAGTGGCAGGAAATAATGAGACTGAGGCAGCTCGGTTCCCGACATGGAGGATGAGGCCTGGTCGTCAACTATCCAGCTGCCAGCTGCACACAGCCATGCGGAGGGCTTCCCCGTCTACACTACCTCGGGACGGGATAATCTCTAGCCACTTTGCCTCTCTGCTGGGGAAATGAAAGGCTCAGGGCTTGTACTGATGCTGAAGCTTCTGGAATGAAGGCTTCACCTGGTCAGCGCACCTGCACCACCCACCCCGCTGCTATGTGGTGTTGCCAAGAAATGGATGGTGATCAATTAAAAAAAAAATGTTCCCAGTTTTATTTACCTTGGATTGTGTCTGGTATCACAGAACAGCCACCTGGCTAGAGGTGTATGACTGGCGGGAAACATGGTGGCGAAGACGAGGGTTGATGGCCAGGGCAGTATTTTGGGTAAAGTTGAAGAAGTAAAAGGGAGGCTCACAAACCTGTTGCATGAGTCGCTTGGCTTTGATTTTACTCATTTTCATGACTGCTGAGAACCTCCCTTTGTTGCTCATGCCTGGCCCCAGGGACTCGCCTACTTTCCCTTTCTGTTGAAGGGATGCCCATGCTCGCTGCCTCCCTTCCCACGAAGACCTGCTCCCCAGCGGCAGGCCCCTGCACGTAGAGTTGCACATATAGCGGCCATGTGTTTGGAGGGACGTGCTATCGGGGCACAGAGAGTCTAAGAATCACGACAGTACAATACAGTTTCCGCAGATTAATTTGTGTCTTTTGATGTTGACCCCTTCGTATCTGGGCTCTGGGCAGCGTAAGGTGGACTGGCGTGTGTTTCTCCTTTGTAATATATCCTTTCCACTCCCCGAAGTCAGAAAGAGGAGGCAGGGAAACGAGAGACACCGAAGACTCACATTGTGAGTCTGGAAGGAGCCCCCTGCATCATCATCATCATCATCATCATCATCATCATCATCATCGTCGTCATCATCATCATGCACGGTACCTAGTGCCTGAGGAGAGTAGAGACACCTGTTGTTGCGGGCGTTCAACTGCAGACAACGCAGCAGCCCTGACAGACATGGGATTCTCATTTTGGGCTTCGTTTCCTGTCTTTTCTTCCCCTTCAGGGCGGAGAGTTAAGTAGACACTGTGATGTTTATGAACATTGGAAGCTTCCCCTTACAGTGTATCCCGGACCCTGTTGGAAGGCACGGCCCTCCGAGTGGAGCCCCATCCCAGTCCAGGCCCGCGACGCTGCAAGGGCGGCCTGAGGTGGTCCTTGCTCATAAGACACGACACGGTCTTGCCTGGCATTAAGGACGCGCAGGTTGCAGCCACCTGGGGAAGGACAACTGAGCGGCTCTCTCGGTTGGGTTTTCCTTTTGCAAGATTCTAGACCAGACTTTGGCACAACTGCTCCCTACTCGAACTAGACGGTGACTTATGATCCACCCACTGCCGGCCATGAAGCCACTTCCTTTCAGGGATAATCGGAAACACAACTGGCAACCGTTGGCAGGTGGTTGGGACCCACTCAACACTCTTTAGGGATATTTGCCCACGTTTCCTTGACACCCTACGGTTTGAAATTTCTTTCATAGAGTGGGGTTAAAACACCAATGAGAATTCCTCAAACCAGAAGGGAGAGCGCTTATCAAACTGTCATGGAATTGGACGGCGGGTGAGTCTTGTTACTGGTCAAGAGCCATGTGTTCTCACGTGCCTACAGCGCGAGGGCTTCAAATCAAAAGCACCTGCGTGGCCGTGGAACGCTTCAGATGTTGGATACTGAGTCCACGTGTCCCGAGGTATAAAGTGATCCGTGTAGGCGACACCTAACCTCATCAGCTCTCCTTCGCTCCTCCTCACTTCAAGTTGCCAGGATGCAGTTTTATTCTAAATAGTTGTCCTTCCACGACGCCCCGGTCAAATAATCAATCAATCAATCAGTCAGTCATCAATCAGACCAGAGACTCACATACACTGCCATGAAAACATACATTTATTCAAATGATCACAAACTTTAGAAACTAAACTGAGATTGAAGTAGACACTTGTTGTTCCCAAAACTATGAGGCTGATTCAAATAGACATGTTAAAAAACAAAACAAAACAAAACAAAACAAAAAAAACCCAAATAGACATGTTGATGAATAAATCAGTATTCTCAATCGTCCACCATTCACGTGACTGACTGGACTCACCCTGAAATAAAATTAACTGTTATTTTGGCAAAATATATGTACAATTTAACTGTGCTGTCATTCTAATTTTACAAGAAGAATGTGAGGCCCAGATTAGGATCTGCTTCTTGCTAAGATGCAAATGTGTCTTCTAGTAAAGGGCACATTGTTTATTTTCTTTTTTAAAGATTTTATCTATTTGACAGAAAGAGAGAGAGAGGGAGAGAGAGAGAGAGAAAGGGAGAAAGAGGGGGAGGTGGAGGGAGCACAGGTGGAGAGAAAAGGGAGAAGCAAGCAGGAGCTCCATGGAGCAGGGACCCCGATGGAGGGCTCTGACCCCAAGACTGGGTCATGACCGGAGCCAAAGGCCGATGCCTAACCCACTGAGCCACCCAGGGCCTCTAGCAAAGGGTGTTTTCATTCCATCTTTCCTGCCTTTTTCCATGTGGTCAAATTAGTTCAGAAAAAGCATCTGTTTGCAGTGAAATGATGAGCACCCCAAACGCATCCTACAAATGAGAAACGTTTAAGTTTTATATGTCATATAAGGAAAAACCATCTGGTTCAATTACACTGGGGAATAGTCCACTGCCCATGTTACATACGTGGGAAAATAAGAGCTTTCAAATTTGGGGCAAATGTAAAATGATTCCTGTCACAGATTCATACTCTTTTTGAGGCCAAGTCAAATTGTCCTATCCATACTTCTTACCATTCCATCTCTACTTTGTCTTCCCCAAATACTAGATTATTCTAAAAGTATAAGTAATGCCGTTCACAAATTTTAATTTTTTGGTCCAACAAATTCAAAATGGCAGGTGGCTGCCAGTGTTGCTACACCTTACCACAGACATATCATATCTCATTCCTGCTTCTCTCTCAGCTGTGGAACTCCTCAATCTTACCCAAAGGGACCAAAAAATAATGAAATTTGGCAATATCTGATATCTCAATTAAAAAGACACGTTTGGAGTGACCGTTAAGGGAAACCTATATTGAAAAGTTTCCGTAAATAACTACTCTTTTGGATAAAACATCTTCAACTCCAGATAATGGATGTTGCAGGAAGGTCAGATCCTTTATTAATCAGTTACAAAATTCTAATGATTTTGATATGTTGGCATAGTTGACTTTATTCTATTAAAAGGTTGGTAGAAATAAAAGGTTTGTTTTAGCCCATGTGTCCTTTCGATTAATATTAAAATATTTTACATTTTAAAAATTTAGCTCATTCTCCTGACACTGTTATATAACATATTCACATTTTTATGCTAGATATGCACAGCAAAAAGCATTTATGGATTTCCACATTAGATTTTTGACATGCCAAGGACTTTTGATGTTTTATTTTTATGTTTCTACTTTTTTTCTTCTACTGAGTTTAAATTTTAGTTTGTTGTGATTGAGACCATCCACAGTAATTTTTAACTTGCATGTGTGCTGCCTAAAATTAAAAAAAATTAAAAAAAAAAACACAAAATGTTAAGGTAGTTTGATTCTTATTAGCCAAAAATGCTCCCTTGAAATTTTGATTTCATATCAAGGACTCTTTTTAAGGTTTCAAAATACATCCGTCTTTAGCCAAATGAAATCTAGAAAATAACTTCCCCAGTGCTGATGTGATTACATTATATTATGGTCTAGCGTTAAAGCTAAATGTATCGCCTTTCACATTAGAATATTAACTTCATGACTTTGTTCACCAATGAATCTATAGTCCCTGGAATAGTGTGTGGGTTAGAGTAAGTGCTCAGTATTGATATTTTTGGAATATATAAGTACAGTTGTATGGAATTAAAATATGCAAAGGAAATTAAGTGATAATCAAGAGACCTAATGGACATCACAAATTGAACTTTTATACTCATAAATACAAATCTATACTGCACGCAAACATATACTTTATATAAAGTTTAATAAAATAGATCTTTTCAATTTTATTTTTGCTGTTGAATTGGTTGCTTTCCTGGGAAGCTGAAAGATTAAAGTTTCTTTAAAAAATAGCTTAATTTCAAAGCCACTATATTTGTTACTTTAAATCCATTTACTAAAACTCTCTTTAGAATTTGCAGGTTTTTTTTTTTTTTTTGTCTTCTTCCAACCATCCATGACTTATATTTTATAATTCTTGTACATTTTAAGTAGATAAATTATTCTATCACTCTTCAAAAATACTGTTACTATAGAAATTTAGCTCAATATTTTAAAAAATGATATCACAAAAATGGGTTTAAAAATAATGCCCTCAACAAAAATAAATGATCTGCTTTGTGATTCTATGACAAAAGAAAAAAAATTAAAACAAATCAACAAAGAAAAATAATTTTTAACATACATAGGAAAATGATATCCAAGAGGCTAAGAACTCTGATTTTGAAATTCAACATTTTCAAAAAAACTTTCCTAGCTAGTTTGTGATGTATTCATTTTAAAAAATCAAGGAAAATATTCAGAACCCTTTATGCTTTTATCTGTAACCCAGAAAATCATTAAGAAAACAGTTTAATTTGGTTACAAGATTCTTTATTTTGTAAACTATACAGAAACAGTAAAAAAGAAAATGCATTGTACTTTAAATATTACATAAAGTCAACATTAAAGTTTTTTTTTTTAGTGTGTATAAATCAAATTGAAATAATTCACCATTTTCACTTTCAATGAATTGTTATTGGGAGAAAAGTTGACCCACTGTTTAAATTATGATACCAATGTGTAACATCCAACAGGTTTTTCCATTTGTATTATGGGCACAAAACCATAGGTCTGATATACTTAAAAGTGATGGTTTGCCAAAATGTCTACACAATTAATTAACATGCTAACTTAAATACAGCAATTAAAGTAATTTTTGTTACAGTTAAATCTTAAATGCTACTCTACACAATAATCATAAACAAGTCCACATGGCAATTATGTAACAATAGAAAAAAAGAAAGAAACATATTCCATTTTCTTCATTCCAGCAGCAGTACCTTTACTGGTATTAATTTGTTAATTAGGTGTGCTTAAATATTGCCTAATATCCTATATTGGTATGCATGCTAAAACCTTTCTATTTCTATTTTGCAAGGCACCATACAATACGGTCTCTAAGTTGCGACACTAGTAATAAAAATGTCATAATTCTAGGATTAAATGTAAATTTTTTATCTAAAATAAGAAATAAAATGAGAATTAAGATTCTTAAATTTGACATTGAGGCAAATGACAAACCTTTTGTGAGAATGTGGTTCAAACGAATCTTTCCTTTTGTCTTCCTACTTTAAATTCTGTACCCTAAATTGCTGGTCAGAAAGATAAACCTAGAAAGGTAAATCAATCATGCTGTTTTAAGAAATTGAAAAAAAAAATCTACATGAGAATGCTATCCGAATTAAAATAAAAATCAGAAAGGACAACTAAGTTTGTAACTTTCAGAATCCATGGTTTTCTATACTTGCCATTTTGTAAACTATCCTAGCATATCCAGAACAATGTCATCATTGGAAACATCACTATTAATGTAAACACGATGGAGGACTCTACCCTGTCCTTGTGTTTCTTACCCTGTGGCATCCCCTCACTCACCGTAGGCTTGGGAAGATGCTACTTTGGAATAGCAGTTAAGGTCACGCTTATTTTTATAAAATCCTTGGGACTCAGGACACCAATAAGTTGTTGTAAATTCAACTTAGAATCTCTCTCAGAAAAATAACGTATAGGACCTCAAGCACTGGTTCTTGTTTTGTTTGTGGGAAATTTATATAGTTTGTTCTTATGGAAACTTGTTTGTATCAGTAGCTCTTCCTAACTTTCCTTTGCCTGGCTAGGCTCCCTATGCATTTTCTTTTCCTCTAAGGCATATAAAAACTCAAAGTAAATGATTCTTATTTAAACATAAAGTTCTATGACATTAGTTGCAGTATTTGAAATAATTATACAAAATATATGTGAGTTTTAGAATCATTTTGTTTGGGGGAAAGGTCATTCTCAATAGGTTATCACTTTGTAAGCAATAGAAAGGTAGACTTTATCAATCTCTGCTCTCATCAATCAGATGTACCCATCATGGTCATCACCATCATCATCATCATCCCCTTCATCTTCATCATCATCTTCAATTTCATCTTCATCATTCATAATATCATCTTCATCATCTTCGTCATCAGTCCATTCATGGAAATCTCCACTTGCAAAATCTCCAGAGATCTCAAAATCGATAGCTTAGGGAAAAAGTAAGCATTGATGTTATTTGATTGAGCAATGAGATAATTTCTGATGGATGTAAAATTCTGATAAAAATTAAGCAAATTAATAAAATAAATCTTTGTGGCTTAAGCCACTAAATTTATGGAGATTTATTACAATAGCAATAGAAAACTAACATAGCTAAGTCAGTATTTAAAAAAAATATTTAGAAATATCTCCATTACTATTTATGGAGGCCATAATGCACATATAGATCATTGTATTTATTTTTCCGACTCCTTTAATGTTAGTGTGTACTTATCTTCTACCCTTTCTAATATTTTAGTCTTATAATTTTCTGGTAGCTAGTTAAAACAAATCCTGCTAACGTAATCCAATGTTTATAAATTGATTTCACAAGACCGCACGTTGAAGTTCACATCTCACGTAAGGACAATGTCATTTCTATCCTCCAACATCAGGTTTCTTCTTAGTAATTTCAACATGCTGAGAAAACACAGAAGTTGTGTTCTCAAAACAATTTCCCTGTTCACTCATTGAATTCATCGCCATGTGACTTTTATCTACAACATAAAAAAAAATAGAATTCTTTATCCATCACCGGCATACTGTTATTTGATGTAATTAATAAGGCAGCCGTTTTAAACCATGTATTACAAAGACGTGTTCTTTACATGTGAAAGTTATGTTAGGCATGTGCTGAATGCTACTTGATCCTACTTAAATCTCGTAACACTGGCTAGAAAACCAAAACCAAGCTATTAAAAATGTTACGGAAGAAATAAATGCAGAACTGGCGTTTAAACACTAGATGAGATCACCTTTATATAGTTTACCATTTATATTTTTTAAACAATCACAGTCTATCAGTTTAAAAATTGCATAGAAGAGGGGCTCTTGGGTGGCTCAGTCGGTTAAGCCTCTGCCATCTGCTCAGGTCATGACCTTGGGGTCCTGAGACCCTGGGATCCTGGGATCCTGGGGTCAAGTCCTGTGTTGGCCTTCCTGCTCAGTGGGGAGTCTGCTTCTTCCTCTCCCTCTGCTCCTCCCCACCCTGCTTGTGCTCTGTCTCTCAAATAAATAAATCAGGGGATCCCCGGGTGGCTCAGCAGTTTAGTGCCTGCCTTCAGCCCAGGTGATCCTGGAGACCCGGGATCGAGTCCCCTGTTGGGCTCCCTGCATGGAGCCTGCTTCTCCCTCTGCCCGTGTCTCTGCCTCTCTCTCTCCCTGTCTCTCATGAATAAATAAATCTTTAAAAAATAAAAAATGAATCAAAAAATCTTTTTAAAAAACTGCATAAAAGAGACACTAAACATTTTCTAAGGCCCCTTAGATAGGACCCAGTAGCGGTGTCTCAGCAGTTGAGCATCTGCCTCCAGCCCTGGGTGCGATCTCAGGATCTAGGATCCAGGATCGAGTCCAACATCAGGCTCCCTTCACGGAGCCTGCTTCTCCCTCTGCCTGTGTCTCTGCCTCTCTCTGTGTCTCTCATGAATAAATAAATAAGATCTTAAAAATATATATATGAAAAATTATCTAAAATGCAAGTACTTTATTTTTATTTTTCCTCATGTATGTTAGTTGAGACAGGGTCCATTAATCCTTACTACATATGTGTGTGCATGAGTACGAGTGTGCATGTTGTATTCGTGTGTGTGTTAAATGGCTTTTGTCACAAAAACCACCATCGAACACATACAAATACTCACTTGAAATTTCCATCCCGAAAAAAGTATTTTATGAAATAAAAAAGACACCACATTTAAAGCTTTAAAATACAAGTATATGATGCTCAATTGAACTGGAATATTATTTGTTAAGCCTGTACATAAAGATCATGTTCATAAAAAGAATTAAAATATTAATTATAATTACCCTCCTAACATTTAAACTGTATTTTCCCACCCAGACATAAAGCCATATGCCCAGATAGTTGCAATTTATGGACTTTTACTTTAAAAAGCTCAGCTTTTCTCCTGTGAGTGAGCCTACCTACTCCGGAAGTCAATTTCTCCAAAGGTATAGGGACCTCTGGAGGGTCCCCTGGCCCGGACTAGAGAGCATCAGGGCCTGCCTCATGTGCGAGGTGAGAGGAAAGCAAGGGCCACTCAACACCCTTCCTGCATCTGCAGGAGTGAAAAGGGCCCACCTTAAAGTGCCTGAGCTAGGCCATTCCATTTATTATTGATGCTGGTTTTTCATGGGCCAGAAGTGACTCCTTTTTGTCACTCCCCCCCCCCCCCCCCCCCCATGTATCCTATGTTCTTAGGGAGGAGTATGTCCTCATTAAATGCTTGAACCAATGAATGAGACTCTCTAGAACCTTTCCTGTGCTTTGAGAAATCATTAAACAAATAACCCTTCCTACCGCAGTCTGCAACTCCGCTTGTCCTCGACCCCATTACTTCATTTCCGTATCTGTCGACACACCAGCACTGCCCCAGGCTGCCGTGGCACTGCGTTGGTTTGTAGTAACCGTCTTCATCACACAGGGGGACGTACTGGCCTGGGAGGGGCACATGCACACATTATAAATAAGCTGGGCTCCTTTCCATGGTCGCTGAGTAAGCGTGAATTCACCCACACATACACACGTGGCCTTCCCACTCCAGGTTGTGAACCAGCGATTCATGCTGAACAAAATAGGTAAGGTCACTGCTGTCACGGAGCAGGCCACTGGGTCCCTTTGGTTAAGCAAATTTACCATTTCTCTTTCTCATTCTGCAGGGGGTACTGTTCTTGGAGGTGGAATACAGAATCAGAACCCGGTCAATGCCGCGTGCATCAAATCATCCAGGCCGCTCAGACACCTGACCCCATACTGCCATCGCTGCCAACCTTCTATTTTCATTTCCCCAAATTTTCATTCATGTATTCCAAGCTCTTTCCATTCACCCCAGGCTATTTTCCCAAAATTCAATATTGCTTCATCTCTGCTTTGATCTTTTTCTCATCTGGAATCTCTCCTCCTTCCCTCCTTCTTACATTATAAGACTTGGCATAAATATGACCCGGAATAGGAAGGCTTCTCTTAAGCTGGAGGATTTCTGATACACTTCTTAGGTCCTGTGTGTGTGTGTGTGTGTGTGTGTGTGTGTGCTTTATTATTGCTCCTTTCACCACTACACGGTGATGATATCCTCTATATTGGGAATTTTGGGTTCCCTTAGTTTTGATTGTTATATTAGCAACTCTTAAAGTAAGTCTAGTGGGAAAGACAGACATTGGGATCTCTGGGTGACTCAGCAATTAAGCGTCTGCCTTCGGCCCAGGGGATAACCCCGGGGTCCTGGGATTGAGTCCAACGTCGGGCTCCCTGCATGGAGCCTGCTTCTCCCTCTGCCTGTGTCTCTGCCTCTCTCCCTCTGTATCTCATGAATAAATAAATAAAATCTTAAAAAAAAAGACATTTATTTTCACATCTCTAAAATCTAACAGTACCTGGCACATTGCTAATGATAAATGTTTAATTCATAATTTAGAAGTGAATTCATTTTCTTCAATGTTTATATCAACACAACAATGTATGGTTTAGGACAGTAGAAAATTTTGTCTTTCCTGACCATTTTTTCCCCCTCAGTGACCAGACACACTCTAGTTATCTAGTGAAAGAAAAATAAAACTTGCAAAATAAATTGATAAAATATGAAATTATCTCAACCCATTTCACCTCATAACCATATGGAATCCTAGGGTTATCTCTTTAAAAAGTTTCAAAATTCGGATACATAAATAATTAGTTTTAAAATTGTAAATCATTTGAAAGGTTTGGCCTTTCAATGAAATAAGATAGAATATGACCAATACAGAAAGCTTGAGAACGCCTTCTGTGGATGTAAGGGCAGCAAAAATTAAAACAATATCAACATTCTTATCTCTACCTCTAAAAAAGCGAACATAATTTGAATATATTTGACATAAAACTGTTATGATGCAGAGTTAGGGTGACCATTTAATTTATCCTTTATGGTAGTATCCTTTGAAAATGAAAGCGAGCATCATTAAAGATCCTACCAGAACTACCGACATCAACCAAGACTGACTCCGCAAAGGGGGACAGGTGGCACTTTATTTCTATATAACAACTGGTTAATTTTCAGATAAGTGTCATTATCCTGCCCAAATTAAAAGAAATATTTTATATTTTAGCATTCAGGAGTCTCTAATAATGGCTTCCATGTTTATTATATAAAAAGCATAAAAGTGACTCCTCTCTAATGGCCACTAAATACATTTTCATTTTTTTTAACTTTATCATCAAATCCAGAATTTTAATCCTTGATCAAATCTAAACTATTTTTCAACTGAATTTCATTGGCTTTTCCCATTGTACATGGATGAGCTTTACTTGGTGGAAACAAAGCCACCTGTGCCTGGATGTATTACGTCCCTTTGGGGCTGTGTTAGGATATGCATTTTGTAACAGAGATGAATAAACACGACTCATTGTAGATTCTTCATTGGTAATTCCTCACATCTAAAAATGCTTTATTACAAAACAATTAGCCCTTTCATTTTGAACTACGGATTTTTCAAGTAATATAAAAAGCTCCTCTAAACACACAACGTTGTGATGATAAAGGAAGCATGTCATAACACTTCAGTGAGAGTCAGACATTATAGAATTATGTGCCATTAAATACTCAAGGGCATTCATATATATGGGGAAACAACAAAACAAAAAACACCATGTATGTGGTATTCTGTGTTGGATCTAAAATAGAAAAAAAGATATCAGTGGAAAAACTGGTGAAATCCAAATAAAGTGTAAGTCTTAATTAATAGAAATAGAGCAATGTTAATTCCTCAGAATTAACATTCTTAGAATGAAAGATAATGGCTATTTGATACATGGTAGGTGGGTACTTTGGAGGAGGCCTAGGAAAGGATGTATGTAGGCAAACTATGTATGCAAACTAATCTTCGTAAAATTTCTTTAAAATTATTTGAAAAAGAGTTTATTTGAAAATTGTGTGTTTAGAAGAATAAACAAAATAATTATACATAATAGCTTAATAATCTCTTGGTTACTCTAATATTTTAAGGCTTCGAGTGAAATTTGTTGTCTATCAACTATCTAGTATATATATTTACTTGCTAAAAGTAAATTAGTAAAAAGTAAAAAAAAGTAAAAAAAAAATTTGAAAGTCTATTCAAACTTCCCCGATGTACTGAGGACACGCTCACCCATCTCTCTCTCTCTCTCTCTCTCTATATATATATATATATATGCTATTATTCTTGAATTGTTAACAATAGAATTAGAATTAAAGTTTTTGCTGATACTTTAACTTTAGCACTGTTTAAATCTCCTTTTCACTTAATAACTTTCAAAATGAACATTATATTAGGGTAATAAAACAGACATAATATCTTTCAATAGGTAAGATAATAAAAGTAAGTTTAATGGCCTTCAAAAACTTCATAAATTTTGTCACTGAAATTTAGTGTAGTCTATCTTTGTTGGATTAATATTGATTTTATGTTGCTGTTTCCCTGGGGTTATTTATGTAAGCAATAAAGGCTTCAGAAGAATGATCTATTACTCACCTAGGAGCTTCTTCACCCCTTGCCGCTTCTGAATATTGCTGAGCTCCGTCTGGCAAGGTGGGTCTGCAATGACATTAAAAATGTTACTTCAAGGATTATAATTGAACAAAAAAAGTATGATTTCTATGTTACCAATTTTAAGTTGGCCTTTACCTGGCTTAAAAAGACACATACCACATATCAGTTCCTTTTATGCAGTACCTACCTATAGATACATATATGTGTGTCTTTCTGTATACACAGAGAAAGAGACAGAGAGAGAGACACTTTCCTAATTACTGATACTAGGTCATCTTGATTTTCTGCAGAGAGATAGAAGTGGATGGAAAAAAAAAGTAAACGATATGAAATATTTGTATGATGGATAATGGTTCTTATCATTTACTTTTAAAGGGTCAGTCAACTCAGCAATGTAAATCCAAATGATGGACTAGTGCCCAAACAATGAACAGATTATGTTTTTCCCTCATTTAAAACAGTCTCTATGATACGGAGAAATAGCTTTATATTAAAAAAAGTAATCTATAAAAAAAAGTCAATACTCTTTCAAGTTATATCAGACATACTATTCTCAATTTTGATACTGAATAATGCTGACCAGCTTTGTTCTTTTTAGTTTCATTCGGATACTTCAAGTGTGTATGCAGTGTGGAAATAAGACATAATATACAATAATTTCCGATAGGCTATCTTTTAAAAAATAAACTTAAATTTGGAAATAAGCATGTCTTTTTTCAAACTCAATGGCTTAAGGGAGAATATTTCCAGAGAAATATAAAATGCTAAATCGAAACAGTATAACTTGGCTTGTGTTATCATATATAGAAAATTATATATATTCTTATATAATAAATATACTTTCTAATTTACAATATTCAACAACTCAGTGTATTTTAGCTCATTTTCTACAAACTTGCTATATAAAAATGCATCATAAATTATGGAAACAACAAACCAATAAACCAGTACCTATTTTCCCATACTACAATTTTGTGGGGAAAAGGCATGGTGTAACCTATTCAAATAATTTAAAAAACTATTACACCAATCTTACAATATTCAGGCATTAAATTTGCATGTAAGTAACAAAGTGTAATGAGGAAATGAGACAAAGTGTTTAGCATATATTTTATAATTTAATACATATAAGGCCAATACATATTTTTCCTTTGGAAATCTGAAATCTGAAGAAAAAGTAATTTTTTTTGAAAGAGAGAGAGACATACTAAGAAACAGACTTTTAACTGCAGAGAACAAACAGCATTGCCAGTGGGGAGATGGGTGGAAAGATGGGGAAATAGGGCCAGAGGATTAAAGATGAGCATTGGGTAGTGCACAGAATTATTGAGTCAATCTATTGTACGCCTAATGCTAATATAACACTGTATGTGAACTCTACTGACATTAAAATAGAAAAAACTTAATTAAAAAATGACGTTTGGGGGAGAAAAGCAAGTTGCAAAATGGCACAAGCAGTATGACACCCTATCCATATTTTATAATAAACACAACAGTACGTATCATTCATGAAAACATATGTGGTCATGTAAATGTACAAATAGCGGATTGGAAACTAGATTTGATGGTGCCTACCCGAGCAGAGTGAGAGAGGAGGCTGGATTGAGGATGGAAAAAAAAGAGACTTCAACTTCATAATGCTTTTAAAATTTTATTTGAAAAATCCTGATGCTAATATGACAAAATTATTTCTGGGTGATGGGTACATAGTTATATGTTGAATTATTTTTTGCACTTTGGATTTTTTTTTAATTTCTAAAAATCAAAAATAATCTGATCTTTCAAAAGAAGAAAAAGTAATTTCCTTGAAAAGTATAAATAATTAGCTTATTTTTCTACATCATTTTGAAATTGATCCAATTTATCTCTTCGTTTTACCTAATAATAATGTGGGTCTCTTATACTAAGTTTTAAAGGAATAGGAATCAAGGTATGGATAGCATACAATAGACATTTAAAAATGTACTGCCCTTTAAATATAATATTTAGAACCTAGAGGGAAAAATTGTGCTGAAGTTTCAGTATCATATTGAAAGCATTGAAAGCATTTTTTTCCTAACTGCTCTGAGCTAGTTTTTGCAAAGTAAAACAAGTTACATAACACAGGCTTAGAGAAGAGACATTTAAAAATTTGCTGCCCTTTAAAAATAATATCTAGAACATAGAGGAAAAAAATTGTGCTGAAGTTTCAATAGTATATTGAAAGCATTTTTTTCCGAACTGCTATGGGCTAGTTTTTGCAGAGTAAAAGTAATATTTCCATATGTTTGCTATGACATTGCCTGAAAATTCAAGTATGTTTGAATCTGACTCCTGGTTAGAAACCTCACGGAAAAAAAAAAAAAAAAAAAAAAAAAAAAAAAAGAAACCTCACCGAATAAACACGCGTACAAGACCTACAGCTGTGTGTAGAGGGGAACATTCTAGGGTTTCAGGAGAAGGGCGCCTGGATGGCTCAGCAGGATTTCAGCTCAGGTCATGATCTCAGAGTTGCGGGATGGAGGCCTGGTTGGTGCCCAGCTCTGCGCTAGGAGAGGGACCTGCCTACGATTCTCTTCCCCCCTTCCTTCTGCCCCTCGCTCCACTCATGCTTTCTCTCTCTCTCTCAAAAAAAAAAAAAAAAAAAAAAAAAAAGATTTCAAGAGAAATCATGGCAGATTCAGCTGTTTATCTACACATAATATTTGACTTTGAGATATTTTTCCTACTATTTATAAGGCAGCTGTCTGGCCTTGAAGTTAGGTGTACTTGGAGTGCTTAATTAAGATTTCAACTATTTAAAATCACTGGCAAAGATATATTATTTATATATTATATGTTTATATATTATACATATAACTCTAACATATAGTCAAATATAGATCACTCCAATTACAACAAAAGAATTTGCTGTTTTATTGAATACATAATAAAGAAAACATTCTTTTATAAGGTGAAACTCTTGAAAACATGTTTTTAAATAAATGATTATTCTTTTTCATGAAATTGCTTAATAAGCCCATTCTTACTATTATTCTTATTGTCAGTTACCTTAATAATGGTTTTGTAACATTTTCTAGCATATTAAAGTAATAAACAGAATTGGCCAAGTTCTCCCAGTCTTTGGGGAAGATGTATAATTTTTTTTTGCCTGCTCAGGTACCATTTATTAAATGATTTCTACTCTGTATTAAATTATTTCAGAGAAGATCTTCATTTGACCGTAAAGACTTTAACACTCTGGGTGAATATTGATTAATAAATGAAAAGTATATAAAGCAAAATTTTTCTTTGAGGACCTTTAATCAGTCCTGCAAATATTACTGCAAAGTCCAGAAATCTTTCAAGATGAAAGTATTTATTTCTGTGGAAGAAACTTCCAGAATTTTTCATAATATTTTTAAACGTTCATGGATAAACACTAACCATGCCATCATAACATTTAAAAAATAACTGGAAAAATATCATTAAAAGACCACATATCTTTTTATAGTGGTTTATCAGGATTTGCTTCCCTATTCTTTAAATGTTTTAAATGTATCCTAGTCACTAAAACTAGCATGCAGCTTTTTAGCAGTAGCAGTTACCTAGTAAACACATATGCAATAGTAAAATCAACAGTGTGCGGGGGTACGATTTTAAAGTATTTTAATAAAGAAAATCTAACTCTTAATCCTTGTTTAAAGTTATTTATAAGTAGTTAAACTACAAATTCTGCTGTTGACTCAATACCAATCAGTTTATGGATAATCATTTCATCCCTAATTACTAAACTATTCCTAATATGTGGAAAAGAATCAAGATAGTAAAAGTTCTCACATAAGGTGGTGTTCCAGTTACCTCGCCTCTTCCGGAGCATCAAAATACTCTGCTAGTGAATTTTTACAAAGCTAAGTTACTTTTGAAAGTTTGAACGGCTAAGTCATTTTAAAATCAAATGAGTAAAAATAACTTTATGGTGAATGCGGCAGTTCATTCAGCTCATTTAATAAGATCACAAAATAGAACATTAAAATTCCACAGCATAGTGATAAAAAAAACACCATTTATTTTATACCATGGGCAAAGCAGATAGCAAATTAATTTTAATGATTACTTTTAATATCTATGTTTTCCTATCTCTGTGTGCTTCTTGGTGTTCCATAATGGAAACTATAATGAAGTGCATTAATATGAAATATTAATTGCTATTTTTCATCTTGTTTAGCATGTTTTGTATCCCTAGCAGAGTTATATTGTTTAACATGCTGCTTATTTGCTCTTTTATTAAACACTTTGATGAGAAAAATATCTACCAAGATGTATGGGGTGAAATGAACTTTTTTTTTTTTTTAAATCATGAAGAAAAGATAAAATTTGACATGCAGGTCAACTATCTGCATCGGTCGGTGTCTCGTCTTTTACCTTGCTGTCTCTGGAAGCAGTAGCACCATTCATTGTTAGAAATCAAGCTGTCCTTGTATGTGTCACAAGAATTGAAGAATGCCTTGGTACACTGTTCATTCTTATCAAGGTAAATGCTTCCGAGCTCTGACTGGTCCAGGAGCAGGTCATAGTTTGTATCCAGTCTATTAAACATCCAGCCAAGTGAATCCTTGCAAATTGGCAAAATACTGGTATCAAATCCTAAAGGCAAAGATAGAAAATAATTAGCTAAATTTGAAAGTCACAATCAGCAGCAAGCAATACAACGGAACGTAATAGTTGGTTCCTGTAAGAGCACCTACTCAACAATCATAAATAAGGCTTTAAACTCATCGTGGGTAATTCATTTCAAAGTAGGGATGGTAATACCTAACTTCAGGATGGTTGTGAGGATAATTAATATAAATAGATTAATATAAGGCAGCTAGTACTAATTAGTCATTCATTCAATGGCATTTATTGTAGATATATTAGATATATCTCCATTCTTTCCAGTGTTCAAAGGTTTCTTGACAAATAGGGAGTCATAATGGATGCTTTTTTAGGTGTATATAGGCATTTACTGAATAATAAAGGCCTATTAATAAAGAAATGAAATTTATTTTCACTCAAATAAATTTTGCAGGGGATCCCTGGATGGCTTAGCGGTTTAGCACCTGCCTTCGGCCCAGGGTGTGATCCTGGAGTCCCGAGATTGAGTCCCACATCAGGCTGCCTGCATGGAGCCTGCTTCTCCCTCTGCCTGTGTCTCTGCCTCTCTCTCTCTCTCTCTCTCTCTCTGTGTGTCTCTCATGAATAAATAAATAAAATCTTAAAAAAAATAAATTTGGCAAAAAGTAAAATTTTAACAAAAGTGAAATGAACGCATAATACATAATAGAGTCCTTAATGCTCTGTGTCTTCGTGGAGCCACAGTGATTGTGGTATTTCACCAGTAATGCATATCCAGAGAGTAACCATCATGTAATTTATACAGGTACTCGGTCTTCTGCTTCCCTCGAGGCGATGTTTACAATTACAAATATGCTATAACGGGAGACAGCAAGGTGCACTAGGTATAGCGGGATGACAGCACCGGATTTGCACCCAGCGTATGACTTATCGGAGTGTGGGAGTCTCTGGATAAGCCATAGGCCCCACAAAAGCTCCTTGTCCTAAATAGCATTAGATGCAATGTCAGTGTTTTCAAGCATAATTTAAAAATTTACGTTAAACTATTCATCTTTGTTAAGTTAACCCACCTTTGACAGGTATTTTGGTAGACCAGTTGCTGTTTTAGTTGCTCTTCTCCCACTCATTACAAGTGAAAGTAAAATAATAACTCAGTTAACTGGTGTGAAAAAGAGGATGTGTTTAGAGCTGTGGACACTTTCTGAAAACTGAATAGTCAAACAATTTAATCCTCAACAGCAGGGGTTGAAGAGTAGGTTGACCATTTACAAATGAAATTCTTACACGTAAACATCCTTGTCAATTTCAACACCTTAATCCTTCGTATTTTTTCAAAATGGGAAGAAAAGTAGCCTTAACCTCTCAAAAAATTTTGTGGCTCTGCTTTGAGAACTTACTCTGTAACACAAATATCAACATAAAATAGGATTTCTGAAAATATAATGTGGAGAGATACTGAATAAATTTTAAACACAATAGAACTAAGAGTTTACCTTTTATGTTAAAAGGAAATGAAATTCCTACAGAGTGCATGCCTGGTGAATGATCAGTTTGATGAAGTCTAATATTGTTTTAGATCCAGAATGTTGACTTGTATTCAGGTCCTGGCACTACCTCGCTTGGTTAAGTTAAGGTTATAGTTAAGGCTGCGGTGTCCACATCTAGATAATAAGAGGATTTTAAAAACATGATCTCTATGTTACCTTCAAGATCTAAAAATACAGTGAGTTCATGCTATTTGAAAAGTACATTTATACACAAAACCGTGTTATAAGGGTCATTCGAATCCTAAGTAACAGAAAAGGAGTAGACATAAAATCATTTTAATCTTCTAAATTAAACATATACTTTCAGTATGATTCAGTTTAGTTGACGCTACAAGTATAAGATGAAGTTAATTGGGAAGAAAATTGTTTGCTGTCTTATCTTGAATTTTTAGAGCAATACAACCCCTGAGTCTGTGACCTGAGCCAAAATCAAGAGTCAGATGCTTAACGGACTGAGCCACCAGGCGCCCCAAGGAGCTGAATTTTGACAACAACCCAACTCATTATAGAAATGGAACCTCTCCTGGGGCGTCCAGCAAGGCATGTAGCCCTTTAGGTAGCCCTGATTTTAGTGCAAGGAGCCCTGTGTTGGACTTTTTGACTTACAGAACTATCAACGAATAAATCTGTATTGCTTAAGCTACTAAATTTTGCAGTAATCTGTTATATTCAAAACAGAAAACTAACGTAGTTTATGAACTATATTTTTTTGTTGCTGTTGGTTGCCCTGGGGCTTATGGTATACATCACTAACTTACCACCATCTACCTTCAAATAACATTTTGCCACTTCACGTAGGTGGTAAGACATTGTCAGAGTATCTGTAAGTCATTTTTCACCTTCTCACATATTTTGCTATTAGTGCTACCCATTTTGAGTCTTCATGTGTTGTAAGCTCCACTGTACATTTTTATAATGTTCGCTCTGAACAATGTATTAGGTTTTCTAAGTGATTAAAAAGTGAGAAAGAAAAATCTCTATTATTTTAAAGGAAAATGTCTTCCCACGCCATGACACTTCTGACACAAAATAGGCGAGTTTTCCACACAAAGCAATCCTCCAATACTCTGTGGATTCCAGTCGGGTGCCGTATAATTTAATTCAGTCTGACATTATCTACTCAGTGAGTGTAGATCCAACATGTTAAGGGCTCTGTCCCACAGAGTGCACCCTCAGGCCAGACCCCAATAGTAAGTAGTGGGTTCCCAGCGTATTCATACTTCTGACGACCAGGCTACGGATTAGAGGTTCCCAGGATCCTTTCCTCAGGTTCCATAATTTTTTACGACAGCTCACAGAACGTAGGAAAACACGTTACTTATGTTCACTAGTTTATTACAAAGGAAATTATAAAGAAGACAAATAAAGAGCCAGATGAAGAGGTACATAGGGTGAAATATGGAAGGGCCCCAGGCACAGGAGCTTCTGCTCCCATGGAGCTGGGGTGCACTGTCCTGTCAGCACATGGGTACATGCACCAACTCTGAAGCTCTCCGAACCCCTCAGCTTAGGGGTGTTTATAGAGGCTTTGTCAAGTAGGCATGATCAGGGGCGCCTGCGTGGCTCAGTTGGTTAAATGCCTGCGTTTGGCTCAGGTCATGATCCCGGGGTCCTTGGATGGAGCCCCGCCTTGGGCTCCCTGCTCCACAGAGTCTGCTTCTCCCTCTCCTGTGCTCTCTACCCTGCTTGTGCTTCCTCTCTTTCTTTCTCTCTGTGTCAAATAAGTAAATAAAATATTAAAAAAAAAGTAGGCATGATCAATTAACTCAATCTTCAGGGTTTCTTTCTGCCCCAAGATGACAGAGAGCGGGACTAAAAGTGCCAAAATTCTAATCACGACAGGCTTAGTATTTATGGTAAATACTGAAGAACATCATCCTGAGGTTCTCCAGCAGCCCACCAAGTGTCACATTAGAACAAAAGGTGTTCGTATTACCCAGGATGGCCCAAGGGACTTAGGCCCTCTACTTAAGACGCTCCCATCATCCTCATCCCCCAGGAAATCTTACAAGAGTCTAGGAGCTCCGAGTCAGGAACCAGAAGCAGAACCCAAACCAGATTTCCTATTGGGTCGCTAGTGTTTACCCCCATGTTAAGTATTTCGGGCTTCCTACATTCCTAAATGTAGATTCGAATTTCTGAGTGGTATTAACCTTTGTGTCAAGAAATTCCTTTAGCATCTCTCAACTTTGGATTAATGAAAACTTTTGGGTTTTTTGGCTTAACTTTTTTTTTTTTTTTTGGCTTAACTTTTGAAAGACACTTCTGCCAGAGACTTTTTTTTTCTTCGAACACTCAAATGTTCTACTGTATTGTGGCCTTCATGGTGCCTGAGGAGAAGTTAGCCAACCTGCTGACCTTTGCTTCTCCAAACATTTTTTTTTTCCTTTTTTTCTTTTTTCAGGTTGCTTTTAAGATTTGCTTTTCAAGACTGACTTTTAGCAATATACTTATGGCATACTTTGGTTTTCTTTGTTTCTGTTGCTTGATGTTGTATTTTTGAATGTGTAGGTTTAAAATATTAATAAAATTCAGCTAACTTTTAGTTATTATTTCTTCATATAATTTTCTTCTGATCCCTTACATTTTTAGTATCTTTTTGAGACTTAATTACTCCTATGTTAATGCCCTTGACATTATCCCACAGATCACTAAGACAAAGACCTTTTTTTTTTTTTTTTTTTTAGTTTCTGTTTTCTTCTGTGCTTCATTTGGATAGTTTCTATCATATATCTTCAGGTCCATGGTTGGTTGGTTGGTTTTTCCCTTTCTCCTTTTCCTGTTCTCTTCAGGTGCCTTCACTCTCACTCAGCATGTTTTTATTTTATTTGTTTTGTGTTTCATCTCTAGACATTCTTTTTTTTTAAGATTTTATTTATTCATGAGAGACACAGAGAGAGAGGCAGAGACACAGGCAGAGGGAGAAGCAGGCTCCATGCAGGGAGCCCAACGTGGGACTCGATCCCAGGACTCCATGACCACGCCCTGGGCCGAAGGGAAGCACACAACCACTGAGCCACCCAGTCGTCCCTCATCTCTAGATATCCTATTTGCATGTTTTATTCATACTCTCTCTTGTAATTGAGATTCCTATTTACCTTTATACTATTGTGCATAATAACGATATTAATAATAGTTATTAAAACATTAATAATAAAATATTAAAATAACTCTTATTTTTGCAATCCTTATATACTAATCTCATCATCATTGTAATTTCTGGATATATTTCCAAGATTATGATTTCTCCAGATTATGAACCATATCTTTTGCACTCTTTTCATGCCTGGTAAATTTTAGCTGGATCTGAAAATTGTGAATTTTAAATTATTGGTTGCAGGATTTTGTAGCATTTTTCTAGGTCCAACAGAAAAGTGATTGAAATTGTAGAAGAGAGAGGAAATAGGGTAGAAGAAATATTTCAAGGCTTAATGGAGAATTTTCCAAAATCAATGAAATACGTTAAATCACACAGTTAAGAATCTTAAAGAACTCCAAACAGGGTAAGTACCAGCCAAACAAAGAAATGCAAAAACCTACACATATCAGAATCAAACTGCTCAAGACCAATTAATAAGGAGAAAAACTTTTAAAGCAGCTAGAAGCAAATGCATTTTCCTGTAGGGGAACAAAGGAAAGAGATTGGTAGCAGACTACTAAGCTGAAACCATACAAGCCAGAATCAAGTGGAAAGACCTCTGCATCGTGCTGCAAGAAAAACAGAGCTCGGGACCAAGTATTCTTTACCCAGAGAAAGGATCTTTGACAAAGGAACGAGAAATACCTTTGAACAAATAAAAATGGGAGAAAAATCATTTAAAGCAGATGCGAACTCTAAGAAATCTTAAGAAATAAGTTTTTGAGGTAGAATGCATATGACATTAGGAAGAAACTTGGATTGTTAGAAACCAAGAAACCAAAAAACCCTGACGAATTCTGATAGTAGCATAGCTGAGGATGCATGTGAAATTCATATTTTTTATTTCAAAAGCTTTAAAAGATAATTGAATGTTTATGTTCATTTGTTTTGTTTCTTAGATTCCACATATAAATAAAACCATACAGTATTTGTCTTTCTCTGTCTGAGTTCTTTGACTTAGCATATAATACCCTCTAGACCCATCTGTGTCATCACAAATGTCAAGATCTCATTCTTCTTAAAATTTGAGCCAAATTCCACTGTGTGTATATACCCTACATCTTTATGCTTTCATCCATCCATGGACACTGAATTGCTTCCAACTCGTAGCTGTTGTAAATAATGTCGCAATAAACATAGGAGCACATGTATCTTTTCAAATTAGTGTTTTGTTTTCTATATGTAAATACCCAGCAGTAGAATTACTAGATCATATGGTGTTTCTGTTTTTAATTTTTTGAGGAACCTCCATACTGAGAAACAAACAAATAAAATAAAATACAGACTCTTAAGTACAGAGAATAAGCTGATGGTTGCCAGAGGAGAGGTGGGTGGGCAGATGGGTGAAATAGATAAAGGGCAGGAAGAGGGACAAATTCCAGTTATAGAATAAATAAGTCACAGAGATGAACAGGACAACAGAGAGAATATAGTCAATCCTACTGCAATGTTGTATGGTGACAGATGGTGACAGGCACTTATCATAGTGAGATCTGAATTATGTACAGAATTTTTGAATCAATACAGTCTTAAAACTAATATAGTATGATATGTTAATTATACTTCAATAAGAATACATAAAAGACTATGGCGTGTCTAATCTAAAGTTATTAGCAGTAAGTGTTTGTAGCCTACATTAAAGCAAAACATATGTCAAAATAGCACAAAAGATGGGATAAATTGAGAATCATAAGTACTTCTAATATATGTAAAATGGCAAAGTATTATTTGGAGGTAGACTGTGACAAATTAGATTTGTATCTTGTAAATCCAAGTGTAACCATTAAAAAACTTTCAAGAGGAGATAAAAACAATAAACCAAAAATAGAAATAAAATGACATCATAAAAAATACTTACTTGGTCCAAAATAAAGCATCTTAAGAAGGAAAAATGGGCAAAGAAGAGATAGAAAAGAGAAAACACCTAGCAAGAAAGTATATTATAATGAAACTATATCATTAATTATGTTAAAAATAAATGATCTAAGCATATCAATTAAAATAAAATGTATTAAAATACACACACATATGCACACACACTCTAACTATATATTGTTTTCAAGCAGACCATTTTATTTATTTATTATTATTATTTTTTGTTTGTTTTCAAGCAGACCATTTTAAATAAAATGGCATAGGAGGTTGACATTAGTAGGCTGGAAATGTACACCAGGCAAACACTGATGGAAAAAAGCCAGACTGACAATACTAATATTTTAGATTTAAAAATAAGGAATGTTACCACAATAGAAAAAGGCATTACATAATGAATATATATAACAACCTGAAAGTATCTGTATATAAAATTAAATTTCAAATTCATGAGAAAAAAAAAAAAAACTAACAGAACTGACTGGAGGAATAGACAAATTCCCAATTTTATCTGGAGACCTCAACACTACTCTGTAAATGATCAATAGAATAGGTAGGGAGAAACACAGTATGGGTATTAGAAAATCTTGGGATCCCTGGGTGGCGCAGCGGTTTGGCGCCTGCCTTTGGCCCAGGGCGCGATCCTAGAGACCAGGGATCGAGTCCCACATCGGGCTCCCGGTGCATGGAGCCTGCTTCTCCCTCTGCCTGTGTCTCTGACTCTCTTTCTCTCTGTGTGACTATCATAAATAAATAAAAATTAAAAAAAAAAAAAGAAAAGAAAATCTGAACGACATCATCAACAAACTTGAAATGATTTATACTGATAAAACACTCCAACAAATAATAACAAAATACCAATTCCTTTTTAAGTGCATATGAAACATGTTCTGAGCCATAAAACAGATTACAACAAATTTGAAAGAACTAAAATCATACAAAGTACATAAAACATAACAAAATTATAATAGAAATGAGTAACAGAAAGAACAAAAAATATAGAGAACTTAGAAAATACAGACATAAACATGGATTAAATAATATATTTCATTTAATTCAGTTGAGGAAACATGATCTATTGCCAGAATCCTGTCTCACATGAAGGAATTGTGGATAGCTTAAAGATTCAAAATGCAAAAGTATATACATTGGAAGACATCCAGGGCATTGTTTTTTATGAGAGACATTTCTTAAGGGACCCAAATTAAGAACTCTGAAATCAAAACAGAGTAGTGAGAAAATACTTGCAATGCAATAAAGGATTAAAAAATTAGTAAGAGGTGCATAGTAATAATATTTATGGGTCTGTATAGTGTACCTAGCAGGCTCTCATTAATAACAAGAATTTTTATGTAAATATATATGTTGCATGAGAATAAAGTAAGTTGGAAAACCAAATATATCAGGCTCCTAACACTTGTTCACCTCATGATGGAAGGAGTGGATTTGGTTGGTGAAAGGATGTTAATTCCCTTAACATACCTTCACGGGTCTATTTAAAAAATAGTTATGTATTGTATGTGTAATTAAAATGAAAGAAATAGAAAAATGTTATATATGTATTTTTCCTTCATATCTGTGATACCTTAAAATAATTTAACACTCATTAATGTCTCAAAGGAATCATCATAAAATTAATTGCTTTTTTTTATTGGCTAGCATATGGTCCAAGGACTACTGTGGTGTATAGATCCATTTGTTTCCATGGTAAATAACCCCCAAGAATTATACTTTTGAGCAATTTTATTTCCTTTTTATATATAATTTCCCCTCTTTGTTTTATTTTTTTTATTTTTTTTTTGTTTTTTATTTCCCCTCTTTGTTTTAGATATCATGTCTTGATGTTTTTAAGACACCTATTATGCGCACACTCCAGATATTTGAGTGTGGTTCTCAACTGACACTGGAGTAAACTTCAATAGAAGTAATGCTTATGTTACAATTGACTGGATGCATATGAAATGTTTGTATTAATGTTGTTTCATCTTTCTGCAGAGATTTTTTTTTTTTTTTTTTTAGATCTCTTTGTTGCAGTCTTTTTGGGAAGAAGGTGTTGTTTCATTTTTAACTTGGTTCTAATGGTTCAAATTATTAGTTAAATATGTTCTGAACACCGACATGATTATATTTTGAAATGAAGGTATTCACTTTGTTGAAACAAAATGTAGTCAAATTGACAATATTTCATAATAACCTGTAAGAAGCAACCACCTGTTTGTTGCTACAAAATAAAAAAAAAAAAAAAAGAAAAAAGAAAATGCAAGATATCTCAATAATTAGAACAAAATAAGCAGTGGTCTGGATCTTTCCTTTTATGATTTGAAATAAGAAAAGAAAATTCATCTACCAACTTTACAAATCTTTGTTTTCAAAAGATAAAGTTCTGGGCTGTACCTAAACAGCTCCTAATTGCATTAAAATGGGCATTGTTTTCAAGTCATCTGATTTCAAATTCAATCTTCCTCTCAATGTGAAGACAGCATGACATAAAGTGAACAAAGTCTCTGTAAGACATTAAAATGCATTCATTTACCCTGGGGGTTTAAGTAATTGTCATTTTCTATGACTGAGCAGAGCATTTGGTACCTAAAAACCTAAACATGAGGCATTCTCTTAATCTGAGGTAGCCTGTTAATCCGAAGATTTTGCATGTGATTCTGATGTCTTGATGCTTTCCAAATTGACAAAAATAAAATTAATACAGTGGCTTTTTCAGAGAAGGATATCCCTCCCCACATACACACACATACTCTATTGTAACCATGTTTAAAAAGAAAACTGTGTATTGTATTTCTGTTCTTAAATTTTTGGAGATATAAATAATAAAACAAAATATATCCAGTATACAGACTACATTATGTATAACATATATTTTATTGAAAAAAAAAACTCAAACAGGTATATTAATGGTATAAAGATCATAGAATCAGAGACTAAATGGCTTGATTTCCTTCAGCTTCTCTTTATAAAACACATTTTAAGTTTTTACCATCTTAGTTGTTTTTCTATAATGAATGGCTCAGTGGCCAACAATAGCTCTAAAATAGAGCCAAACAAGATAGACCCAAAGAAACCTGACTTTTTAAATTTTTAATAATTCCTTTAGTAGTCTCCATACCCAGCTTGGAGCCCAGTGCAGGGCTTGAACTCCTGACCCTGAGATCGAGAACTGAGCTGAGATCAAGAGCCTGAGGCTTAACTGACTCAGCCACCCGGGTGCCCCGAGAAACTTGAGTTTGTATATAAAGGAGCTGTAGGTTGTTAAAAATAATGGCAAACTTTACCAGTTTGCTTAATTTCTTAAAAAGCAGTAACATTATTGATCTTCCCTGTCAACCGAAAACATTTTAACTATGGAATATTGACACTATCCGAGATTCAGATAAATAATCAATTCTTCTTAGGGAATGGCAATACTGTGTTTTAGATAATGACCGTAATAAAATTTGGTCAGTCAAAAACGCAGGTTAGTACCCTACTGTGTTAGGGAATTGAGAACAACTACTAAAATAACCTCTAAGGAAAAAAAATCTATTATTTTTACCATTGTGAAAAATATTTCTGACAGTGTAATAAGATGTTTATTTTTTTAAGATGTTTAACATAAAAGTATGATACTATTAATCCGATGGCTAGTGTATGAGACTAGCAAGTTTCCCTTCTTTGATGAAGCCATGGTGTACATTCAAAGCTTATTTCCTTATAAAAAGAAGCAGAGTATCTTCCCATTTAAGTTCCATTGACCCTTGACTCTCAGTCCTACTGTCATACACGTGTCCTCCTGGAACCTGGGTGTCTTTCAGCAGTAGGAAAGCAGCGACGGGCCACTGTATTAGTCACTGAGTCCCTGTGGCGAGCCAGGGCTGTTTCTGGAGATCCCATAGCAGACGATTCCTGGCCTCATAGAACTTAAGTTTCCTTTGGAATAAATGCATTTGCTATAAAGAAAAGCAAAGCAGCATAACACTCAGGCAAATACTCGTGCTGGTGTTACAGTTTCATACGTGGTAGAAAGGAGAACCTCTGATGCCAGATATTTAAGCAACAAGCAGAATGAAGTGAGAAGGTACAGATAACAGGGTGAAGAGTGTTCTTGGATTTCTCTCCAAAAACCAATAACTATGAAGCAAGTACTTTATTATGAGGAACTGCATTAATCGAAAATCCTGTAACACCTCCTAGAACCCACAGAGAGGTCAGCAGGCAGTGGTTAGGCCACAAGAGCAATCTGAACTAATTGTTTTTAGCAATCTGGCTGCTAAATAGGGGAAAAAAAATGAAGCTAGAGAACATATTACACATTCTGTACTCAACTTCAGGATCATTAGCAGCTCTGTAGTTCATATATAATGAGGCTGGGTTATGGGACTATGATAAAGGAAAACACAAGATATTGTGGTTTAATTTATATTTTTGCTCATTATAACTCTGCAGAAGAATTAAACAGATGAAAGGTTTGCATTACTTGGGGAGAGAGAATAATTTAGATTATGAAAGTACACAGATTAACCTACCTATAAAAAGAGATGATGAGATATGAGTAAAAAATAAAGTAGCGGATTTTTCAGATTATTTTTATTTTAGAAGTTGATCCTTTGAGAATATTGTTTTCTGATTCCAAAATTGGTCATTCCATTTGGTTGAACCTAACATATTACATTCATGTGCAACAATGTCTGATAAGGCAATGGCTCTTCTTTTAGACAGTATTTGGAGCCAGATTTTTCTGTGTTGTTCCTGTGAGCCTTTATCGCTCTATGTGGTTGGTTGGAAGTAGCACAAATCTAAGGCTTTGTATGAAGTGAGTAGAATGCTGAATTTGTCAGACTATTTAAGGATAGAAAGTACTGGCAAAGCAGATATAGGGGGCAGCCCAGGTGGCTCAGTGGTTTAGCGCCTGCCTTTGGCCCAGGGCATGATCCTGGAGTCCCAGGATTGAGTCCCACATCAGGCTCCCTGCATGGAGCCTGCTTGTGTCTCTGCCCCACCCTCTCCCCTCTCTCTCTCTCTCTCAATAAATAAATAAATAAATAAATAAATAAATAAATAAATAATACAATCTTTAAAAAAGGCAGATATAGACTAACATCCTTTCTCCACTCTCTTCCTACATGCCAACCAGCTCTGTGCGACTCAGACTAACATCTTGAACTCATTCATTAACTTCTACTGTATGTTGGTCTGTAAGTTAAATCAAGCAGATGTATTTTTTGAGAATTAATTTGTAAAGAACTACATACTCTATTCACAAATATTCTACTAATATAGATATTTCCAGACAGTAAAGTAAAAACTGGCCATTTTTTTTGAAAATTTTACCAATTTAAATGTCATAAAGATACAAATCCATCAAAGCCAAATTATCTGTCTCAAAGGTAATAGATTAAACAATAAATATTAGTATTTAAGCATCCTTCTTTGCACGATTGGAAAAATACACATTGTGGCCCTCTCTCAGGTATTTCTCCTAGCATTGCCACTTTGATATTTAAATATAAAAATGTTTTTTCTCTAAGTTGTTCTTCAGATCTGTCACTTTCTATATTAGATTTGAAGTTGGTTGATGAAGCACAAGAACGGTGTTCTGACCACCCAATGCAGCAAGCTCCTTCTCCGTGATCAACTCCAATCCACTATCACTCTCTTCAGTCAAAGGAGTGTTAGAGTCTAAAGGCAAATGAGTGTAAATTGCTATCAAGCTCTCTCTCCCCTGGGGGTTAGGTGGGTGATGGAGAACAGAATGTGGGTCAAGGGCAGAGAACAGGAAGTGAGAGCTCCTAAAATTAGCCTGACTCACAGGAATCTATAGGCTCCCGGGGAGAAGGTCAGTCAGTATTCAATATCGACTCACTATATTGGGAGCTTGATTTCATAAAAGAGGCCAGGACAGTAAGAGATACGGGAATAAGGTGATTTCCTACAAGGCTCAGGCAACCAGTGGCCTTCCTGATGTGTTGAGGTTAAGCCCGTTTGAGACTTTTCCATCCCATGTGAGATTATCACCAATAAAAGGATATCATCAAATAGACTGGGGCTCAGTGAATAAACACAGGGAAAGCACCACATATCTAAAGGGCTCAAGTAGTCAGAGAGAGAAAAATTAGTTTCATGTTGAGTGGAATAAATATGGGAAGAGACAGTCTACTTAAATTTAACACACACACACACACACACACACGCACACACGTATTTAAGAGTAAACACATAAAAAATGTACAATAATACTTTCTGGATGGAAAAACATGATTTCCCAGACAAGCAATCCCGTGGGTGAATTGTAGAGAGAATTGCCACTGTGAAGCATCAAATTAATGGTCTAGAGAATCAAGTGCAAGGAATGTATCAAAATACAGACCAAAGATATAAAAGGATTGAAATCATGAGTGAAATCAGAAGCTTAAGAATCTCATATCCTCGCTTGGTAGATAAATGACTCACTTATAGTTAAGAATAAAGTTTGACCAAATGCTCACAATTGCCCATTACTCAGCCACTGAACTTTGGCTTGACCAAACATTAGCCATGCTTTTCTTTTTCCCCAGACACCTAAACTCTGGCTTTTCCACATGTTTGAGCAAGAACTAAAGCGCTAAGATACACAAAATCCTTCCTTAATTGATTTACTGAGAATCTGCTGAGCATGGAAACATTATTCCCTGTTAAAGTGCCCAAATTCTGCTGCCTGCTTACCCAACACATTTGGCCTCCTCATCCACAAAGGCATTGCTGGCCTGCCTTCTCCTTCCTGTAAAAGAAAGACTTTTCTGCAGAGTCAAAGTTTGACCTCTTCTTTGTCAATTTGGATGCCTTTTATTTCTTGTCGTTGTCTCATTACTGAGGCTAGGACTTCCGGTCCTATGTCAAACAACAGTGGTGAGAGTGGACACCCTGTCATGTTCCTGACCTTAGGGGAAAGGCTCTCAGATTTTCCCCATTGAGAATGATATTATCTAGGGTCTTTCATATATGGGCTTTATGACGTTAAGGTATGTTCCTTCTATCCTACATTCTTGAGGGTTTTTATCAAGAAAGGATGCTGTATTTTGTCAAATGCTTTTTTTCTGCATCTTTTGAGAAGATCATATGGTTCTTACTCTTTCATGTATAATGTGGTATATCACATCGATTGATATTTGAATATTAAAACACCCCTGTATCCCAGGAATAAATCCCATTTAGTCCTGGTGAATAATGCTTTTAATGTATTGTTGGATTCTATTAGGTAGTATTTTGTTAAGAATTTTTGTGTCGATGTTCGTCAGAGATATTGGTCTATAATTCTCCTTTTTAGTGGGGTCTTTGTTTGTTCCTTATAGTCAAGAGTTTCTTATGGTTTGACTCCCTCTTTGTGTTATCTTATTTTATTTTTCTTTCCCTTCCCCTATAGTCATCTGTTTTTTTTTTTTGTTTGTTTGTTTGTTTGTTTCTTAAATTCCACATATGAATGAAATCATATGTGAAATTCTGGTATTTATCTTTCTCTGACTGACTTATTTTGCTCACCATAATAACCTCTAGTTCCATCCATGTCATTTACAAGTGGCAAGATTTCATTCTTTTTGATTGCTTTTTGATTCATTCTTTTTGATTCCATTATAGATAGATAGATAGGTATCTCACATCTTTTTTATCCATTCATCAGTTGATGGACATCTGGGCTCTTTCCATAGTTCGGTTATTGTGGACATTGCTGCTATAAATATTGGGGTGCATGAACCCCTTCAAATTACTATTTTTGTATCATTTGGATAAATATCTAATAGTGCGATTGTTGGGTCTCAGGATACTTCTATTTTTATCTTTTTGAGGAACCTTCATATTGTTTTCCAGTGGCTGGTATTATTTATTTAAATTTTTGGAAGAATTCCCCAAGGAGGCCATTCAGCCATAGATTCTCATTTGTTGGGAGATTTTTTTTTTTATTACTGATGCAATGTCTTTTCCAGTTATGAGTCTGTTCACATTTTCTATTCCTTCCTGCAACAAAGACCGTAAGACACCTAGGAATAAACCTATCCAAACAAGTGTGCTATGAAAACTATAGGGCACTTATGAAAGAAATTGAGAAAGAGATGAAGAAATAGAATAATATTCTGTACTTATGGATTGGAAGAACAAATATTGTTAAAATGTATATCCTACTCAAAGCATCTACACATTCAATGTAATCTCCATCAAAATAACATCAGCATTTTTCACGGAGCTGGAACAAACAATTCTAACATTTGTATGGAAGCAGGAAAGACTCTGAATAGCCAAAGTAATGTTGAAAAAGAAGACCAAAGCTGGAGGCATCATAATTCCAGAATTCAAGCTGTATTAAAAAGCTTCAATCATCAAGACAATATGGTACTGGTACAAAAATAGACACATGGAACAGAATAGAGAACTCAGAAAGGGACCCTCAATTCTATGGTCACCAATCTTCAACAAAGCGGGAAAGAATATCCAGTAGAAAAAAAAGACAGTCTTTTCAACAAATGGTATTGGGAAAATTGGGCCGCAACATGCAAAAGAATGAAACTGGAACATTTTCTTACAGCATACACAAAAATAAACTCAAAATGGATGAAAGGCCTAAATGTCAATAGAAAACCATCAGAATCCTAGAGGAGAACACAGGCAGCAGCCTCTGTGACCTGTGCCAAAGCAAATTCTTGCAAGCATGTCTCTAAAGGCAAGGGAAACAAAAGATGGATGGAGAGATGGGGTAATTGGTATTTCATCAAGATAAAAAGCTTCTGCACAGCAAAGGGAACAATCAACAAAATTAAAAGCCATCTTATGGAATGGGAGAAGATATTTCCAAATGACACATCATATTAAAGGGCTAGTATCCAAGATCTATAAAGAACTCTTCAAACTCAATACCCAAAACACAAAAAATCCAGTTAAGAAATGGGCCAAAGACATGAACAGACATTTCTCCACAGAAGACATACAAATGGCCACTAGACACATGAAAAAAATCTCAACATCACTAATAATTAAGGAAATACAAATCAAAACTGCACTGAGGTACCACCTCACACGTGTCAGATGGCTAAAATTAACAACTCAGGATACAACAGATGTTGGCAAGAATGCAGAGAAGGAAGAATCCTTACACACTGTTGGTGGAATGCAAGCTCATGCAGCCATTTTGGCAAAGAGTATGGAGATTCCTCAAAAGGTTAAAGATAGAACTACATTATGACCTAGCAATTGCACTACTATTTACCCAAAGGATACAAAAATAATGTTTCAAAGGGGCACCTGCACCCCTATATTTATAAGAGCAGAGTCCACAAGAGCAAACCATGGAAAGAGCCCAGATGTCCATCAACAGATGAATGGATTCATGGAGCCTGCTTCTCCAAGGACTATTTCCTTCCAATATCTCTACAAATTGCAAAATACTTTGTAGAGCATTGGTCTCATATTTAACTGTAACTACAATCTATCCCATTCTCTGTAAACACAATCTTTATGTGTATGCATGAATGTGCAGGGGTGTGTGTATTTTTCCCCTATCTTCAGATGGTATTATCAAATTACATTATAAAATCACTTAAGAAGTATGTGTTGTGATTAGCTTAGGAATAGTAAGTGCTTATATAAATTATATATTACTAAAATTTCTAGAAATAAAAAAAATAAAAAATAACCTTTTAACAACCTTAATGTTTTAAAAAGACCATTTCTTCAAGAAATGGTACTGGGAAAACCATAGAACTACATGCAAAAGAATGAAGCTGGATCACCTTTTAACATCATATACAAAAAATGAACTCAAAATGGATTAAAGATTTGAAACCATGAAACCTGAAAATCCTAGAAGACAACATTGGTAGTAATTTCTCTGACGTTGGCCATAGCAACACTTTATAGATATGTCTTCTAAGACATAGAAATCAGAGGCAAAAATAATCTATTGAGACTACATCAAAATAAAACACGTTTGTACAGTGAAGGAAACCATCAACAAAAAGGTGATCTACTGAATAGGAGAAGATAATTGCAAATAACCTATCTAACTAATAGAGGGCTAATATCCAAAATAGATAAAGAACTTATACAGCTCGACACCAAACAAACAAACAAACAAACAAACAAAAACAAGCAGTCTGATTTTAAAAAGTGGGCAAAGGACATGAATAGACATTTTTTTTTTCTAAATAAGACATACAGATGGCCATAAATATATAAGGAATGTTCAACATCACTCATCATCAAGGAAATGCAAATCAAAACCACAATGAGATGTCACCTCATACCTGTCAGTACAGCTAAAATAAGACAAGAAACAACAAGTGTTAGTGAGGATGTAGACAAAAAGAACTCTTGTATAGTGTTGGCAAGAATGTAATTTGCTAACATCACTGTGGAAAACGGTATGGACATTCCTAAAAAAAATAAAAATAAAAGTACCATATGATCCAATTTCACAAAGGTATTTACCCAAAGTATACAAAACATCAGTTCAGGACCCTGGGTGGCTCAGAGGTTAAGTGTCTGCCTTCAGCCCAGGGCATGATCCCGGAGACCGGTATTGAGTCTTGCATTGGGCTCCCTGCATGGAGCTTGCTTCTCCCTCTGCCTCTGCCTGTGTCTCTGCCTCTCTCTCTGTGTCTCTCATGAATAAATAAATAAAATCTTTAAAAAAACAAAATAAAACATCAGTTCAAAGAAATAGATGCACCCTTATATTTACTGCAGCATTATCTACAAGAGCCAAGATATGTAAGCAACCTATGTTCACGATCTAGAAGATGTTATACTAAGTGAAATGAGTCAGACTGAGTAAGAAAAATACTATATGATTTCACTTACTTATGGAATCTAAAGAATTAAATAAACAAAAAGCTGAAACAGATCTAAAAATACAGAAAACAAACCAGAGGACTGGGAGGTGATGGGCTGGACAAAATGGATAAAGGGAAGTGGGAAGTACAGGCTTCCAGTTATGGAATAAACAAGTCATGGGAATGAGAGATACAACATATGGAACATAGTCGGGAGTAATTTAATAGTGATGTTTGGGACACATGGTAGGTACACTTCTGGGGAACCTAATGTCATGTATAAAGAAGTTGAATCACTATGTTGTACACCTGAAAATAATGTAACATTGTAGGTCAACTATACTTTTTTTTTTTTGTAGGTCAACTATACTTAAAAAAATGTATTAAAACTATAATAACCCAAATCCTTTACAAATTCAATTAGCATAAGTTAAACTTTTGTAAAAGAAACTAGTTTAATATGTTTTTTTAATAAAAACACTGGGATACCTGGGTGGCTTAGCTGTTGGGCGTCTGCCTTTGGCTCAGGGCGTGATCCCAGGGTCCTGGGATTGAGTTCCATATTGGGCTCCCCATGGGAAGCCTGCTTCTCCCTCTGCCTATGTCTTTTGCCTCTCTCTCTCTCTCTGTCTCTGTCTCTCATGAATAAATAAATAAAACCTTAAAAAATGTAATAAAAAACTGTATCTTCAGAGTTATCAGCATTACATATAATGTAAGCATACATTTATATTCTATTGGAACATATTTGTCCTAAATTTAAATAGGTATATTGATTCAATAAGTTAGCATTACATCTACTAGAGAAATTTAAATATATGTACTGTTTGCCTCTAATTTTTATGATTCACACTAATTTTATAGTTTCATTTTTATATATTTGGGTCTGTTAATAAACATGTTCATTTTTGCAACTTAAAAAGTTACATATAAAAATTGATATGGGTATAAAAAGTATAAAATATATATTTATAAATCCTCTTAATCTGCAAAATGCTAATGCATAACAGTTCAAAATTATCTACTTCATAGTTTTCTATATAAAATAAAAATTACTGTAATTTAAAATGATAATCTCTATATAAGTAATACTCTAGTAGGAAAAAATAATGCAAACTTGATATATAAAATATAAGCAACTTGATACGCAAGGTATGCAAGATATGACTTTGTTAAAAAACATAGTTTTATTCTAAAATAAAATTACTGTTACAAAAATGCATAAGACCAAATGGTATATGAATACAAAAAATTATAAAAGGATCCCTGAAACTATTTCCATGGTCAGGGCTCACTAATATTTGAAAGGTTTCTTATATAAAAAAAATTAAAATGAGTATCAAATATTATACAGATGTAAAACTAAAATTTTGTTTCTCTTTTAAAAATTACAAATTTTTCTTGGATTATTGGTCTTTTCTTAACCAGAAATTGTGATAATAAGGTTTTCTTTGTCTTCTGGGTAATCTCCTATGGCAAACATTCTGTGTTTTATCAGAATATGTTTCTGTGTTTTATGTTGACTTTATTGTTATATCTTGATTATAAAAGTCACTCAGTTTTCTTACTGTCATATTGAAAACTCAGAGCTCAATTATGGATGCTTACAAGAAAGACATTTAGTTCTAAGTAATAAAGAAAGATTGACAATAAAATGTTGATGAATATATTGGGCAAGTGCAATAAAATTAAATATAGAAGTGATGATATTACTATCAGATTAGGTGAAATCTGTGCAAAAAAAGCAGTAAGTAGAATATGATCATAAAATAAAGTGATAAGCATAATTTATTAATGTATAGATCATAAATAAATCTATATATTTAAAAAATAGAGTAGCAAGCACACATAGCAAAAACTCCCCAAAATACTAGAAGGAATAATTAAAAACAATTATAATGGAAGTCATCAATATAGCTTCCTTAAAATTGAACTTGTAAGTTGACATAACTAGTGGTTTTCCGGGTGTATGTGTGCTGTTTTGTTTGGTGCTCTGTACTGAATTGTGTCCTCCCAAAATGCATATGATGAAGTCCTATCCCCTAGCTGGATGGCATTTGGAGATGGGCCTTTGGGGGCAGTTGGTCATGAAGGGGGAGCCTATGTGAGAGGATTGGTGCCCTAATAAGAAGAGACCCTAGAGAGATCCTTTTCTGATTTCGCCATGAGCAAAAGATATCTACAAGCAGGAACATGGCCCTCTCCAGAATCCAATCTGCCAATACCATGATGTAGGACTTCCCAGCCTCCAGAATTCTTGAAATGTCAACTGTTTAATCCATCTAGTCTATAGTATTTTATTAGAGTGGCCTGAGCTGAATGAGTCATTTTATATCGTTTTGCTGAATGAAAGTTCTCCCCCACTAATATTTTATGTTCAAGTTCACTACTAATCAAGGGAATGCAAATGAGATTAATAATGAACTATTACAGCATGCTCAGCAGAATGGACACGTTAAAAAGAATGGTAATATTTTTGCTGCTAGGGATGAAGACAAAAGTTAACTCACATGTTCTGCAGTTAGAAATTAGAAATACCTTAAGATTTTTTTTTTTTTTTTTGCAAAGCAACCTACAACATCTATTGTCATTTATCATTTGAAATGCATGCACATGTTGACCCATCACTTCCACTTCTTGGAATCTTTCTTAGAAATGAAAGCATAACAATCAGCTGCAGAATTGGTCGTCATGGAGAAAATAATGGAAACAATAAACAATCATTCTTAAGAGGAAAACTGTGATTAAATTGTGGTACATCAAGGTAATGCAGCATTTTGATGGTTTCTTTGTTTCTTCCATTCATACTAGTATTTTTTTTTTTAGCAGTGCTATGTATCAAACTACTCTACTCGTATAATACAATGGTCAGTAAAGATTTCTGTCATCTAGTGTGTGTGTGTGTGTGTGAGAGAGAGAGAGAGAGAGAGAATCCGGAGAATCCGAATAAACATGTAGATTACTACTGCAGTAGATACTGAGAAATGCTGTGAAGGAAAAAATAAAAATACGAAGGAAATGGAATATAATATTGTGGGTTGGTTCACAAATTAAGTATGATTGAGTCAGGAAAGAACACACTCGGATGATGTACAGATCTGAGGAATTGAGGCAGTCCGCCATTTTTCTTCTAGTGATTTGTCTTATCTGTCCGAATGGATTTTGTCTCTTATTTCTAGTTGGCCTCTGACCATTTCAAGTAGTAAAAATAATCCTATGTCCAGTTTTTCATTTACTTTCCAAAGATATTCAGCTACTTATGAGTTTCTTGTAAATAACCCACTATATTAAGAGTGCCTCATTTCTTGAAACAAGAAGCCGGAAAGGGAAATGGTATTTATGAATGTGTACAATTAACCAGGCACGGTGCTGAGTGTTCTAGGAGCTCTCCTTTTATCCATCTCCAAATATGGGAGAGATTACTAGTCTTAAGTTTAAAGGAGAAATTTGAGATCAAGAAATACAAATATTCAAGTCTGGGAATTGGTAGGATAAGTGTAGACATGGATTTTTAAAGATCAATATGTAAGGGTCTGGAACAAACTTTTACCTCACCCCAGATGTGTTTGCTTTATGAATACAGGGACAAACAAGCTCTGTTGTTCCTATTAAGTAAGGTTAGTCATTTTAGCTATACTCAAGGCATCCAAAAAATTAACATCTGGCAAAAATGTAATCAATAATTCCAAAGACACACCTGAGAAATACTCCTACAGGGTAGGGGAATACTATAATCTCTTTCTGAAGTTCATGAGAAGAAACATATATACATCGTCATCACATGTTCGAAGATTATTATGTCTATCAGTGATAGCTGAGCTTAGTTAAAAAGAATTATTAAATTAGTTAAGAACCTATATCAGATTCATAAATACAAAAGGTTGAGATTGTAGAAAATCCCTTGATGAGAAAACAAACAAACAAAAAAAGAGGTATTTGGGGACCATAGAGAATGGATAACCATGACCATCTATGAGGTGATTTTGTTAGAAAGTGCTATTGAGGGGACACCTGGGTGGCTCAGTGGTTGGGCGTCTGCCTTTGGCTCAGGGAATGACCCCTGGGGTCCTGGGTTCTAGTCCCGCATCGGGCTCCCTGCATGGAGCCTGCTTCTCCCTCTGCCTGTGTCTCTGCCTCTCTCTCTGAGTCTTTCAGGAATAAGTAAATAAATAAAATCTTAAGAAAAAAAAAAAAAGAAAGTGCTATTTGAGGATTGAAAAGTAGAGTGAATGGGTCATGTCACAATGAGCAAAGAAGGGCACACACTTGGGACTCAGGTCAACTACAAGATGCTGCTTCTAATTACTGCCCCACCACCTCTTCTTATATTTCAGAGCAAATACTTCAATTTTTGAAGCCTCTCAGATTAAGCTCACATTTAAATATCTTTCTTTTACATGTATTAAATGTGTAATGATATTTTTTATAAATGAAAAATATAGAATTAAAGTTCATACAATTTTCATAGCAAGTGCTTTCCTTCAATTGCCATTTCCTACTTCTAAGGAGTTAGAAAACACTCTGAGGAAATTATACAGATGATAAAATATTCATGTACTCTTCATATAGCTTATTTTCTTCTTTTTAAAATGAATTTGATTTGCACTGTGTTGTTGAAAGCACTCTTGTCTACTGGCTTTGTTGGGTCAAAGTAGAAATGCCTGCAGAGTCATCACGGAAACGGTAGCCTGGGCAGGGGGGTGACTGATTGTGTCTGTAAAACTCTCAAGCACTCGAACAATCTTACCTTTATCTCTAGTGTTGTTTTATTCTTTATCACTGCTATCAAAACTGAAAAATATTCCTACTCTCTCACTTCAACTGAAAGTTAATGTCGTCTCTGAGGGGATATGTCTTTTTTTTTTTTTTTTTTTAACCAATCAGAGTTGTCACAAATATTTTATTTCCTTGCAAAATACTATGAGTGTGCTTGGAAGTAATAGCAATGTTCTGATTTTTGTTCAGCACCTAAGCAAAGAATAAATTTTGAAATATGTGTTTTGATCTAAGTGATTCATTGGAAATAAAGTTCCATGTCAAAGACAATGGCACATGTCATATTTAGAAATCTTACTGCTTCTCTCAGGCCTCAGTAATGCTTTTGTCTTCTTGTTTTGACTTCCACTTTCATGAAGGGCCTTGAACCAGTCCCGCAATCTGTTTGCCACTTCCCTGAACTCCAGGTCACTGCATGCTGAAAACAAAGAGAAACAACACAAATCTTGAATGATAATTTAGCATAATGCCAATGTTAGTTCTCAAATTACTTCAATAACTGAAAAATAACAGTAATAAAAGAAATGTAGTACAATTGCGTTTCAGCTTTTTAAAAATGAAAATTAAATATATGTTTCGAATATAACGAGAGGTAATATAATGATGAAATGATGACATTTTGTCCAAAAAAGGGAGATTATTAGTGGAGGTCTACTTCTACTCTTCAGTGGAATATGGCACTTGATGGAACGTTCTTATTGCTAATGTCACATAAATTCAGTCTTAATATTTGTACACTGAACACATCTAAGAAGGTAGATGATCTGGGGAAATAATGGGCTGAAAATCCAAAATGAATATTTACACATTTATTATAGGCCAGAGCTATTATATGTTATGATTTTATAGATCTGCATTAGTATATTAAATCCAGGTTATATATAACCCTATATATTTTTTGAGCATAGAAAAGGAAAAGCTATCTTATTTAACATCAGAAATAGTTGTAAAATATTTAAGAAAATAATATAAATTTCTGTTTTAAGAATAAGGTGTTAGTGGACTTTGACATTTGGAACTTGAATTAATTCATTTAAAAATAAATGAATGTATTTAACAATAAATGAATTAATTCATTTATTTAACCAATAATATACCACTACCAATAATTATATTCTCTAGAATAGTCTCTACAATAAAGAGTAGTAGAATATTATAGATATGTATCTGTATGTATGTGTGTGTGTGAGAGATGAATGATAAAATATGGTGTGTCAAATGTAGTCCTTTGTTGCCAAAATATTTTCAAAATATAAGAAATACTTATTTACATTGTTTAGAGGACATCACTACTGTGGGTGTAACTCTTCTGCAAGTAGCATATATGTGATTTCCTGAACTGACTGCAAGCACTCTTTAATAGTACTCTTGTTCACTTTGCTAAAAAAGAATAACTTGCATGCTGATTTATAAATGTCACATCACATTTAATACAAACTACATACATTACATCACTGTATGTATTATACATAATAAACACGTATGACATAATCTAACAAATGGAATATTATATGATGCAATATAATTTAAGACCATTTACTAGAATTAAAAAGAATCAAATTCCAGATTAATAGGACCTTCTAAGTACCCAGTAGGATGGGTGAGCCACACCGGTAATGCATTCTGATATTTTAGGACAGTAGAGGCAAAAAAGAAGATACCACAAGTTGCCATGGGGGGAGAGTGACAAAAATCTCATAAACAAAGAATGAAGAATCAGAATGTCTGCATTTTTCATTAGCAACATTGGCAATCAGAAAGACAGCTGAAAAACTGCTTCGGAAGTCTATATCCAGAAAAATCAGCTGAGAGAATTAGCTAAAGAGATGTGCTAACGTACAAGATTTTAAAAAAATAACCACCCCCTTAACGTTTCTTTAGGAAGCTACTAGGGGATGTGACACCCTAGACACAGAACTAAGAAAGAGGGTGGCCGAGACACAGGAAATAAAAGATTTAAGAGAGAAGTGAGAGTAATGTTTCGAATGATGGTGAAGAGGAATCCCAGAATACACGTTGCGTGCCAAGCATAGAGGCAGATGGCAGTGGGTTTGAAAATCCTTGGTGAGGACGTACAGAATTCATCACTATCCCTTCTTCATTCGGGAAAATGTTGCCCTATAGTGAGAGTCCCAGGAAGCATCACTTTTCCTGATAAGGACTACGATGGCTGAGACTGAATGGTGAGGCCACATGATGTGCACTCCTGGGTGAACGGTTACCCTCCAGCCCGGTATCTCTGTTTAAACAAACATGTAGGCAAGAGTCTTCTGATGTCATAAACTGTTATGCTACAGAAAACAACACCCGCCTGAAATAGAGGGATTCTTCTCCGTACACATGTACACATTACCTGTCTCTGGAAGGATATTTAGACATAAAGCGGGTAAGCCTGATTATCTCCAGTCCAACCAACTGGATGAACATGAGAAAATGGTATGAGAGAGTCTTATTTTTACCATTCATTTTTTTCCTTTTGCTTTGTGTGCTACATGCCTGTATTAATATTCAAAAATAAATTTAAAATAAAAAAAATTTAAATTAATTACCATGCATTATCCCTTGACTTACCAATTCCTTTCCTTGGAATTATCATCCGGTATATTACATACATACTAACTGATTTAAATTGTACAATACTATTTATTTCACACGTTTATAACAAGAAGTTACAGTTGTTAACGAAACTGTCCATGAGGTGTGGCCTGGTGAGATTGGTTAGATGTATCCATCCAGTGAAGCTGTATAAGTCATAAATAGAGTTTAAAAGCTTACTATGCGCTGATATAGACATCAACACACAATACAGCTTTTGGTGAAAAAAAGATGAGAAGGTAAGAGTGTGTTTTGTATGCTTGCATTTGTGTGAAAAGGAAGGAAAAATGCATTTGTTTATATATGCTTAAAATATGTCTGAAAATACACATAAGAGATTGGGGAACATTGTCACCTCTGTAATGAGAATGGGGGAGGTATAAATTGCCCAGAGACATAAATAAGTACATTTATACTTTTAAGAGTTAAAGCATGTGTTTTTAATCTAAGACTTAAAGCATATTAGTGCATTAACTACTTTAAGTAAATGAGCATTTAAAAATGAATTTTAGTTCTTTATTTCCTTTACCCATCTTATGTTTTTTCAGACGCTCAACCGCTGAGCCCCCCAGACATCCCACTAGTATTGTGTCCACCTAAGTTTAGGAAATTGAGGCACTGAGAGCTGTAGAACGAATCTGCCTGAGGTCAGACAGGTAAGGGGCAGGGCCACATGATGAATTTAAACATGGAATATAGAGTCCATGGTTTTAATCCTTATAGCAAATCCTTACAGCAAATCAATAATAATAGCAGCAAGAACAAGAAACTAGTATGCTCCCACCTAGACCAAATAAGCAGTATTTCACTCAAAGCTTACACATTTCCATTTCAGTAAGTTATGATTACAGTGAGATGATCATCACTGCGAAGATACACGGTGTTAGCAGAACACATTCTTAGAAGACAATAACACAAAACCTACATAAATACATCTCTTGGCTTTAAAGGAATGGTGTACCTCAAGTCCAAATTTTAAAGCCAAATAAAAACATCACAGGATCTTACTGAAAAATAAGCTACAGTATATGCCACCACACGTTCTGGAGTAGTTAACGAGAGCCCCAAATGGAGGCTACTCAATGACACTTGCCTTTTCTGCTTCTTCTGATGTTTTTAGGGCAGCTACAATGGTGTCATTATTTTTTATAAGTCGTGAAACTGTCCTTGTCATAGACACAAAGGAGGAAATGCCTCACTCAAACAACATAGAAACATAGCTTTACTTACAGGATGAAGTTTCTACTTCACTGGTTACCAAATCTTTGTTGCAGACATGTTCCAATTGGAACATGACCAGTCAGGTCTCACCCTTGAAGTGTTTAGAAGTCATCAGTGATTTACTACTGTTCTCTTCCAGAAGAAGTCAACTAATGTCTTCACATTTTCCAACAGTTCTACTACATGGATTCTTTTTCTAGAGATAATATCTTGCATTTATACACCATGAAATGACTCTAATGAGGCTTTACATTTGATTTTAATATCAAGTCTGGAAGATTAGGTTAAGGATTATTATGGCTTTTTTATAGCTTTGGAAACTGGGACATAGAAGTTAAATGACTGTTTTAAATTTTATAGCCAATAGGGAACTAATTTGATTGATACTCATTGATCTCATTGTATTTGTACTCAGGAATAAATAACAATAATAAATAATAATGTAATAAACATGGCTTTAAACTAAATTTGAAGAAAGGTAAGTTTCAATGCAAGGTTCTTGAATTGTGTCAAATTATTAATTATTAATAATTATTGCCAATTTATTAATTAGAGCATGGTATTATATAAAGCAAATGCATGAAAAGGAAAGAGGCCTTGGAAAAGTTATACATGTATTTATACTTGTGTACACAAGGGCACACAATCATATATTGGGCAAGTTAAAATACATACCAGAATGGGTGGAGGTAAAACAAAACAAAACAAAACAAAACATTTCTAGAATGTAAAATAAAAGCAATAGACGGAGATGAGAGAGGAAAAACATAAAAGAAAGAGTAGGAGACATGGAGGATTAGCTCAATATTCGAATTACAGAAATTATTAAGAGAGGAAGAAGAATTTGAAATTGATAAAATAATCTTAGAATATAGAAAATCATTCCTATAACAAGAGAGGTTTTTGGAGAAAGGGGGGGGGTCACTGAGCTCCTAACTGAATGAATTAAACATACACACATACACAGACTGAGACATCTTTTAAAATTTAGCATATGAAATGTAATAAAAAGATTATAAGAGCCTTCGGGAAGAAAACAAAAATAATCACATAAAAAGCACACAAAAGGTTATTATCAAAGGCAAAGAATCTGTATCCCAAAAATCATTAGCAATAATGGATTACAGAGGAACCCAAAGCAAGCCTTCAAAATTCCAAGCACAATGGATTTTAATCGAATTCTCATATCTGTCAGTGTGAAGAAAACAGGACATAATAAAGGCTTTTTCAGATGTGTCAGAACTCAGATTTTTGCATTCCATGCCACCATGAGAATGGGCTGCAACAAAACATAAGGAAATGAAGCAAAAGACGTGAGAGTCACAAAAGAGGCACGGGATTCAAGAAAAAACTTCGCACACTAGTGCAACTCCTCGTGTTGCGCACGTGAGGATGGGACGAGGCTGGTGGACGGCTAGAGGGAGAGAGGGATTCGACAAGACGGCCCCCATGGACGGCTTGCAGAAGTCAGAGGCACGATAAGGCAGTTGGGATGTGACCCAGGAGAACACATTTAAGAGTGATGCTGGTGATATTCTCCGTTGAGAAAGAAAAAGATGTATTTTTTTTTTACAGCTAGAATAATTCTAGCATAAATCATCACTTCCAGTGAACAATAGTCACATCGTCACGACACTGTAGAAACTCTTAATATACAAATCAACTCACCTAATTGAAGCATTTACAGAAGCCCTAACCGCCGTCATGGACTCTCACTTAAGTGTTACCAACTTTGGCAATGAACAGGCCGGTGACCGCGGCCAGAAACCAGAGGTGGACCTGAGGACACTTAGGGGGAAACACGGCCACGCTAATGTCCTCCTTTTACAAAATGAGGAGGTAAAAGGTACCTATGGAATTGGAAACAGATGGTTAGACGTTTTTGTTTTTGATTTTTTTTTTTTTTTTACTAATGTTTTTGCTTCTTAAATTGTAATCAGTGGAAAACTAAGAGGAGCCCTGTAATTATTTTGGAAAGTGGGAGGGAAGTGAAATTCATTCTCATTTATCAAAGCAGAGAATCTAAAGGTAATGTTTGAAGTTGATAAATAGCTATTTCACAAGTTGGCTAATCACCAGATGGGGAAAAACCAGCAACGCCTAAAAACGATTAGCTCCATGGCCCAGGGGAGGGATGACAAGCGAGTGGGGCAGGAGGCTGATTGTTGACTTGCATTATGATCCCTCCCCTACGTGTTACCTCTGTAACCCTAGAACGCCAGCTTGGGGGGTCCCCCCACGGCCTGCACTGTTTCTCTCCTTCGTGGAAGCTGCTGGGCAACACCACTTGCATTTTCTAAGCAGAAGAGCTGAGGGCGGACAGTTAACGGTTATTGATCATACTCATTAAGTCAAACATTGAGGTATTAGTTTCCTTTATAACATCCACTGGCTTAGAGGATTTCTTACCTCATTTCAAATCATAGTATTTGGGGGCAAAGCTGGGACTCCTCATTCAGAACTACCTCTATTATGTTCAACTGGCATCTCTTCCTTACCAATGCACAATAAAAGACACCACGGTCAGACAGGTCTACACAAGGATCCTGGGTATCCAGCATTCCAGGTGTTTGACATCACTCAGAGGAAATCAAGAAGGGTGAGAATTGATGGAGAGATACCAGGCACAGGTCCAAGACATTTCACTTGTAGAGGCCCTAATCAGTAGCGTATATTAAAAGTACTATTTTAGGTATCAGGTCTTTGAAAATGTTTCTTGTGATTGTGCAAGTTAATTTTCTTTTGCCAACATTAACTCGTTTAACTTGAAATTGGCAACGACGTATCTGAAAGCATTGGGCAAAGCGAGAGAGAATTCTTGCCAAATCAAAAACCACACGCTTTCTGAGATTTAATTAGTTTTGATTTTTTAGACATTTTATTTATTTGAGAGAACGAAAGCACAAATGGGGGGGTGAGCAGAGGGAGGGAGAGAGAGCGGGAGAAGGAGAGTCCTGGCTAAGCAGGGGCCCTACTGGTGGGGAGCGGGGCCGGGGGGTGGGTGCTGGATCCCAGGACCCTGAGGTCATGACCTGAGCTGAAAATATTTAGCTGACTGAACCACCCAGGTACCCCTTAATTAATTTTATAATTATAAAATGTCCGGGACCGGGTTGGTATGTGGATTCGGTCCAATGACAACCCGCAGAAAACAACTATTCTATGGGGAAAGGGCTTCAGGTTGCCTCCATGTGGGTTTTTCTTTAAAAGTCCAAGTCTATTACACAAGGAAAAGTCCAACCAACTCGTCTCTCAACATCAATCCTGTCCTCTCATTCCACAGGCCGTGAAAAAAAGACTGTAAGAGAAAAGGTTCTGAAGAGCATCCTGTTCACTTCAGCTTCAAAAGGAGCGCGGGAGTTCCTTTCTTATTGGACTCCACTTTTAAGTACTAGGGGTGGACGGGGGCCCCTGGGTGCTCAGTGAAGCACCTGCCTTCTTCTCAGGTCATGAGCCCGGGGTCCTGACTGAGGCTCCTGCTCAGCGGGGAGCCCGCTTCTCCCTCTGCCCTCACCCCTCCCCTGCTTGTGCTCTCTCTCTCAAATAAATAAAATCCCTTTTTTAAAAAAAAATGTATTTGGGTGCACATAATCTATTCTTGAATTATCCTTATTTTTTTATATCTAACTGTGCCAGCACATAAAGACGTGATTAATAAATATTTGATGAATAAATGGCACAGATTTCCACATTTTTGAATGGCTTTATTACAAAACTCTGTATATTTGCTTTATTTGATCTTTTCTTTTTCACTCGGAATTCAGACAAAGATGCCTTCAAATATGTAGATAAAATTAAATTGCGTAATCCTGAAAAAGTTTTCAGCTTTTTTGTGTGTGCAAGACTTTTAGCTTATATGTTTTGAAGAATCTCCAGCATGTCTTTCTAGGCTCTAATCACCCATAATGACTGCTTCACGCTATATTTGAAAAGCCATTTGTGAACTTTGTATTTGTTAGAGCATTTAAACTCCAGTTCTCATTAAATGATGATGAAACACACTTTTATTTTTTGTTTTTTTAAAAGTTATTTTTCAGAAGTATTAAACATCTTTTTTGAGATCTTAAAATCATTTTCCGGTTACCAATCTAAGAGATCCCAATTCTGCAGACATATAGATTTTATGACATATGTTAATAAGAATAAACACAAAACCATGTATTTAACACTATTACCAATACGTGGCCAATATTCAATATGTACTTTGCTTATCTGCTATGTAAGTTTTGCACAGCTTGGACCATGTCAGAGAAATGGTTTTTAATCTTACTCCTTTGTTTTACATTATAAAATGATAGTTTTCTCGGGTTATTAAAGCCTCTGACAGTAAAATATATGGTAGAGGCAAAAATTCCATTCTATGGCTATATAACATTAAAAATTCCCACAAATAAATATCATATATAAGAAATGCAACATTGCAATTTGTGTGTATATAAAAAGAACTAGGATAAGCTTTTATTCAACAGTTATTGCTGTTTGAAAACTCTCAGAAACGAAGTTACTGAGTTGTAGAATATGAACAAAGACACGGGAGAGAAGAGAAACTGGTTAGAAACTGATTTCTGAAAAAAAAAAAGAAACTGATTTCTGTAAGATAGAAAGTTTTGACCTCACAAACCATTTTAAACATATTTAAAATGTGCATTGTTTTACTTTTTATATTTCATTCTTTGAGAAATTAGGTGGTGCAGATACGTAGTGATTTACACAGACTTAACCAAGGCTGCAAAATTTCTCCAGAACGAAACTAGCTTGAGTCACGCACTATTCTAGGACAATCTGACTCAAAATGAATCTAACGTGTGGTCTGCAGAACTGACCCCACACAGTGAGACAAAGCGAGACCCCCGAACATCCCCCAGGAATATGCTCAAGTTTCAAAGGAAATGGCAGTTTCTTCATTCTGTTCGATTGTGAATTAGGTTCTGAGCATGGAGTCTGGTGAGAATGTGAAAGGACAGGCCTCCGGGCCTCGAGGGTGACAAAATATAGAAGAAACACGAAGAACATCTAAATTGGAGGAAGTACAGGTTAGAGGAACAGAGGACATCGCCTAATAGATAAACGATGCTGGGTATTTGTGGCTGCCTTGGAATGTTTTCTTCAAGAATCAATAATTCAAGACTGTAGGAGGAAATTCCCAGGCAGAGGCTACAGATGTCAGAGACAGACAGGAGGGACGGGAGCAGCGCGGACGCAGGCAAAGATCAGCCTGTCCCTGACATTTTGAAAAAAAAAGAAAGAGATGCCTCACCAGAGGAAATGTGGAAGCTTCGCCTGAAACAAAGAGGAACTGAAATTTAAAGCAGAGCATATGTGTAAATGGAGATGTATGCACACGCACACACATGCACACACACATGCACACACATGCACACACGCACACACACACACGCACACGCACACGATGGCCCAATTACAGAAGGAACTGTAGATACGTCTCATTCTAAAGCAGGGTCGTACTTAAATAGCTCACTTGGACATTCCTTCAGGCATTGCCTGGAGATCCTATTAGAGATCTGTTAGGATCTGGGGGAGATCCCATTAGACCAGGGTGCTCTTTTCCCCCCACACAGAAGCTCCAAGCCGGGGATTTGCCCTTCGGCTCCTCTGCCACAGACCTAAGCACACCCAGGGGCGCAGCCCATACACACCGTAGACACTAGGTTCCTTACGGAGCCTTATTTGGGCCCGTGTGTGGGGTGCATTCAAGTCCTGCTAAAATTTGGAAGTGATGAATCATGGAAGGGAAGCCACGAGGCGTCAGCATTGTTATAAATCAGTTTTATTAAAACATGAGCTACGGTCTCTATGGCCATTAAAGAATATTGATGTTCACAAGTGTATGTGAGACTTTCTGCTCCATACCTAATTTTCTTTTGGAGGAGCAGCCGAAGGATTGAGGTGTTTTATTCCACGAGTCCTTCTGCTGAGACCTTAGAGGGCACGTGTTGAATGGATGAGTCTCCAAGCAGGCACGTGGGCAGGAGGGCAGGAGCGCTCCATGATGCATTGCCTGCTGACACGCAGTGACATTTAGGGTCTTAAACAGGGCTCTCTGACTAGCAGAAGCAACAAGGGACGGGATCAGGCGACACAGTAGCATTCTAGGCAAACGTCTCAAAGATGACAAACTTTGCTGGAATATTTAATGTCGTACACAACACAGATAAATCCATTCCCATTAGACGAGGAGGAGAATAAATATCAAGCTGTGTCAACACTTTTTAAGCTAAAGCATTTCAATCAATTGTGTTGGAGACTTCAAATACCTGCTGATATTTTCTGGGTTTTAGCGGGTATTTTCTATTAACAGAACATTACGCTAAAGCTTAAACTTATCTTTGACATTTAGTAATAATATAGCCAAAAAGGCTATGAGTGTCTCATGCCCAGAGTTATTAATTTGTATTCCTGGGAGGAACAATGAGCTATTTATCCAACTCATCTCAATATGTAAAGGATTATTTCTCTTCTTTTATTAAATGCAGATTAACTGAAGAGTTAATCATAAAAAAAAATGGACTAATTTTGGTAACCACCCCATATTCATGTGGAAACCACAGACCATGGAATACTCTATAAAACTGAAAGGATGATGGCTTTCGCCAGCAGTTTCTGCACAATGAGGGGGCTTTAGGATTATTTTCACTGGTGGGGGCTGGGTGCAACACCACATCGTGACCTCCTGTTGGGTTTGAGGACCCCGCTGGGCCACACGACCTAAAGAAAATGCTTAGCAGGTGTATTGGGTTTCCAGGGCTGCCATGATAAAATACTATAGACCGGGTGGCTTAAACAACATACATTGATTTTCTCACATTTTGGAAGATTTCTCACATTTTGGAAGATTTTCTCACATTTTGGAAGTCCCAACCAAGGTGTTGCCAGCTTTGGTTCCTTCTAAGGAGAGATGTCCTTGGCATGCAGATGGCTGCCTTCTCACCATGTCCTCCATGGTCATCCCACAATCTGCGTCAAATGTGTCCTCATTCTTCTCTTTGTATAAGGACACTGGTCACATAGGATCAGGGCCCACCAATATGACCTTATTTTACCTTAATCACCTCTTTAAAGATTCTCTCTCCAAAGATAGTCATATTCTGAGGTACTGGGAATTAGGACTTCTACATCCATGAACTGTGAGGGACACAAGTCAGGCTGTAACAGTAGACACTCACTGAGCTGACGGCACATTATCATGGCATCACAGAATGTAATTCAGATCCCCCCAAAGGCACAAGATGGAGGTCAAAAAGCTCTTCTCAGATGTGTGTTTTCAAGTATATTTAAAATCTCTCTAGATTTCTGCCTTTTAAACATTAAATATCCTTTTTTTAAAAGATTTTATTTATTTATTCGTGAGTGACACAGAGAGAGAGAGGCAGAGACACAGGCAGAGGGAGAAGCAGGCTCCATGCACAAGCCTGACGTGGGATTCGTCCCGGGACCCCAGGATCACGCCCTGGGCCAAAGGCAGACGCTCAACCACTGAGCCACCCAGGGATCCCCTAAACATTAAATATCCTTAAGTATCACTCATAATTGTATACTGAAGAAAGTGATGAAAAAGAGAGCATGTGTTTCCCATTTGTTTCCAAGTTGCTTTCTAATCAGTGCCAACATTAGAAAAATACCCTGATTCAACAGTCTAGTCTGCCACAGTACCTTCCACATGCCTCACAGGCCACATTTTCTGTTATATTTTGCTCCATAAAAAGGGATTCCTCAGTGAAAATAGCTTAATAAACACAGAGCTGCAAAATTTTTAAACATATTTATTTTCCGTATAGTTTATGAAGAGTTTTATTAAATGCTCTCAACCGATATGCATCTCTAAGAGTAATAAAACACATAGCATTATCAAAAATTTATTTATTTATTTATTTATTTATTTTACCAGAACTATATTTTCTTCTGGGCGATAATGTTCTGTGGAGATATTGTCTATATCTGTACCTATATCTATCTCTGTCTACAGATAGGTCTGTATAGGCATCTCTATAGACAGAGATAGATATGCATAGATATAGACAGATACTTAGCAAAAGTAAATAAAGCTACACTATCTTACCGTTTTCGTGAATGTTTCATGTTCTGCACAGCACAACTAATAAATAGGATAACAGGATTCCAAACATTTTTGGTTGGATGGATGAATGAATGGATAAATCAATGGAAACAATAGTGCTATTCCTTTTTGCTAATTTTCTTTGAGATTCTCCTCTTGTAGGTGTTGAAAATCTTGGATATTCATAAAATATATTTGACAATCCATATATTTTGTCAACATAATATTACATTATACTAGGTTTTTTTTTTTCCCTACTAGACAGTGATTTACATATATATATCTACAAATAGTAAAAATAATAGTCTTATCTGATTTGATAGATGAGGTGAAGTAATGCAGATCTATTTGGATTATTATTTTACCTGATAGACTGGTGGATTAATTTTTAATGGCAAAGATAGACATTAAAGGTTGTAAAAGGTTAGACAGTAATCAAAAAATGCATATTTAAACAGATGAATTCTATTTAGGAATCTGCCAAGAACTGCTTTTACTCTTGCATAATATTAATAGAAGGCATGCCTGCTATTGCAATCAATTCTAGTAGCCATTAAGAGAATTATTGTAGGGTAAAAATGAAGTCATAACGCCAAAGGTTGGTGTACTCGGCAATCATCTGAAATAATAAAACCTGACTGGCTTTGCAAGAGCAACATATATAAATCTGAAACAAATGGAACAATTTTTAAGTTTATAAAACACTACGTGTTTTAGAAAATCCTCTACGATAAATACTATTTAAATGGCGTGACCAATTTTCTTTCACATATAGTAAAAGATACAAGCTAATGCTGCATTAGGACATAATTGCTGTTTGTAGAAAAGCACAACAAAATTTTAATATATTTATACTCCCTATGCTCAATTCAAAAGGCAATTGAGAATTATAGAAAGGCAGTGCCATTTAAAAATAATGTTGATAAAAATGGTTAAATTATGCAATATTATTTTTTTATTTTTTTAAATTATGCAGTATTATTAAGGTATAGGTATATTTTTCTTAATTACTACTTTACTTCTACTTAAGTATTATGTACATAATGCAGAACAGTTAAATGCATGTCACATTTTAATTTGAATTCACAAATTAGAAAATGTCCTTATATTAATGTCTTAAAGTACTTTATTAGTCACCAGTCTTTGTCGTGGCCTCAGTAACAAACAAGTCTTTTGATTATCAGCGGTATGTAATGCTACACATTTTATAGCTTCTTTTTTGCAGTTCACCATAAATGAATAATTTTGTTTTAACAAGATGATCTCCTTGGAGATTGCTTATTTCTTAGGCATTTACCTATAATTAAGAGGAGTTTCCACCAGAGGGAGGATGATGCTTCTATTTTGCATGCAAGTGAGCTAAGTTATACAATGGTGAGATTGGAAGTCTATTTGACGTACTTTCATGAAAATATTTCTTATAAAATAAAATATTATTTTAACAACTTTAAAGACCATTACTCCCCCATATGTATCAAATACGCAAATATCTTATCAGGTATGGAAAATTTTTACTAAAATTTAAAAATGTGATTATTTTTAAATAATCATAAAAATTATTAGCATTATTATTGCGATTTGTCTTACAGTGTACAGTCCTATGCTTAAATTTCAAATACTTGCAATACTAACTCAAGGAAGTTTTAGTAGTATATCTATATTGGATTAAAAAATTAACGAGAATCCAACCAAGGACCGTGTGCCCGACCAAGCATCTGTAGTTCATCGTTGAGCGTTTCAAGTAATAAACAGCTTATGGGGTGAGGTGTCACCAACAGCCTGGAGAATGGAAGGAGGTCACAAAAGTCTCAAAGGGCTTCATCACGACCTATGGGGAGGTGATCACGCAACACTTTCATTCATCAAATAAGAAAGAAAAAACTCCTTCTTGTTTTTTGCAATCCTTCCATTTCCTACTCTTGGTCCCAGATAACATTTGAGTTTTACAATATTTCCTCTGCTCTAAAATTTTCTTTTCATGGAAGTTGACAGAATTTTCTTATGATTCTCTCTTCTACCTTAGTCTTGAGAAAATCACCATGCCATAGTAACTGCTGGCAACTCAGGACCGTTCCCCCTTCTATGTTTTCTAGTGTGTTGCGGGGCAGTGAGGCTCTGACCTACTTTTCCAGAGTCCCTGCCAGCGTGATTCCATACTAGATTCCACTCAGCCAAGACTCACACTGTATTTGGAATTCAGAAGAGGAACAGTAGCAGCATTTTTATTTCTCTAGCAGAAGCAAGCCAGCTCAAGATCATTGTTATATGTGAAATTTTATATTTGTTCCTCTGGATTATCGTTTCCTGAAAGTCACTCATCTCTAGTTTATTTTGGTGCCTATCGTCTCACTCCCTGCCAGCTAGCAAACACACGTATCTGGTATCTGCCTTCTTTGACTTTTGTTTCTTCAACACTTTCAGTAATATGGCAATATATATGAAATTACACTGAAATACCTGGAGTGATTCATGCATTTCTAACTGAGCCCTGTCAAGAAAGTCCTCATGTACAGACAGGGAAAAATGAGTTCCATTGGGACTAGTATTTCTGTGTGACGGCATGAAAATCTCATTATTTCAAAAATAGAACAAAATCATTTTGTTCCCCCTTTAACCTAAGAATCAGTACAATAGACTATTGATTTCAATGACCTTTTATACAAATATCTGTTGGTAGTAAATAGATATAAATTTGCTTTGATATAGTTTGGGAGCTTAAGGAACTAGAGTGACAAGAAAATGTGAGAATTGAAATGAATTTAAATGAAGTATAATAAAGTTCATATAGGAATTTTGTTACACATCCCTCATTTACGATGACCTTCAATAGTGAAAGATAAATGGATGAACATTAGCAGACTGCTGTGCCTGGGAAAAACATGTACTTTTTTCTTTCTTCCATTCTTTGCCTACCCATATGATAGACCTACCCCCCCTTTCCTCTTTCTTTTCTTCTTTTGATCCTTACGCTACTCTTACTCCAGCTAATATAAGGTGTCGTTCTATAAACCGATCAGAAAACATGAAGATCTTTTGTTAAATAGATTATATGCGGTAGTGCTACTTCATTTTTACTGCTGAAGCAATACTGTAAGCAAAAAGGGTTAGGGATCCCCCCCAAAAGAAAGACGAGACTCAGCTTTCATGACACAGGAGAAGCCATTTTAGGCCTCCAGCTATTTTCTGTGATCTCTGCCCTACTGGCTCAAGCACAACTTCTTGGGCAACTTCCTAGGGGGTGTCAGAACTACAAAGAAATGCCAAAACCTCAGTAGTTAAGGATTCTAAGGCAAGAAGGGACATGCAAAAGCTAAGATCTCTAGAAATAGCCTAACCATATCAGAGATCAGCAATCAGTGGTAAGACTCACAGGGTTGTTTCAAAAGTAAGCAAGACCCTACCTTCCTTCCTTATTGAGAAGGGGAATCAAGACCCCATCTAGTTTATACAGGCTCTGGAAGTAACATAGCTCCCTCCCCCTGTCCTTAGTTACCTCTGCTTCATTATCATGTTAAAATCTCCCTGCAAGGGGAGCACCCAACCTTCATCAATACAACGTAGGACATAGGTCTGGCACATTTTATAAGCACACCTGCCTGCCTGCAGGCCATGACCTCATGGGTGGGGGATCAAGCCCCAAGTGGGGCTCTGTACTCAGTAGGAAGTCGGCTTGAAGATTATCTCCCCCTGTCCCTCTACCACCAGCTCCTGCTATCTCTGTCTCTCTTTCAAATAAATAAATAAATAAATAGATAGATAAATAAAAAGATAGATAAATAAATAAATAAATAAATAAATAAATTTAAAAAGTATATGACATTATACATAATATAATATATATATAAATATGCATAAAACGTAAACATGTGTGTACATATATTTAAGAAGAGAGAGTGAAGAGAGAGGCTTCTCGTCTTATTTAGCTTCTGGTTCTGAAACTTTCATTGTCTTTTTAAACAAAATCTTTCATTTGATCAGAGTACCTGTGAAATACTCTCCAGTATATGTTTCCTAATTAAAAAGTCCGATAGCAAATTTATAATCGCATGTTTACCATTGCTTTTATAATCGCTTAAAGCTTCATCTAATTTTTTAGAAGTATTTTCATATACATGGTTCTTTTTTGCTGCAGTCACTTGGCTATTCTTGGTCTAAAATGGTTCATATAAATTTTAAAAACAGTTTGTCAATTTCCACAAAAGCACATCTAGGATTTCGACTAAGATATCATTTATTTCAAAAATTAATTATTTAAATTTTAATTCCAGTATACTTAGCATACAGTGTTAGTTTTGGATGCACAGCCATAGTGACTCAACGATTCTATACATTACTTGATACTCATGGTAAGTGTACTCTTTAATCCCCATCACCTATTTCACCCATCTCCCCACCCCCTTCCCTCTGGTAGCATCAGTTTGTTTTCTATAATTAAGAGTCTTTTTTTATGTCTCTTTTATTCTTTGTTTGTTCCCGAAGATCAATTTTGATGCTCTCTATTCATAGACATAGTACTTACCCTTACTTATTGAAGTATTTCTTGCTTTCAATATTTTATGTTTTCTCTGTAATAGCCTTGTGTGTGTGTACACACACATACGTTTAAAGATTTATTTATTTATTTTTAGAGAGGGGAGGACGAGGAGGGAGACAATCTCAAGCAGACTCACCACTGAGCAAAAAGGTCAACTCGAGGCTCCATCTCATGACCGCAGGGTCATGACCTGTGCCAAAATCAAGAGTTAGAAGCCCAACTGAGTGAGCCACCTGGAGCCCCTGGTCTTATATATTTTTAATAAAATTCATTACTAGATATATGATATTTCTTTAATCTATTAGAGAGATAACACTTGAACTTTTATTTTCCTTTATGTCTTATAAATAAAAAATAAAATTAGCTTTATAATGAAATTATATAAGCAGACTTTCTTAAATTCACTTATTCTAAAAGTTTACTTCCAGATTACTTCATATTTTCAATATACATTCACATTGCCTATGAATAAACAGTTTAATGTCTTCCACTCTTATTGTTACTTTTATTTAATTTTGGGGACTTACTGTATTTCTGAACAGTTGGATGGAATGCTGAATGTAAGTCATCATAACAGGCATCCTTGTCACATACTCATTCTCAAAAACAATGTGGTCAACATTTTACCAATAACAATATTTGCTATAGATACTTTTGTAGAGGAATTTTATCAGATTAAAGAAATTTTCAAACTTGATCACTAATTTCTGAAACTTTTTGTGAGAAAGGGACATTGGAATCGATTAAATAAATTTAACATGTGATTGTGTGTGTGTGTGTGTGTGTGTGTGTTATAAACAAAACCAACTTTTAAATGTTAAAGTTCCTTTTATTTACTGGAATTGATTCAACTTTGTTGTGATATACTCTGCGGTCTAAAACATACATATTGGACTGATTTTATTATTTATTGGGCATTTTCCAATTACTGTTATGAATGAGAAGAGCCTATTAATATCCTTGTCATACTATTTTATCAGAGTATTGATGGACATATAAATTGGGGAGTGTCCTTTCTTTGTCTTATCCAAAGTGTTTAAATAAAGTCAATATTATTTTTATTTTTTCTTAAGTATCAGGGCCTAGATCTTCTTTCAATTGCATTGCTTAAATTTTCCATTTTTTAAATCAACTTAAGAGCTTGTTGTTGTTTCAGTATTTGTCTATTTTAGCTTATTAATGATACTCAAATGTATTAACTGAAAGATGTTCACTTCATTATATTTTTAATTTCTGTTGGCTATGTTATAATGCCTCCTCTTTTATTCATGATATTCTTTATGTATTCACTCTGTTTCGTTTCAGGTTATCATTTGTTTTAGTATTAGCAAAGACTCAACTTTAGTAATCTTCTCAATTGATTTTTAAAATCTTACATTTTTTACTTTATGCTCATATCTTTATCATTTCTTTCTTCTTTGGGTTTGATGTGCTCTTTTCTTTTAATTCTTGAGACAGATGGTTTGATCACTGATAATTCTCATTTTCTTCTTTTTTGGTGTATGTATCTCAAGCTAAAGATTTCTAAGAATTGACTTCACTCCATCCCATAAGCTATGATATTTACTATTTTTATTATCTTTTAGTTTCATAATGTTTTTACTTCCTTTGTGATCTCTCTTCTGACCTTTACATTATATAGCCGTAAATATATATATTAAAGTTTAAACCTGTAGGGGATTGTAATGTAATCTTAAGTATTGATTTCTGGCTTACTTATACCATGATTAGACAGCTTGTGATGATTCAGGTAGGACACTGGTGTAGTGATTAAGTAAAATGCTACAAAGAGATCAGTAAGGTAAGAAATCTGTGAATATTCAACTTAGTAAATATGGAGTGTAATGTTGAGCTTAACACAGCTATCCCAAGGCAGTGATTGGAAAGAATTGTTATTACTTGCAACAGAACTAACCTTATTAAGAGTAATATAATTACTCATTTTTTGGTCAAAATTCTTTTTTATCATATTTCAAGTCAAATTTAAGCTTTAAAAACATATCAGTTCAAAGGATCTCTTCATTTTTCTTTATCACTACTTGGAAGAAACAGAAATTTAGAAAAAATGTTTAATTTCATCCTTTTGATTGAGACTTCCCAGATTGGATAATAGGAGCATCTAGTACTTATTTTATTCCAATAGCACAAAGATAATAAGCTATAGTTAAGTTTCTAAGTTAAAGATCTGTCTTGTGGTGCCTGGTGGCTCAGTCAGTTAAGCATCTGATTATTGATTTCAGCTCAGGTCATGATCTCAGAGTTGTGAGGTCAAGCTTCAGGTAGGGCTCTAGGCTCAGTATGGATTCTCTTCTCCCTCTCCCTCTGTCTCTCCTCGCCTCCACTCACACATGTGCACGTTCTCTCTCTCTCTCTCTAAAAAAAATAAAATAAAAATAAAAAAATACAAATAAATAAAAAATAAATAAAGATGTGGTTTTTTTTTTTAATTTTGTTTCCTAGTTTTAAAAATATTTAATTGGAACTTTTTTAAGATCTAGAAATGACCATTTGTTTTGTAATATTAATTTACATTTCCAGTCATTGTTTTTCTATATTAATCATTTTTCTATGCAACATTCATGATTTAACAAATTCACTGAAAACTTTACTCCTATTCTTTTTATTTCCAAGTTTTTATTTAAATTCCAATTAGTTAACATACAGTGTCATATTAGTTTCAGGTGTAGAATTTACTGATTCATCACTTATGTACAACACCCAGTGGTCATCACAAGAGCCCTCCTTAATACCTATCACCTATTTAACCTATCTCCCCACCCACACCCACACCCCCAGTAACCCTCAGTGTGTTCTTTTAGAGTGAAGAGTCTGCTTTATGATTTGCTTCTCTATTTTTTTTTCTTCTCCTGTGTTCAGACAAACTCCGATTTTTAAGTAGCTCAGCACCTCACTCAAATCTTCATAATGCACAGAATCAATCAAGTAGTTTCTTCCATGAAGAAGATGATTTTCTTTGACCCAGTGCATGATATATAATACTTAATATCAATATTATTAATATTAATATCCCACTTTCCACTAGGTCTTTAATAGTCTAATAAATGTTTAAATGAAATTTAATTTCAAGTTAATAAGACTTAAAAGTAATGTTAATATTTTTATTTATTCAGAGAAAAGTAAAATAAATTGGTACATGTGGTATTCTTTCAAGAGAAGGTCTGCCAATGATTAGTGATTTCACCTGATGGGAACTGTCACAGTCAGAAAATTAAAAATAAACATTTTTACTTATTTATTTATTCTTTTATTTATTAAGATTTATTTATTTATTCATGAGAGACACAGAGAAGGAGAGAGGCAGAGATACAGGCAGAGGGAGAAGCAGGCTTCATGCAGGGAGACTGATGCGAGACTTGGACTTGATCACACCCTGAGCTGAAGGCTCAACCACTGAGCCATCCAGGTGTCCCAAAATGGTTACTTTAAATGAGATTCCAACTGAATGAACTTGAAAGATTTTGGTAATATGTTCTATTTCTAGAAATAGTGTTTCTATTTACCTTGTACTTCTATTTGTGTTAAAGTATTCAAAGTAGTATGTCAAAAGTATGATATTAAAGTGACTTTTTTAAAAAAAATTTGAAGTATACTCCCATTGGATCATAATTCTTTACTAGAATGAATTAAATTTTTTATTTAAAAATACTGAAGTATTTCCAGGTTAAGAGTTCACACATGCAAATACATACAAAGTAACACTATTATATTTTCATTAGTATTTGATCATATACTTCCATTAAAGGTATTATTGTTTGGGGGGCTATGAAAGGAAGTGGTACACTTTAAAATTAATTAATGTAGGCATTTTTATTTCCTCTTTTTTTAATGAAACATAATGAATTTTCTATTCCAACGATTCCATTTCATTAGATAATTAATATAAATACTATAGTTATCAAATCAAGGAAACACAGCTGTTTATTCTCACAACTTCAGATTAATGTTCCATACACACATTCTGACCATGATTAATGTATTATAAGCCTTCAAATGATTTAAATTAAGTTACATTTATATTAAGTAAATCTGATCTCAGTGTCTCATCACAACTGGGAAGACCACTAACACTCAGTCCACAGGACAAAGACTCCTATTTGGACAGAATTAGCAATACATACTCAGGGAAGGTTTAGAAAGTGTCTGCAATCTATTCTCACATAAAATATTGAGATTCTATTCTGAAGTAATCTGAAGATGAAAATGGAACAGCCAGTAAATGAAAGCCTCAACAAAAAGTAGGTACTGAGGAGAGTGTATGAAATGACATCAATGTTCTGCTTACTTCAAATTGAACAATAACTCTAAAAATACTATTACATAGCAATTAGAAGTTTACTCTCAAATGTGCATTCTTTGAAATAATCATATCCAAAAATAAGATTGGGATAAAAGAAAATAATGTGTTATTATACGCATTACATCTCACAATATGTTATGTATATGGATAATTACAATATAACATATAATCATCTTATAGAATATGACTATATTAAACATCATTCATATTTTTAAAGAAATAAGAAACTACTTATATATATATATTTTAAATGACCATATACAATTGTTAGGAAGAGTATGGAAAACAATTTTTTTTTGGAAAAAATTTTTATCATAAAAGCTTTGTGATCAATTTTTTTTTATTATTCCTTATAACTGCTGCAGTATAGCTGATGCATGGGAAAGCATTTCCTTTACGTGGCATTTTTCTTCCCGAGATTGTCACAGCATCACTAAACAGATACTGTACCTACTAACTCTCTTGATTTCAGCTCAGATTGTGATCTCCGGGTCCTGAGAACAAGAGCTGTGACTGGTCTGTGCCCCGGGGGGAGTCTGCTGGAGATTCTCTCCCCTTCTGCCCCTCCCTCACTCTCTCAGTCTCAAATAAATAAATCTTAAAAAAGGTTAATGTTTCATGGTACTGAATGTAGCTTAGATACTGACTTTACCAGTAATGAAAAACTGTGCACTTAGTCTGGCTGCAAAACTGAATTAATTAACTCTTTTTTCCATGAAACACTTACATATACAGAATATGACCTAATAAAGAGATGTGCACATCTTTAAGTTTCTAACACATGTTGATCCTTATAATAAGCTTTCAGCATAATTATGTCACCTAATCAGCACTGAGAGACATTATTCCCATTTTAAGTTTGAGAAAACTGAGGCTAGAATATTTGCATAGTTAACCCAAATCCACACAATTAACTAAATTTCATGACTATGCCGCATAGCCAGTTATTTAAGGCTTTACAACTCATGGTCTTCTTACTATTATACTGTAGCATCCCTATTAATTATAAAGGATTAAACAAGTCCTTGCATAATCTGACAGGAACTATTTAATAATTCTTCCATGGAGATAAAATAATTATTTAGAAAATAAATAATTTCTGCTTTAACTGCAGCTCATATTGTCCTTTTTTCTCCTCTTCAGAAATGAAAATAATTCATTTTGAATCATTTAAAGCCATCTTCATATAAAGTGTCCATATTTTTCTAGAAACCGTTATCCTTCATTCTCTTTTCTAGCTTCGAAACATGCATTGTCTTTGTTCATAGATGTGATTTTAACTGTGTATGCACAGGCAATTTTCAATATGTGTTTCTCCTCTAGGCAGTCTCAAATTTATTTATATATCCTGGGTAATTGGTGCTATAAACTTCATTATTCATTCTGTTAATTCATGCCAAAATGATTCTTATGTGTGTATACATCTTGGCCCTGCAGATTTTTAATTAATTTCATTGCCATCAAGTAGCATTTTTATAATGCATCCTGTATACTTTGTAAGGCTGCAATTTTTCAGTCTGCCAAATGTGTTGTTTTTTTCTCTCTCTCTTTCTCACTCTGTGAGGGCAGGCTTCCTCTGGAGCCACATAATATCACTGTGTTGATTGGAAAGGAAATTATATACAAATCAAACACTTTATGTTAAGATGAATGCATAACTAATTTTAAGTCATAGAAATTCTACATGGTCTGACAAGATGTTGCAAAAGCACATAATCCTTATTCCTTTCCCCAAACAGAACTTGGAGAGACCACGGAAGTCAGAGACACATATGGATGAAAACCATGACAAAAAAACACAATGTAAGACCTTCTAGAAGACAGAAGGCCTCTCTCTGTGTTTGGTGTCAGCAGAGGCTTTGGCTTGGCGTACTGGGCTCCAGTTCTAGCAGTGAAATATAATGCTCCTGTATCTCAAGATTACATTGGCTGGATGATTTCTTATCCTTTCCACACTTCATAAGAACGATGTCAAGAACTGAGGAGGGTCTTTGACCTACTTACACAGTAGCTCCTCACAATTTTATGGATAGTTACAGAAGACCTAACTCTGGGCCAGAAACACAGGTTAGTTTATTACACAGCAGTAGGAGCAGCCAGAGAATAATAATCTTCTTGCTCTTTCCCCAAGCCCTGATTCACATAGGGCAGCATGGCAAGGGCTCAGTGACATAACAAGAGCAGGTGATGTCTGCATAACTGTGTGTTGCGTGACAGGGAGGAGACCTGAGCTGAGGACACCTGCATCTTCTGTAACGGGCTACAAGCAAACCTTCCCTTTCCCAGGGTGGGAGCATTAACTCGTATCTTTGAAGACTGTTAGTAAATCTCCTTTTGCTTTGAAGAGAGACACCCTCTCTCTCTCCCTCTTCAAAGACTGTTCACCATACAGGTATCCTTGGAAAGGCCATCCAGAACAAGACCACGCAGTGTCTTCACTCAAAAGACATCATAAATGTGAGTGACTCATGTAGATCTGTACCCAGAAGAATAGTAGGGGAAGTTCAGGATGACAGGGTAACATCAGGGTGGAACCAGAGTCTAACATGGATGAAAGTAGATTATAAATAATATAAATACATTATCCACTCTTAAGTGGTTCCTTGTCAACACCTTCCTATTCATACAGAAGTTGGAGCCATTATATCTGCAGAGAGCAGCTCTAGGAAATATTAAGGAGTATAAAATTAAGGAATATAAAAAGAAAAGCTGGCAATTCAAGTCAAAAGTAAACAAGAGTAGCGATATTAATATCAAACAAAATAGAATACAAGAAGTAAAACAGTGAAAGGGAAGACGGAATTTTAAGAGAAGCAGTAGATTAAGAAAATATAACAGTAATCGATCTACACACTCTTTTCTATAAAATAGAAAATAAGAATATTTAGTTAGTGCATACAATATGTCTGGTCATGGTATAAACTCCTTAAAAGTTTAATAATTTCAGAAATCTCATGAAGTAGGTGACAAAAAACCACAAAGAGTTAAACATTTTGTTCAAGATTACAGTTAATAAATATTATTTGCTAGATAATCACTTTTAAAACTAGTCAAACCTTTTAAATCTCACAGTAAAGTGCCTATAATTAGCCACTCATTAAATGTTAGCTCTAATTATAGGATTATTTAGTGTAGTACACTAATGCCTAACATAACTAGAAACATAGTGAAGATACTTTGATCAGAGTTATGAAATAATTAACTATTTTTAAAAAGAAATAATTTCATTTTTTTCTCTTGGCAGGATTAGTTTCAGCTTACTTTTTTTAAATTTATGTAGAGCTTTATTTGGGTCATTACTTCTTGGTTGTACTGCTTTGTACATAATAAATTTGAATCATCATATTCATTAAATTCCTCTATCCCTCTCCCTTGTTACCAATTAAAATAGACACATACTTCACTTATCACACCTAATGCTAAAAGCTGCTGTTAAAAATTGCACCTGAGACTCATACTTCTTTTAAAAATTCTGTTGTGAATATATAAACTTATATTCATACTAAAATTAATTTTAAAATATGCCAGCTTAGTTTAAATCTTATTGCAACTATAGATAGGATTCTTAAAACGGTTTTTAATCAACAAGATTTAAAATAAAATCTTGTGAATTCCCTATTTTTATAACTGAAAAAGACTTAAAAAAGAAAATTATTTAACCAGGACATGAGTTGCTTTTAAAAAGTCTCTAGGCCTTTTTATAATTTGAGATATAAAATCCATTCCCAGTCATTGCATGCTTAAGGGTGAATTTCCCATTGATCTTTAGCATATCATGATATTACTAGAATTTGTAAAAAATAAAAGAATAAGAGCCAAATCTTCATTTATCTTTAATTGTCATTAATTCAAAATTCTACCCATTAAGAGAAAAAAAAAACATGATGATTTCCATAAATACAAAATAATCATGTGACAAAATTAAAAATTAAATACACATCATGATAAACATTAAATAGTGAAGGACAGAGAACTTCTTCAGCTTGGTAAAGAGTATGTTCAAGAAACCTGCAACTAATACCATCATTGGAGGGGGAAATGTGAATGCTGGCCCCCCAAGATAAAGAATAATGTGAGGATGTCTGCTCTTACCATTTAACAGAACATTCTGTGAGAGCTTTTAGCCAGAGAAATGAGTCAAGAAAAAGAAATAAAGGTATCAGGATTAGAGAGGGAAAGGGAAAACTCTCTTTATTTGCGGACAATGTGATCCTGTTTATAAAATGTCCTAAGGAACACAAACACACACACAACTACAAAGTCACAAGGACACGAAATCAACATACAAAAATCCATGATAATTCTATACTACTGATGGACAATCCGAAAACGTAATCAAGAAAACAATTCCGGTCACAAAAGTATCAAAATAATGAGATATTTATACACAAATTTAACCAACCAAGTACACATTGACACCACAAAATACTGGTAGAAGAAACCGAAGCTCTCGATAAATTGAGAGATAATCCATGTCACAGATTGGAATCCTCAACGCTATAAAGATGGCTGTTCCCTCCAAATTCATGCATAGATCCTAAGAAATACTTATCAGAGAAACAACAGGTGCTTTTTCAGAAGCAGACTCTAAATTTTACGTACAAAGGACCTGGAATAGCCAAAGCAATGCTGAAAAAAAAAAAAAAAAAAAACAAACCCAAAGTCAAACAGCTTACATTTCCTGATTTCAAGAACTACTATAAAGCTACAGCACTCAAAACAGTGTAGTGCTGATTCAGACACTTCCGATCAAGGGAACAAAAATGAGAGCCCAGATATAAGAACTTACGTATGCTGCTATGCAAATCCTATATTTATAATCACCTGATTTTCATTTAGCTGAGTACAGTCGACACACATATTACTTTAGTTCCGGATGTACATAGTGATAGAACAAGTCTCCCCGTTGAGCTGTGCTCACCACACGCGTAGCCACCATCTGTCCCCATCCAGTGGTATTTTAATATCATTGGCTTTATTCCTCATGCTGTACCTTTCATTCTGAAGACTTATTCAATCCATAACTAGAAGCCTTCATCCCCCACACCCCTTCGCCCATTTTGCCCTCCTCCACCCCTCTTCCCTCTGGCAAATACCAGTCTGTTCTCTTTATTTATAGGTCTCATTCTGCTTTTTATTCATTTGTCTTGTTTCTTGTTTTTATATTTTTTGGTCTTTGTTTTTGGTCTTGTTTTTTAGATTCCACATATAAGTGAAATCATACGGTATTCTTCTTTCTCTGACTTATTTCACTTAGTGTGTTGTCATAAGTGATAAGATCTCACCTCTTTTATGGCTGAGTAATACTCCATTGTACACATACACCACATCTTCTGTATCCATTCATCTACCAGCGGACACTTAGGCTGCTTCCATACCTCGGCTGTTGTAAATAATGCTCCAATAAACACAGGGGTGCATATATCTTTTCAAATTAGTGTTTTTGTTTTCTTTGGGTAAATACCCAGGAGTAGACTTATTGGACCATATGTCATTTCTATTTTTATTTTTAATTTTTAATTTTTAATTTTCTTGAGGAGCCACTATACTGTTTTCCACAATGAATGTACCAATTTATATTCCCCCCAGTAGGTTCCTTTTTCTCCACACTCTTGCAAACTGTTCGTTCTTGTCTCTTTGATTCTAGCCATTCTCATTGGTGTAAGGTGATTTTATGGTTTTGATTTGCATTCATGGTCAGTTGATTTTTTAGAAAGATGCTATATCACACAAAATGTAAGCATTATTTAAAATAGACCACACACCAAATTTAAGAACTAAAACTATACAGCACTTGGGAAAAAAAAAAAAAAACAGCATGCATAAATTTTATGATTTTAGATTAGGTAATTACTTCTTAGCTATACAATGAAAAACATTATAAACAAAAGAAACAATTAATAAATCAGACCTCATAAAACTTAAAAATTGTTACTTCAAAAGACACCATTGAGAATATGAAAAGAGGTCACAGACTGAAAGAAAGTATTTGCAAACCTTCTCTCTGATATAGGTAAGTAGAAAATATAAAGAAATCTTACAAATCAATAATAATATGACAAATAATCCAATTGAAATTGGCCAAGGGTTGGAATATGTATTATTTTAAAGAAGCTATTTGAATGGCCAATAAGCACAGGTAAAGATGCTCAAGTTTATTGGCCATAAATGCAAATTACAAGTACAATGAGATATCACTTCACAGCCACTAGGATGTCTATTAAAAAACAGACAAGTGTTGATGAAACTGGAGCCCTCATGCATTGCTCATGGGATTGCAGAATGGCGAAGATATTTTGGAAAACAGTTTGGTAATTTCTTAAAAAGTAGCTATGTAAATTCACCATATGATCAAGCAATTCCACCCCTAGAGAAATGAAAACATATGTCAATCCAAGGACTTATAGGGATGTGTTCACAGCAGCATTATTGACAATATCTCAAAACTGGAAGAAATCCAAATATCCATTTCTTGGTAAATGGTCAAAAAACTGTTGTGCATCCATATTATTGATTCTAATCAGCAATGACATCTGATATTGTGTATTTATAATAAATTGATAGCACCGGATGTTTGAAAACCTTGCCAAGTGACCTACAAGTGACAAGGGACCTAGTAGGCATTAAACTAGAAGAGCACTAGAATGCTTTTTAAAAATGCACATTCTGGATATATTGCTGCTCCTTTTCCACTCAATTTGCTCCTGACAATAGACATAATATTGAAGTTTGATTTCGAACTCAATGATCAAACTAACCATATCAGTATCTAATTATGAAGTCATTGCTTTTTCCTCATGAGACTCTATAGGGTACAATCGTGAACGGTGTTTGCTCTGAAACTGGATAATCTAACTTTTTATCCTTGCTCTTTCACTAACCAATGGAATAAACTTGAACAAACTGCTTAATCATTCTGCCTCTCAATTTTCTTATCTGAAAGTGTGTATCAGTAGTTATCACACGGTCACTATGGGAATTGAAGGAATCATCACAAAGCACTTCAAACACCATTTGACCATCACAGCGCTCAATATAGTTTAGCTATGAGTAAATATCTCTGAGATTTTCAGGCCTAACTGTACACATTCAGACTCAATTTTGTAATTTCTTTAAGAGGTTTTGTGTGTGTGTGTGTGTGTGTGTGTGTGTGTGTGTTTGTTTGCTTCTAAAGCATTTGTGAAATGTCTGTTCTATCATGTGGAGAACTGGCAGCAAGGCTGATTACTTCTTGGATATCATCATGGTCCTCTTCAATAGCACGACAATACTGCAGTGTTTCTGTTAAACATGATTGAGTAGAAATCCTGGCAACAATTGAAAGCTTTTATTCTTGAAATTACCATCGTTTTTTTGTTTTGCTTTTTGTTTTTTTTTTTTTTTTTTTTTCATTAAGCACAAAAACATCTTGTTACAGTCCAACCAAAACAGTGAGTAATTTTGGGGTCTTTAACCCCTAATATAAAAGTAGAGATACTTTTAAAAAAAATATTTATTTATCTATTTATTTGAGGGAGAGAGCATGAGCGGGCAGGGCCAAGGGAGAAGGAGAGAGAATTGCAAGCAGACTCTGCGCTGAGCACAGAGCCCAATGTGGGGCTCCATCTCATGACCCCGAGATCATGACCTGAGCTGAAACCCAGAGTTGGACACTTAACCAACTGTACTACCCAGGCGCCCTCAAGACACTTAAAAAAAAAAATCTGATCTATTCTGTTTAAGATGTTTCAGCTTTTCATTTCTTAGTATATTTTTAAGAAAGTGAGAAAGCTCACATTCTCTTTCTATATTAACGATAATAAAAACAATAAAAATAAGCAAAAAGCCCCACAAGTTTATATATGCAAATAACTAAGAAGTAAAAAGGATACTCATGAACCCACAAATAACGCTACCGCAGTTGATATTCAGGGTCTGACTCACGGCTCCTTCCAAAGTCTGCTCTGTGACATCCTTTGTACTTTCTAGATTAGGCGATTGCAAAATATTTAAGAACATTGCTGGGAAGATACTACAAACATTTATGTTTTTTTTTTTTAAGTCTTTCTTTTTTTTAAGTTTTTTTAAGTCACAGGAAAGGTCTGAGCGACGTACACTTGATGAGGTTGTTCTGTTAGCAAGAAACACACCTTCACTGCGTGAAGTCCCTGAGATTCAGCAGTTGCCTGTTGCAACTGAGGCAGATCGTTTCATGTTCCGTGAAGATAATCTGGCCTGTTCTTTATCAATCCTTGAGGTAAGCACCAGAAAACACATATGACATGCAACAAGGACACAAGCTGACTTTTGCCAGGTTAAGCATGCGAGGATCCATCGTTGCCGTTGTGAATATTCATCGCATCTACGTCCTTGGTTTGCTTGACCCCAAGACAAGGACTTCATGACATAAGTCTCATATAAAGAAGCTGGTGATGACTCCTGTGTCCTGGCCCCTTGAGTCTTGATGTCTCCACTGCAGGCTGAGATCTGTTACTTCAAAAGTCTGGTGACACCAGACTCAAAGTTTTATATGGCCAACTGTCTTAAAATTGGCCCAAACACTCCTATTTTTAGATGGTGGCCCCTGGACCATAAGCCCCTTGAAAGTCACGCCGTGAGGCAGTTCCCCTCTCGGGTAACACTGTGTGAGGCTGCACGTGTGCTTGTCCAGTAGAGCCTGTCTGTCCCCACCTCTCATTGCCCTATCCGTTTCCTTGACGGACCTCAAATTCCTCAAACCATCTACAATACATCAAATAGATTCTCCCGATTTAAAACTGAAACAAAAAAACATAAAAAAACAAAACACAGAGCCCTGGATTAGTAAGCGACTTGCTGGGGGCAGACAGAGGGAAGGAACCTGGGTCTTTAAATGATAATATTTACTGATTTCATGAATCCTGGAGCACCTGCTTCTATACCTCCTGTAGGAGATCACAAATCCCATTACTTTATATGTACTTGAGTTGGACATCTATCCTTGGAGAGGAAATCACCCTAACTGATACACTTGACTAAAACCATATTACCAATATGTTTCCAATAGGAAACAAAATAATGTAAACCCATCCTAGGAAAGTACCGAATTAGGAATATCAGTCTCCCTATGAGAATGTAATCAAATTCAATTACACGGAACTATGGAATAATTATCCGGCCTTGAAATATTTCATTTATTCAGACATTGTGTTGGGCATTACATTTTTAAACCCATAAGAAAGCTGAGGATTTCAAACATATAAGACCCACGGAAATAAAAATGGTCACTAGCATATGATGAAAAAGGAACCTAAACAGATTATCCACTTGATAGACATCTCAAGTAATATTATATTTGACTTTGTCCTTTTTTCATGGCTTCCAGTGTTTTTCCACTTTGTTTTCTGAAATACAAAGTAAAGGTATTAGGACCCTATTATTGTTAAGCTGCTTTACTACAGAGTTTATCTCTACTTAACTTCAATATAAAGGGCTTGTCAAATAAAAATCTTTCATGACTTGCAAAAAGTCGTGTTTCCCTAGAAGGACAATCTACGAAACAGAAGCTTATACTGAGCTGTATTTTGTGCTCTATTTGTGTTACTCTAAGTCATCAATTATAAAATATACCTGTTTTCTTATGAAATGTTTTAAAAATTGGCTATTGAAGGTGCTTTAAAAGTAAAATGGGTAACGTCTTAGTGTCATATAAAATAATGAGGCATCAATAGTGCATCTTTGATTCATTGAAATATGATGATGTAATGGATTGCCTCGTCGAAGATAATCCTTCATTCATTCAAATATCAAGAGAGACATCATCTCAATAAAGAGAATGATCAAACCAGTTGTTCTGTGCTGTCATCATCTTGTCTCTGATTAAAATTTTTTTGGGGACTCAATATACAGTAAAGACAATTTTCAAGCAACAGAATAAGTGGGTCGAAAAGGATATTCCATGTTAGAGTCACTAAATAAATTACTGTTTTCAATTTATTTTTTATTATTATTTTTTTAATGATTTTTTAAAATTCATTCATAACAGACAGACAGAGAAAGAGGCAGAGACACAGGCAGAGGGAGAAGCAGGCTCCTTGCAGGCAGCCCGATGTGGGACTCGATCCCGGGACTCCAGGATCACGCCCTGGGCCAAAGGCAGGCGCTAAACCGCTGCGCCACCCAGGGATCCCCTTGTTTTCAATTGATATCTGAACCTGGATTACATAAGAATGTCCCTGTCCCTGGAAGCACCTTATCTGAATAGGAATATATTTTTGTCTTTGTGGCTTTCCTTCTTTTTTTTTTCCTCCTTTTCTATTAAGTCTTATATTATCCTTCATTTCATAGCAACCCCTGTGTTTTAGGGAAAGCTAGGACCAGAGGAGGGCAAATGATCCTGCCAGAAAATCAAAATGTCCAGTCTTGCTTGCCTCCTGAGATGCAGTAAGGATGAGGCTAAAATCAAAACTAAAGTCTGTGGGGCTTATTAAAAAAATGAACTATGACATTATCTTCTTTGTTTGCTTATTCATCTATTTAGAGCTTAAAGGAAAACGCAGACCCGGAGCAGTCAACAGTCTATATCCAATGAAGCTTCACTTTTCTGATGGTGTTTTCTCTCTAGTTTTAATTTTACCGATATCTAAATTCACCAATAATTTTAATCTTACCAAATTTATCAATATTTCTAGAGCATATATTCTGAAAATTGGGATTCATTTATCTGTGGTTAAAGAAGTAATAGTATCAAATGAAACTAATTGCAAACAGAGATGTCCTCGGATGTTTAATCTTTGCAAAATAATTTAATTAGGATATATCCACGTGCTATGATCACCTTCTGCCCTTTGAAAGGGAGATAATAAGAAATAATCAAGAGACTTGCTGTGTTTACTTAACATAAGGTATGTAGAGTGTCCGGGAACATGGGTGGCAGGAGATGAGCGCTCAAGTGATGACAATCCATGAAAACCGGACTCAGTTAAACAAAATTTAACAGCATTTAATAAACACAATTGTGCCTTGTGCATGGATTCTCGTAGCAAAGTATATTTTATTTACGGTAAAATGTTGTATATTCCAGTTACTTTTTGCAAAAAAGAGCTACCTTCGGTTACCACTTAGCTTTACTATAAACATTATAAGGTTTCTGGTCAGTATTCAGAGAAGGCATCGGAAAAACAACAAAAACCACATCATTTTGAAATCGTAATAACGTGTCCATCGTGGTGAGCTTTTTCCAGCTACGTGACCTGCTCCGGACAGCAGGAAATCCGTGGAGCTTGTGGAAACCAACTATTTCCCCATATATCCCAGCGCATTGGGCCGCCTTGCCCTCCAAGGCTGAGCCTGAGAAGAATGGGCCTTACACACGTCCCTCCCACTGGGAAAAACTTTCTACGACAAAATGCAAATAATTCTAGGGCTACATTGCTAAGTGCTCTCCGTCTCTCACAGAGCATCTCTCAGAGAGAAAAACTCCTCATAGTCCATGAAGATAAGATGCACATTTTCCAACGAATCTAAATTATTGTTTCAATTATTGTTATTTAAATTATCGTTACCGTTTAAAGTATCGTTACTTAAAACAAATGGCACTTTACAGAAACACATAAGCTGCAATTCTCAAGTCTCATTATTTTTTGTTATTTTTTTATTTATTTTATTTTATTTTTTTATTTTATTATTTTTTGTTTTTTTTTCATTATTTTTTTAAATGATCACAAGCTTTATTCATTTTAACATACATTTCAGCATAATGTTTTCAGCTTTTTAAAGATTATTGGTTGGTATGTCCTCTAGTCTTTTCCTGACTTATATTCCAAATTCTGTAGGACGGGAATGGATATTGTTTGGTTCTTCATAAATTGAAAGACACAGAGAGTAATTAGTCCTCGTTTATTAATTTTGTGCCATAATTCATGATTTTTTAGGCTAGACTCCTATGTGAATGATTTTGATTTATAAAATTTTTCAAAATCCCCTTTGTATTTAATTAGTAAATCACATCTATTTTAAGACATATGGTAGCTTGGATTTACACTTTTTATTTGACTATTTCCAGAAAAAAAATACTTATTATCAGTAATATGTAAGAATTAGATAATATTGTCCAACTTTTCATACTATGTGAGCAAGAGTTTTTCTTTACACCAGGGATCCTGTAATAGTATGATGATATCTCCCAAGGCAAAGAGATTCTTCTTATCACCCGGCTTAATCAAATTTCTAGGATAAAAAGCTTCTTTCTTGACATTGTGATAGTGGGAAAGTGTTTCACATCACGGCAATGCGAAGTAAACATTTATATGGGCAAATTCTCTTCATTTTCACTTGTACACATGAGAAACAGAAATACCTAAAGCTCCTAGTGGCTCTACTGCTGGATTTACAAGTAACAGATTTCAAAGAAGCAAGTATTTCTTTTGACCATTGATTTTCACTTCACTCAAGCTTTTCCTAAAAGGCTAGAATCTCCCAAGAGAAATGTACCTTGCTTTAAACTATAGGGAGAAATGTTCCCAGATGTCATCCTTGCATTGAGAAGACCGACGTCACAACTAGTATTTTTCCTCGTAAAGAATATTTTTATCAGAAATATTGAAAAGGATGTAAGGATGTTTACTTAAGACAAGCAAATTAAATCATGGGACAATGTAAACAATTTACTTAAGTGATAATGTATTTTAATGTAGCCAGTTTCCAAAGAACTTGAAAGAAATGATACACTCTCGCCACACACATGGGCAAATACACAGAAACCTCAAAACATATAGATCGCATCGTTTACATCGGATTAATATGGCTCAATATAAACAAGAATTATAATTTTATTTTTTTATTTTTCTAAGATTTTATTTATTTATTCATGAGAGACACAGGGAGAGAGGCAGAGACACAGGCAGAGGGAGAAGCAGGCTCCATGCAGGGAGCCCGACGTGGGACTCGAACCTATGACCCGAGGTCACGCCCTGAACCCAAGGCAGACGCTCAACCGCTGGGCCACCCCGGCATCCTCAGAAACATTTTCTTATGCAAGTTCTGACACAGGAGGCCAGAAGGTCTGTAGAAAACCCCTGCTTGGCAGGACAGTCTGTTATTGCTGCAAATTTAAATATTTTAAACAAATACGGGTTGTGTTATTGGTCACGTCATCTGTGTCTTTTAAAAATTTGTGTTTATGAGGACTTTAAAAATATCATTTCTCTTTCATGTAGAGCAAGAGAATTCAAATCTTAAAATGCTCACCTCTATGAACCAGGCACATTTTACTTTCTTCAGATTAAATACCTTAGTTCCTTAAATCATTCTTTTTTACGTGATGATTATTTATCACCACCTTGTCTGTTCCAAGGTTTGCATTGCATCTCTTCACCTGGGTACTCATTACACACATTTGCATTAATACATGAAGAGTCATCCACCCAGATGTCTCTATCTAGCATGCTGGAAACTCAAATAAATTCACTTTTCACACGAATTGATTCCAATAAATTCCGTCGTTTATGATTTTTGTCATTATCATTATTATTATTTTTAGGAATCTAAATGCAAGTCTGTATGAATGTTTCTACTCATTTAAGACTTGTTCCTTCAAAGTCGCCCCGTGGGCTAGTCTAGCACGCCTGAGTCTCAGTACACCATTATTGAAGGATCCATGTCATGTTTGAGGTTCAGAGTTGATAAGCATATTTTCTAAGCTATAGGGAAACTGATAAATAGGCTAGGACCAGGGACACATTAATATGTGACAAGAGCTAGGGAACTTCCTCAAGAAAAAATGTATTTCTTCTGTTAATTTCTTCATCAGTTTGCAGAGCTACCCTCAAAAGCTAGCTCAAATCTTGAAGAAATCAGGTTGTGCAAGTCCTCTAAGCTTTTTTTTCTTTAATTTTCCAAAATTGTTTTGGCTGTTCTAGCTGCTTTGTGTTTCACCTACTTTAGAATCTGCTGATTGATTCCACTTCTACTAAAACCAAACCAAACTGAACCCCAAACAAACGGACAACACTTGTGGGCATTTTGTTACTGTGTGGACCAGAGACATGTACCACGTGGAATCTATTGAATGATTTAGCAGAGAAATAGCAGGTCAGCAATACGGAGTCTTCAAACCCACCAGCACGGTACATGCATATCTCTATTTATGTACATTTTTTACCTTTCCACGATGTTCTATCATTTCTATTTAATGCACTAAATTTTATCAGGATAATGTAAACCTCACAAAGTGGGTTGGAATATGCTTCATCTTCCATGATCTGGATGATTTAGGGTAAAATTTCTTCCTTAAATGTTTGTTGAAATTTGCTGGTGAAGTCATTTATGCCTGGTGTTTTCTTTGTGGTTAAGTTTTTAATTATAAATTAAATCACCATTAAATATATAAGGGGGAAAAAGAGGGCTATTCAGCATATACATTTCTCCTGGATTAAGTTTTGATAGTTTGTGTCTTTGAAATAATTGTCTATTCCATTTATCAAATTCATTGGCATGAGTTCTTCACACCATGCTCATTATCCTCTTAAATGTTGTCTAAAATGGTGCGTGTCTTCTTATTTTCTTGACCAATCTGGGTAGAGTTTTCTCTATTAACTTGACCTTATTTAGAAACCATCTTTTGGTTTCTTTTATGTTCTCTGTTTTTAATTTAATTTATTTCAGCTCTTTAATTTCTCTTCCATCTGCCTGTTTTGTATTTTAATTTGCTCTTCTTTCTCTAAGTTCTTAAAGTAGAAGCTTAGAATATTGATTTGACTCTATTTTTTAATAACCCCTTGATTCTATAAATCTCACTGTACTACTAGTGCTTTAGTGGTGTCTCAAAAGTTTTGACGCATTATACTTTTCGTTTCATTCAAAATATGTCTTAAGTTCACTTGTGGCTATCACTTGGACCCATGGATTACTTAGAAGTGTGTGGTTTACTTTCCAAATATTTGTGAAATAGCCCATATGTCATCCTGCTATCGACTCCTAGTTTAAATCATTTTGCTGTTAGGTAACAGACGTCATGTGATTTCAATCCCGTTCAAATCTGTTTAATGGTCCAGAACACAAGTTACTGGATAAATGTCCCCCGTTCACTTGAGAAGAATGTGCCCTGTGCTCTGGGTGGGAGGTATGTGTGAAAAACGTCAATTACTCCAGGTTGGTTAATAGTGTTATTCAGTGTCTTATATTACCTTAAGGATTTTTTTGACTCCTTGTTCTACTGATTACTGAGAGACAATGGTTGAGTTTTTCAACTGTAAGAGTAGATTTATTTTTCCCATCAGTTTTATCTGCTTTTGCTTCCTGTGTATTAAAGTTCTATCGTGAGATGCACACACACATTTGGCTTCACATTCCCATTTATGGTAAAGTATTGATACGACTGGATTTAAACCTAAGATACTGTTAGCTGCAGCCTATTTCCCATCCTTTTTCCTGTCTTTTGAGCTGAATCATTGCATGGTATCAGTCTATTTCCAGCAATGGCTTATTGGTTATATTTCTTAGGCCTTTTGGCCTTGTGGCCTTGTGGGCATTGTCCTCTCGTCTCGGTTGTAGTCAAATTCTGTCTTCCGCGTGTGATTGTGATGGCTCCTGGGTGTGTGAGGGTCACCTGCCCTCTTCCAGCGGTGATTCAGTTCTTCTTGCTCCTCTGCTCTGGGGGAGTCCTGCCTTTCCTCCCATAGAAAGATGTTACTTCTACTTCAGCTGTAGAAGGAAACTGGGGAGGATGCACGACCACGGTTTGCCATCTGCGTCCTAGAGCAGAGGACTTCTGCTTTTACTCCCCCTCCCCCCAAAGCTAGGGATCTCCAAGGGGTGAGAGGTTTGCTGCCCCTCTCCCAGAAGCTTAACACTTCCATACAGCTGCACCACTCAGGGTTTCTCAACGATTTGCGCTGCCCCAAATCTACGCCCTCAGCACCAGTGAAAGCTCATGGAAGAGGACTTAGCAGTGAACGTGAACCCCCTTTACGGCTGGGGCTCCCAAGCGTCTCACACTGACCCACACTTGGGCTTCAGGAGCTCAGAAGTAACTTCCTGGCTGTTTTCCTGCTTGGAAGGCATCTACCTTTTCCTCACATATTCTGAAACAGTTCTTGTGGCCCGTTCTCAGTAGAGAGGTCTTGCCTCTCCTTGGGATTCAGTTCACTTGACGGTCTTACTACTATAGCTTTCTGACGAGCTAAGGGAAAATTATAAATGTTTAGGTTGCTAGGTTTTTCCCTCCATGTTGAAGTGGCAATACTCAAGCAAGGTTAACTTTCTTTTGGGATCTTCTGCATCCTAAGTAGAAGCTCAAGTCCTATTTTTTCAATTAAGTCTAAGAGGCTCCCTTCAGCATCTTTTATCCAAGTATATGTTAAAAATATCTGGTTTGCTAGAAGATACTAGAAATTAGGCAAGAAAAAAAAATACGTGATCAAACAGAAACATGGTTTACCTAATGAATCCCATGTTTCCAAAAAATACATAGAACTACAGAATTCTGTATGTAGCTTGAGAACATTTTTAATTAGAACATTTTGAATGAGTATTCTCTCATTCTTTCTCTCCCCTCCCTCTTTATCATTCTGTTAATTATGAAAATTTGTGCCTCTATCAGTCAGCACCTCTACTATGCTGAATAGTTCTATAAACACACTTCTATTTTGTTTAATATCCTAACCTTTTTTTGGGAGGATTTGGACAGTTTTATTCTTTCTGATTTAGACCTGTGAAGATTTACCATTAATATGGCAAATCTGAATGTTCAATATATAAACAGATTAACAACAAAAAATGTCTTTCTGGTAATTTGCTATTATACGTATGTAAGTACGGTCAACAATAACGACATCATGCATTTAGCTATAAAATTTTTGGAAGCCATAGAAGAGTAAAGGCTTCTGAATGAATTGGCTACGTTAAGTTACACCTTAGGGCACAAGATACTAAAAATTCTTGATATTGAGATTCTCTCTCCCTGTAGTTTGACCTTCTGTTAAATATTATTAATGATGTAAAAAAAAAAACCCTCTGGATATTCCATTTTCTGAGTTCATGAAGCCCAGAATACTTAAAATGACAACAATGGCATCAATATTTTGTTGGAAAGATCAAGAATGATATTTAAAATAAAAGTTATCTAAGGATGTGGAATTTAAGAAGCAGAACAAACCATCATAGGGGAAATAAAGAGGAAAACCAAGAAACAGACTCTTAAGTATAAAGAGCAAAGAGAGGCAGTGGTGGGGAGATGGGGGAGATAGGTGATGGAGATTAAGGAGCGCACCTGCTGGATGTCCTACCTAAGTGCTGGCACCAGAGCATACGGCACTACGCCGTAGGTTAACTAACTGGAATATGAATAAAAAGTTGTCTAAGGAAACAGAACAAATTCTTTATATATGTATTTAAGCATTTGAGTCATTTTTTATGTTATGTCTTAAACTATTCAAAAACAGCCAAGTAGGGAATAGCCAACGTGCATTTTCCATCCCTGTATGAGAACTTGCACTGTTCCCTTTCTGCCAAGCCGTTTCTTAAATAATTTGTTAGTTATCTTGCATGGTGTCTTACATCTCAGCTTTAGTGAGCTATGCTTTTGTGGATTTTAAACGTTGTTTATCCTTTGTAGGCCCTTTTTATTCATCACTAGAGGAAGTTGTTGATACAATATAAATATTCCTGCAAAGAAAGCTCTGTTTCATTATTGAAATCTTTGAGATGCCTTCAATAAAGTGTATTGTTATGTTAAGTCTATCAACCGGAGCATAGTAGCATTTTATTGTGAGTTCTATTCTTAGTTTTTCTACTCTCAGGTTGTCTGTATCTAATAAAGAAAAGCAGCTGAATGGAGGGCCCGATATGTCCTAAGTCAGGTTCCCTGGCTAATTCCAGTACTCCTCAATTTTTTGAGTTTTGCTTTTTTTTCTAAGAGTTTAAAGCACAAACTAGTGTAAGTAAAACATAACATTCATATATTCAAATCCCAACACTAACAACAACCCATCATTTTATGGAGGATTCTTTAAAAGATTAAAAAAAATAACATTATGAATATTTTGGTTGCCCACTTTTTCATTATCTTTCTCTAACTTCACATGAGATGCAACTACAATGGGGGCACCTGGATGGCTAACTTGGTAAAGTGTCTGACTCTTGGTTTTGCCCCAGGTTGTGAGATCAAGCCTTCAGTCAGGCTCCGCCCTGAGTACAGGGTCTGCTTGAGAGTCTCCCTTTCCCTCTGCCACTCTCCGCACTCATGCTCTCTCCCAAAATAAATTGATCTTAAAAGAAGATGCAGTACAATGGACTTATATTAACCCCTCCATATGGTATTGTTATTTCTAGATCTTAAGAAATTCGCTGTTCCAGTTGAATCTCTTGACCTTAAGCCTTTCCCTTACGTGGTTTGGTTTATTGATCTATTTGCCCTGTGAATCTACTTCAGTGAAATTTGTTTTCCATGGTTTTGTTTTCCATGTCTCTTGGGTGATGCAAATATCCTTGCAGCGTGGTTTTTGTCTTTGTTTCTTCTAGGGCCCTGGAGAATTCCCGAAGCTCTGTCTCTGCTTTCATGCAATGTATTTTTGCTTGAATCCAGTACCTACCCTCCAGGGTTAGAGAATATCTGATATCTTCCAGATGATTGATCCCTTACTCAATACCCAGAGAGGCCTTTGTCCATTATGATTGCTTCTCCAAGAGCTTGAGAGGAGTTTTGCTTATCCCCCTTTAAAGACTATGAGCCCTGGGCACCTGGGTGGCTCAGTCAGGTCAGCATCTGCCTTCAGCTCACGCATGATCCTGGGGTCCTGGGATGGAGCTCCTCATGGCATCAGGCTCCCTGCTGAGCTGGGAGTCTGCTTCTCCTCTCCTTCTATCCCTCCCCCCTGCTTGTGCTCTCTCTCACTTGCAAATAAATAAAAATCTAAATAAAACAAAACAAAACAAAAAGAAGACTATGAGCCCTTAGCTCCCTGGCTGACTACAGGTGGCTCAGTTTCAGCTCTCCTTTCTGAATCTTGTGAAGTCAGACCCACACGCCTTGACCATTATACATTAATGTTGCCAGTGCTGTTGTGGACAGTTTCAGATTGAGCCTGCCAATACCTTTGGCCTAAATCTATTTATTTATATTGTATATATTTATAATTATAACTTATAGTTATAATATTTATGTCTTATATTATATTTTATTACATATTTATATACTTATAAATTATATTTATATATTTATAAATATAATTTATGTATTTCTTTTTCTCTCAAATAATTTCAAAATACTGAATAGAAATTGTATCTCTTAGTGTTTTCCATGATCCTCAGAGGGTATTTTACTTAAACATCTTCCATTATTTTTTATCTCTTTGAGATAACTTTAGATTCTTATGCAATTGTAAGAAAGAATAAGGATCTGTGTACATTTTATCCCATTTCCCCAAATGGTAACATCTTGCAAAACTATAATATAATATTTTAATGTCAATACCATGTTGTATCATCAAGATAACAGAAGGATCATAAGGATCCTTATGGTCACTTTCTTCTTAGCCCCACCCCTTCCTTAACTCCTGGCAACCACTAATCTCTTTCTCATTTGTATAATTTTATCATTTAAAAATGTCATATCAACAGAATCGTATGGTGTATAATCTTTTGAGACTGGCTTTTTTTCACAACAGTTTATTCCTATTGTTAATCCACGGTACAGATAAACACTGTTTATTTAAACATTCATTCTTTGATGTACATTTGGGTTGTTTCTGGTTTTCGACTTGCAAATAAAGCTTATGTAAACTTTCATGTACTCGTTTTTCTGTGAACATAAATGTTCATCTCTCTGGGTAATTACCCAGGAATTTATAATTGTTGGATCATGCAGTAGCTATGTAGTTAGATTTTAAGAAATGGCTAAATTGCTTTCCAGTATGGCTGTATCATTTTCATTCCCACCAGCAATGTATGAGTGATCCAGTTTCTCCACATCCTCAATAGTACTTAATGTTGTCACTATTTTTTTAATTTTAGCATTGTGATATGTAATGGTATCTCAGTGTGGTTTTGAATTGCATTTTTTAAATGGCTAATGATACAGAATATCTTTTCATGTACTTATTTTCATCTGTATATCTTCTTTAATAAAATGCCCCCCTTCCAAAAGCATTTTAAATGGTTGCTCTCAATATTACATTATATATATGTAATGTCACAATGACACTGGTGGTGTCATTACTCCTTTGTTCCCAATGAGTATTTTCATTTGACAAAAGAATCAGGGTTGACAGTTCTTTTCTTTCAGAACATGAAATACATTGTGCCGTTTTATTTTGGCTCCATTGTTTCCGATGAAAAATCCACTTCATTCAAATTGTTTTCCCTTATAGATAAATATTGCTTGACTCTTGTTAAGGTCAGTTATCAACAACTATTTTCACCAATGACTTCCAGAATAGTAGGGTATGGTGTCCAGATATTAGCCTTGGCAGTATTTCTCTCATGATTAGCTTGCATTATATGGCAAAGATGAAGGGATCTTGGAGATAGACATATTTAAGGTCTCTAATTGGTTGACTTTGAGTTAATCAAAAGGGAGAATAATATAGTTGGACCTAACCTAATCTGGTGAGCCCTTTAAAAACTGGTGTAAATTTATAGCAGAGGATACAGCAAATGCTTTCCTACTGCTCTTAAAGTAACTACCATGAATTTTATATCTTCAAATAAATGAGTTCTGCCAATAATCAGGTAAGTGTGGAAGAGAGCCCTAAGCCTCATAAAAGACTCTCTTCCTGGCCCATAGATGATTGCAGTTTTATGAGCAAAAGATCTACCTGAGACTTGTATAAGCACCTAATCCATGGAAACTGATAGTAAATGCATGTTGTTGTAAACCATTAAATTTGTGATAATTTGTTATTCCATGACACACTCACTAATATGGTATCCATTACCCCTCCCCCCACCTTCTGATTAAGTTGGCAATGTGACTTGCTTTGGCCAATAGGACATTGTGTTATGATGGTAACACAAGTAGAGGCTTGGACATCATTTATGTGTTGAGGCTTGAAACTCTGAGATTACCACAAGGACAAGGCTGAGTTAGTCAGCAAGATGAGGAAAGACACATGGCCTGGTTACCCTCATGGACGCAGCAGGCATTGAGCCAATGGCCAGGTACAAGCCAACGTGGCCATTATAGACCATTCAGCCTCTGCTGAGCAACGAGCAGAACAAAGGCACGATGTAGGCCAGCAGAATGCAGCTGATCCAACCAAGACCAGAAGTGGCTCTAAGGCACTACATTTTGGGAGGTTAACTTAATAGCAAAAGCTTATTGATATTCTGTTTCTCTGAATTAAGAAAAAAAAAAAAAAAGGACACCTGGGTGCCTCAGTGGTTGAGCGTCTGCCTTCAGCTCAGGTCATGACCCTGGGGTCCTGGGATCGAGTCCCACATTGGACTCTCCACAGGGAACTTTCTTCTCCCTCTGCCTATGTCTGTCTCTCTCTCTGTGTTTCTTATGAATAAATAAATAAAATCTTTTAAAAAAGAAAAAAATAATATAAGAGCCTGAGTTCAAAATCCCCAATGTCAACTACTAGTTGTTTGACTTCTATTCACCACTTTTTCCTCATATATAAATAGTGTGTTGTATACCTATCTTATAGTACTTTTTAGTGACTTCAGAAAATAGCACATAGATGTGATGGTTAAGTGTACACATCAACTTAACGAGGCCAGTAGACCTAGAGTCTTGGTTGAACATTATTCTAGATGTTGATGTAAAGGTATTTTTTAAAAAAGATAAGAGTAACATTTGAATCAGTAGACTTTGGGGTGCCTGGGTGGTGCAGTTGGTTAAGCATCCAACTTTTAATTGTAGCTCAAGTCATGATCTCATGGATCATGAGATGGAGCCCTGCCTTGGGCTCCTCTCCCACTGTCCCACCTCCTATTCATGTGTGGGCTGTCTTTCACTCTCTTTAAAATAAATAAATAAATCTTTAAAAATGAATACATAAATACATTTGAGTAGAGCAGATTACTCTCAATAATATGGGTGGGCCTCATACATTCAGTTGAAGACTTTACTAGGAAAAAACTTATCTTCCAAGAAGAAGAGAGAATTCTGCTAACAGACTACCTTTGAAATCAAGCGGCTGTTCTTTCCCATGTCTCCCATTTACCAGCCTACCTTGCAGATTTTGGGTTTGCCAAGTCTTCTTCACAACGGTATAAGCCAATTAATTAAAATCTCTAATTCTCTTTGTCTCAGTTCTATTTTTCTGGAGAAATCTGACTTTTACAGTACATATAGAAAGGCAAATACGTTTTTTTCTGCCTATATGTGCTCAAAATACCACTCAAGTTGCTATCCCCCTAGTGACATTTTTTTTCCTAGTCTTATTTATCCTTGTACTTTACTTTGATCCTTGGATTGTTGAGGCAAAATGTAATTTGTGTGCTATTATCAGGGTTCTTGATAGCTGTAACTTAGTATGAAAAAGTTCATAGATGGAATATTGAATTTACTATAATTCAAAAGAATCATGTTAAATATAAAAGGTTATTTCCTAACCTATCTTACTCAGTAATATTATAGCATCATTAGGTAATTGATACTTCAAATATCATAGATAAGAATAAACCAACAGTGGGGGCCTGGGTGGCTTAGTTGGTTGAGCAGCCAGTTCTGAATTTTGGCTCAGGTCACGATCTCAGGGTCCTGGGGTTAAGCCCTGCATCAGGCTCCCCACTCAGCTGGGAGTCTGCTTCAGGATTCTCTCTCCCCCACTGCCCCTATCCCTTCCCTCTCTCTCTCTAAACTATTTTTTTTAAAGAATAAATTAACTATGAAAAATGTAATTATAATTCTAAAATGCTGAACTTATTCACTAATTACTAATTTATGTCTGAAATGTTTAAAAAATAGCATCCTAAAATAACATATCACTTAATAAATGCTTATTAACATAAGAAATAGATAGTGCACATATGAAATTTCAGCAGGAAATCTATGTCCCTTGAGAATTTCTGCCTTGTAAAAATTCTAATCTTGGATTTAATTTATATTTAACATTTTGCTTTATGCCAGATTTTATATTCTCATGTGTTCTCATGTAAAAAAACAAAACAAAATGAAATTTCCTGAGTACTATATATGAAATTGAGGGAATTTTGAATTGGTTTCTATGTTTTAAATAAACATAGAAAGGAGGACAAAGTAAATAAATTTATCAGAAGTTGGGACACAGGATTGTGAGCTCTATTTGCAAGTGGCCACCAACTTCTTTCACAGCTACCAAGCAATGGTTCAACAACTTCAGACTCAATCCAAAATGTTCCAGCTTTAAATTTTTTCCATTAAGTTAGTAACTATGTGACAAATAAATAAATAAATAAATAAATAAATATAAACAAACAGGACCAAAAACATAACTCTTAGCTACAATAAATTTCATTGTATAATAGCATATCTGACCTGGAATATTTGCCAGGGACTATGGTTAGGAAAGCAGATAGGGAGTGTTATTGTACTAACTGTATAGAAATACCACAAAAATGTCTAGTGTGTTTTTTCCTCTCATCTTATGAATTACAGGTTCATGATGGTTCATTCTGTGAGAGAGGCATGGTATCATTGAAGTAATGTTATCATACATATTTTGAATTATTACAGATTATTATAGATCATAATTTTAATTATGAATATCATCATCCAAATATTCAAAGAGTGAACAGAAAAAAATGGTTAGGAAAACATACATAATTCATACATTTGCATGAAAAAAGATATAATTAATATTTTAGGCACAGAACAGAATATCATTGATGATATATATTTTTTCAGACAACTGGTAAAATAGTTTAATGCCTTTTTTTTTTCCACGTCATTAGCTCATTTCCTTCACATGCTTGAAATTGGTATACTGTGAGGCTGTAAGCAAGTTGTTGAAAGCTAGAGGGTGTAACTTTTATTTTTTATTTATATTTTAATCACTTTGGTGTAATATCTTATGTTGGTAATTAGTAAGGCAATTTTTAAATCACCAATAATCTAACAATATTACAGACTTTATTATGCATGATGTGTATACATATTTAGGAAATGCAACAATGGCTGATTTAAAGAGAAAATTGAGATTATGTTCATTACCCACTGATAAACTATCCTCACATTATCTTGGACTTTAGAGAAAGCAGAGAAATGAAACTAATCTACAATATAAGAGGGGAGTCATAGATTTTTTTTTCTTATGATTTATGTTTGCTCTTTTACAGATTGAACTTATAATTCTCATGATTATTTTAATTATTAAACATAAGTCATCACCATATAGCTCAACTTCTAAAAAGACTGATATGCAGAAATTCCTCTATGTGCAACAAAACAAACAGAAAAACAAAACAGTATCAGTAAAGCTTTGATGATTCATATATCAACCACATAATGATTCAGTGATTTCTAGTTATGCAGCCAAATTGGGGAAATATTTATATTATGTACATTTTATGAACATTTTTCTGAAACCACTAAAATCAACACTGGGAGCCATCTGATTCATAACCTGAATCAAATCACAGTCAAATTTCCTGGGATTTACACACTACAGTGTTTAAAAATAATTCAGACTATTAGATGGTTGTGTTCTTATGGAATTGTTCAAAAATATTATGTTTAGAGAAACATCTGGATGGCTTAGTTGATTAAGTGTCTGGCTCTTGATTTCCACTCAGATCATGATCTCAGGGTTGAGAGATCGAGCCCCACACCAGGCTCTAGTGCTGGTCAAGGTCTCTGATTAAGGCTCTGTCCTCTCTCCCTCTGCAGGCCCCCCCCCCCCTCCTCCCCGACACCCACTAGCATGCGCTTTGTCTCTTTGAAAAATAAAAAAAGAAAAAAGAAAAAAGGAAAAGAAAAAAAAAGGAAAAAAGTATTGTGCATAAAAATCTAAGCTTCAATACATTATATAACTGCCATACTAATTTTAGTAGCCATCCTTTTGGTATTTAATTTTTAATTTTCATATATTTTTTTAAGATTTTAGTTATTTATTCATAAGAGACACAGAGAGAGAGGCAGAGACACAGGCAGAGGGAGAAGCAGGCTCCATGCAGGGAGCCTGATGTGGGACTCAATCCCGAGACCCCGGGGTCACACCCTGAGCCAAAGGCAGACGTCCAACTGCTGAACCACCTAGGTGTCCCTAATTTTTAATTTTTATATTTTATTTTACTGAAGTACAGCTGACGATGTTACATTAATTTTAGGTGTACAACATAGTGATTGGAAAAACACTATAGATTATGCTGTGTTCACCACAAGTGGAGCTACCGTCGGTCGCCACACTAGCCGTCACAATGCCATTCACTATATTCCCTATGCTGTGCCTCTCCCCTGTGCCTTACGATTTCCATAACTGAAAGCCTGAGATCTTGCCATCTGAGATAATACGGAAGGACCTGCAGGGTATTCTGAGTGACATAAGTTAGAGAAAGACAAATACCATGATTTCACTTATATTTGGGATCTAAAAACAAAACAAGTGAACAAACAAAAAGCAGAAACAGACCCACAGATACAAAGAAGAAATCGACATTTAATTGTATATATACTGTGGTCATTTGCTTGGATTAAAATTTAAGTTTTCCAGTTACAAACTGCTGGGATAGAGAGTAGAGTTTTTATCAATTAACTCTTCAAAGGACAAGAGCATATATGTACCAGTATCGACTGGGGAAAGGAGCAAGAGGACTTGTTATTAACACCTGGGGAAAGGGGGGTGGAATGTCAAAACACTGGCGTGCCATTTTCTTTCTATCAGAATGCAGCATATATGGCATGGGTTGGCCCTTAGGCAGACAGACTTCTTTGTGTTACCTAACACTTCTTTGAAATGGTCTGAGACATAAAATACAACAGAAAAACAGTCAATAAAAATCCTTGGCTGGATGTACTAGGAAAGCACTTTGATTTGAAGTGCCTGGTGAGCTGTCATGTGCTCTGTGCTCCAGGCTGACTCCCTGAAACCAGCCAGATGATCAAAAGTAACCTATGAACGCGGCCTATGTTCTACACTTGCTGCTCCTTGGTGCAGAGCTTCAAATAGGACAGGCTTGTGCTGGTGAGCATGGCTGGGATCCCAGGGGCCAGCATGTGGGTGGTGCTCCAGGAGGACGTGTGCACCGTTCATGGTACGGTCCTTCCCTGCGAGCTCCTGCGTGCCTACTCTTTTGTCACTCTCTCGGTTCCAAGCCCAACGTCTTACTCTTTCCATATTATTGGGTGGATCATTTGATCTATGAGCATGAGATGGGTCATCATCACATGCTTATCATATTTTGTTGGTCATCATCTTCTAAAAGGTAAAGGATGTCATTGTTTCATCTTCTTTTTTTTTTTTTTTGTTTCATCTTCTATATTTACCAACAGCATGGACATGGTTAGATTTCATTTTTTTGAGGACCCAAGAAATTCAGTAAGAGGCCAACATGTATTAACACTTTTCTTAAATTCACACAAATACACTTATAGAATTAGAAATATAGAAGTATCTAAGGCACAGGCCTTGTAATTGAGGAAACCATAATTCAATTGTGCAAGTGTGACATGTACTTTCTTCCCCCTTTGTTAAATTGTGAATTAAATTTGTCACCATAGAGAGCATCGTGAGTTTCAGAAATAGTTTTCAATAACTCATCAGTTGCATGCAACACCCAGTGCTCATCCCTTCATGTACCCTCCTTGATGCCCGTCACCCTGTTACCCCATCCCCCACCCGCCTCCCCTTCTGCAGCCCTCAGTTTGTTTCTTATGATTAATAATCTTTCATGGTTTGACTCCCTCTCTGACTTTTCCCCACTCAGTTTCTCTCCTTCCCTTATGATCCCTTGCACTATTTCTTATATTCCACATACGAGTGAAACGGTATGATAATTGACTTTCTCCGACTGACTTATTTCATGTAGCATAGGGCATGTACCTTCCAAAGTAAGCCAGAGACACAGTATAAATAACTGGTCTTATAGGGCTCTTAGTTATTTGGCATCCTCATCAGTAAAATTTTTGTACCCATTTCTCGTGTTTTTATACATGTGTTTGTAAGTTATGCATAGGGGCATGTACTTCTGTATATTACATATTAAAATATGTTAATTGCTTCCTTTAGTAAAAACAAGCAATGGGATTTCAAATCTATTCTTTTCGTGTGTATTACAGTGGATTGTTTTATGCACCCTGGGCTATGCGTATTCCACTGGAGGCACCATTAATAATACACACAATTAGAGGAAAATCATTTGATATTTGTTCTCAGGGAAAGCTTCATGAAGGAGCAGGGAATTTAAAGAGGACTTACTTTAGATATAGGAACAACACTAAAAAGTTATCTATTCACTTGTTTTTTTAAAATGGTGGTAAAATATGCATGAGATAAGGTTAACCATCTCAACTATTTAAGGTGTATGGTTAAGTGGTTTTAAGTACATTGACATCGTGACACAGAACTTCCAAATTTTTCATCTTATGAAGCTAAAACTCTGTACCAAACAACTCCCCATCCTCACCTTCCTTCAGCTTCTGGAACCACTATGCTATTTTCTGCCTCTATGAATTTGACTATACTAGGTGTCTCCTGGGAGGGGAGTGATACAGTGCTTGTGTTTCTGTGATAGCATAATATCTTCAAGGTTCATCCATTATAGCAGGTGTCATCATCCCCCTTTTAAAGGATTAGTAACATTTAATTATTTGTAAAAACCATGTTTTGTTTATCCATTCACCTGTAAATAGACACGAGTTGCTTCCACCTTTTGGCTGTTGTGTGCTATGAACACAGGTATGCAAATATCTCTTTGAGACCTCTTTCAATTATTTTGGATATATATCATCCAGAAGTGAAACTGCTGGCTCATACAGTAATTCCTCTTTTAATTTTTTGAGGAACTGCCATACTGTTTTCTACAGCAGCTGCACCACTTCACATGCTCACTGTTTCCAATTTTCTCACTTCCTCATCAACACTTGTTACTTTCTGTTTTACCGACAGTAGTCACACTAATGGGTGTGATGTGGTACCTCATTGTGGTTTATTTGCTGTTTTAATAACAAAAAAACAAATTTGAATGAAATGAAAGTTCTATATAGCAATGTTGCAAGATAGATGGGGAATATGAAGCTAAATAATTTGGAATTTATTTTAGAGAAAAGGAAGTTAGTATAGATTGTAAAGAAAAGTTTTCAATGCAGAGAAGCTGTATATGAAATTTAATAAAGTAAATAAAGCGTTCAAAGTGTAGTTAAAATTGTCATTAAACTTTATGCTGGATTTTAAAATATAACTATAAAGAAATTTATGATCTTTTTCTAAAATCTGAATTAATGGAACTTTCTTCGGACTAGATGTGGGAGGTTTGGGTTCTAATATCAATCTCTGCACTATTTACTTTTGCATATTTTTTTTTGTTTTACAAAATAAATAATCTAAATAATCTCTAAAGTCACAAATTCTCCAAAGCAAAAGTCTCAAATCTCATTTTGCACTGATGATGTCCTCAAGTTAAATATTAAAATAAGTTGCTAGTATTTCTAAAAACTCAATTGCATATTTTAATTTATTCAATTCACAAAACAGTGATTAAAGAAGCACTAAAATAAAACGGCAATATGTGAAATTCAAAGTCAAATTGAACATAATTGAATAATTATTTTAACGTAAAAATGAGTATTAGATCATTTCTTAAATTATTCACATCAATTTAATAACATATAGGTAAAATTTGAATATTAAACAATATAAAATGTCTCCTCTGTGCTGGGCTCCTCTTATTTGATAAACTACTCTCTCACTGGAGTATATATATATATATATATATATATATTTTTTTTTTTTTTTTTAAGATCTATTTATTTATTCAAGAGAGACGCAGAGAGGCAGAGAGAGGCAGACACACAGGCAGAGGGAGACGCAGGCTCCATGCAGGGAGCCCAATGTGGGACTCGATCCCAGGACCCCAGGATCACTCCCTGAGCCGACGGCAGACGCTCAACCACTGAGCCACCCAGTCGTCCCAGGACTATATATTTTTGAAGCTTAAACAACCCTTCAAAGCCACCCAATAGTATTAATTTGTGATGCAACAGGCACTAAAAATCTTCCTCAAATGTTCACTCATATGTTTTCAAAGTACGTTATAGGATGAGGAATCCAACTAAACAGAAATTATGCAGACTCCTGAAAGTCATCCACGGAGAGAATTCATGGCAACATTACTCAAACATAAAGCACAATATTTAAAAAAATGTAAAGCCATCTTTTAAGACAATATTATATAGAGCCATATGAAATTGCTAATATTCTATGATTTTGACCTACCAAAAGACAGTTTCATATAGCTCAATTTAATATATTTGGTATTTACTGGCATGGCAACTGTTACGGACACATTGAACTTATACATAAATAAACCTTCCTTCCTGAAAGAAAAATATAATTGCCTTGGGGACACCTGACTGGCTCAGTCCGTGGACCCTGTGACTCTCGATCTTGGGGTCATGAATTCAAGCCATACATGTTTAGTGTTAAATAACAAAATTTAATTGCCTATACAGACTTAAAAATTAGAACTGTCCTATATTAGCAATGCATAGGATGTTAGAACTCTCAGTGTATTTGAATCTGTTTTGTGCCAATTCTTGGGGTCAGGAAAGGTTTCTGATACTCATTATATTTCCCACCAGCACGTTAACATGGTAATCTGTACATCATATGCTCTGAATAAATACATGATCTGATTTGGAATACAAATATAATCTATTTTCAAGTGTCTAAATCCTGACTTAGCTAACAGATTATGTTTGGTCCTATTTGCTCAGCTCTGTTCACTGAGCCGAATAATTAAGAAATACCTAATAGTTTCAACAAATCAGATTCTCGACTCTATTAGGAAAAGTTACAGGAGATGTATGGTTTTGCCATCAGCTACGATTCATTTCAAGATTTCTGTCACTGATATTTGTAGACTGCACATCCTATTTAGAATATTACATGCTACTTTGTTGTTATAACTTAAGAATTTAGCTCCTAAAAATTATATTATCCAATTATGTTGTTGAACCCATTATTTAAATAGGAAGGGGAGAAGTGACGGTAGAGAGGTCTAGAGTGTCAAATATGGCAAACTCATTTTCTAATTGCAATTACAGTGATAAAAAAGATACTTATCTTTCTGAGTTAGCTGATAATTTCCTTGACAGACTGACAAAAATACACAGCTGATTACCGAGCAGCATCTAAAGAATGGACAAGTTTGCTAGCGATCACCTAGAGCTGGGACAGTCTGTTCTTCTATCACCATTGGACCCATCAGTTACACAAGTGTTTATGAACTTTGCCTTTGTTTAAGAAATGCAAACTATTTTTTTAAAGTTAAATATACACGTATGCAAAATCAGAATAAATATAGCTGGCAACAACCACTAATATATGAAAGGATAACACAAAAGCTCAATGGCCAGGTATAAAGCAACTACATCCTTGCCCTGAGAAACAGATCTTCACTGATAACACAGGGTTAGAGGTAACTCCTGATTGCTGTGAAATTTAAGCCAGCGTTTCTGCACGTAGTGCAAACTGTATTTCTTAATAAACCAGTCCAGTTATTCTTTATTTACATTATAAAAATTCATACTGTAAGAGAAATACGTTTCATCAGTGTTTTGCATATGCTTTTACAAAACAGAAATGTTTACTCTCTCATGTTATTACTGCTTCACCCTTTAGCACATCTTGATATATGTCTGCTATGTGCCGCCAGGAATATCTTGCATCAGAATCACCTGGAGGGCTTATTATAACCCAAATTGTATCCCCACTTCCAGAGTTTGTGATAGGATAGGTAAGGAGAAGGGCATGAAAATTTGTACTTCTGATCCTAACAAGTTTCTAACAATTTCCCAGGTGATACTGATCCTGCTGGTCTAGAAAACCACTCTCCTGTGGGTAGGAGTTTACAGGACAAGGAGGACATAGCTTCAATCCTCATCAAATCCACATTCTAGTAGAAAAGACTCGAACAGATTCGTAGAAAGAGGAACCTCCCCATTATTATGTTAATGAAAATTAACTGAATTGAATTCACATCCACACTATAACACCATTTCTCCTGGGCAGCTTGATTTTCCAATTCTCCATGTCCACGGCTAGATTCCTATGCCTGCTGTACTAACCAAACACAAGGCACTAAATCACCTGGAAGCCACATCTGGGCAGGTTTCAAGGGTAAAATAAATCAATCAGATGCACCGATTTCTTGTTCTGACCCTAAAATGGCTAAATTATATTACACAGAAGCCTGTCTTTTAAAGTTTTAAGAGTTTAATTTCTCTCCTCTGGTTTCTCAGCTTACTCATGCTGATGGCAGGTCCTCCACTCAGGGGTCAGCAGGAACTGCATTGAATTCCCCGGGAAACATGCCTCTGTATCGCTGTCCCCAGGCTCAGGCTCCACCTCTGCACTGAGTTCACACCGGTGGGGACAGAAGTCTATACCAAATAGGTGGAGCAGCTGGGGAGAAGAGGGACGCCTTCAGCTACTGATGGTTAGAGCATCTATAGGAGCCATCTAGAAATTCCTGTTGCTCCAGCTTCAATATTTCTTGTGTCTGGGGTGAAACTAGGCCTTCCGTCCACTCATTAGTGAGGTCCACAATGCCTCAGACCCAAACTTGTCCAAGAAATAACCAAAGACACGAGTCTCAGAGTCATCTTTTCTGCAGCCGAGATGAAACTCGGGAGAAAACTGAAAAGCTGAATTTGAATATCCTATCATAGGTAGTTTGATAGACTAAGAAAAAAAAAATAATTTTCTGGAGAAGTGTCACGGCTAAAATTATACTCTTTCCTTTTATGGTTGTAGCTCCACACGTAAAATCTTTCGAGTGATGTATTCACAGGCAGAGGGGGAAGCGTGTTGTGGGAGGCGTCCACCAGGTGTCTGAACCGCAGCCCCCCGGGACCTGTAGTCAGTGGCTAGGCTCTGGCCCATTTTACCAGGTAGAGCGAAGTGTATCATCCCATTCTGTTACTACATTCTCCTTTTCTATGTACGTTGGAAATGATATTACAGTGTATCTCCTCAACCCACAGTCCATAAATAGAACTAACCCAGGAGTCACAATACCGTTAGCCAGCAGATTTTGACCCTGGCCTCAGCAACGCTGATTTCGTAACATAATTATGGAGCATATGGAAAGTAGATGCTTGTGGATATTCCTGTAGCACCTAGCAGAGGCCTGTGAGTGCAAAACAGCAGACAGATACCTTTTCATTGAATGCGACGTCTTTCATTACACCCACCAGCCACTGCGGATAATCCAATTTAATGCCAAATACAAGGTAGTTGACATCTGGAAGGCTAGGTCTGAAAGGGTTACGTGTCAACACTCCACTCAGAGCTTGGGAGGCTCTCTATTTCTCTATTTCACCAAACTCTTTTTTTTTTTTTTTCTTTCTTTCTTCTTCTTTTTTTTTTTTTTTTTTTTGCCAAACTCTTTGTGAAATCTTATTGCTATGAATTTGGTCAGGTTCCTTGCTCTGTCTACACTCTTCATGCTTCCAGGTCAATACATCATCTTCAGTCTATGTCAGATGCCAACTCCTCTATTTAGCCCACTCTAATATCTTCAGAACTGCTGCAGAACTTAATCTGCATATTTTTATGATGTTTATTAGTCTTTACTTCTTATCCTATTTATGTACTGATTGCATAGTCTGTGGATTCTTGGAGAAGAAAAAGATCTACATCTTTCTCAAAAGGAAACTATATCTGGCAACACAACCTAACATTCAATGAAATATTTTTTTTTACTTATAATAAAATAAAGGTAGACTTCAACTCTCTGAGAATTTTTAACTTGAGTATAATTTATGTGACATAAATGGCCAGCTACTTACATGGAAAATAGAATAATCTAGACATTTTATAAGAAGACAAGGGACTACCAACAGATGTACTGCACAAGCAAAAATTTAATAATTTATTTAAAGTAAATATGAAATGTATAAGTCCATTATTTCCTCTCTGCTCTCTGGTGCCGTTTTAAAAACCATGAACATTTTTAAAATTTTTATTTATTTATGATAGTCACAGAGAGAGAGAGAGAGAGGCAGAGACACAGGCAGAGGGAGAAGCAGGCTCCATGCACCAGGAGCCCGACGTGGGATTCGATCCCGGGTCTCCAAGATCGCGCCCTGGGCCAAAGGCAGGCGCCAAACTGCTGCGCCACCCAGGGATCCCTATATTTAATATATATTATATTTATATATATACCCACTATATGTGATGACATTATACATGTACATATACATATCGAGGGCCTGGGTTGGTATTCAGATATGAAGAATAACCACCAATATTATCTCTAACAAAGATTTATATTTAACCACATCTACTCTGTGGGAACAATTAGTTTCCATTACATCCACTTGAGTTTAAAGTTGCACAAATGTATTTACCTTTCTTCAGTCAATAATTGCAAAGAAAACAGACCAGTTGGGGAAAGGCCATGTGGTACCTGACAAACAATGAAACAACACAGGACAACCGGTGACTACTTCTAGTCCCGTGACATCTTAATATCTTGAACCACCACACACATATGCTAGTCGCAGGAGCTATTTTGTCGCAAATTCATAGCTCTTAGAACCAACCGGGATATAACTGTTGCTACGAGTTGGGCACGTGAACCGTTGTGCCGTGGTAATACAATAAAACTATTATTTTTCTTCCTGAAGGAAGATCAGAAGGGGAATGTTTTAAGTGTAATGAGTCCCCCGGAGTTTCCTGGTACCTACTAGGACACACCTTCAGAAAAGGCACCAAATTGAAGACGTCACTCTCCGAAGACCCTCGGTCCAGCTGACAATGGCCGAAGTGCCTATTTTTTTAATGTACTTAGCAAGAAAGAGCATTATTCATGCGTCGGTGTCCAGAACAAAGTCCCCGTTCCCATCAAGAAGAGCAGGTGTGATCTGTGTGGACTCAGTGCGGTGACTAGGATTCACCTTATAAGAAATACCAACGGAACGTAAGAGATCCTAATAAAACTGCGATCTCTTCAGGTGGGTATCGCTGTGTGGCAGACCTTTTGTGTCCTCATAAATCAGGTGTGTTACCGTAAGGGGTGGCAAGGCAAGTTAGGCCGCCTGTTGGCAGTGACCCCCATCTCCAGCGCCCTCCAGGGAAGGTTGCGCCTTGAACACCATACACGGGGCTCCGACGGTGTTGTTCACATTAGGAGGTTTTCTTTGTTCGCTGTCCTCATGCCAGTGACTTCTTCCCTATGGTGGAGATGTTTGAAGCAGCATCCGCCAGGCAACATTTGTATGGCTGGAAAAAGTTCAACAGGGAACTTCAAACTACCACTAGGGAGACACACGGACCACGCTGACAGCATGGGAGCGGAAAGGAGAGAAAGAAGGAGGGAGGGAGGGAGGGAGAGAGGGAGGGACAGAGAGAGAGAGCGAGGCTACTGGGGGGGGGCTGCTATTTGGGGAGCAACTGTAGGAATGATTCCTGGCAGTGAGAAGAGCAGACCTCACACGGGCAACAAGATTACTATTGAGGTCCAAGTGCTGCAAACAGCAGAACCGCCGCCTCCCCAAACTGTGCAAAGTCTCCGAAAGAAGAGCGCAACCATCTGGGAAGAACCTGGTACATGTTCAAGCAGCTCACTCAGTCACCAGGAGCAGGTGACGGAGAAGGGGCAGCTCAGAGACGCTCCTCTCCACACATAGGACGAGGGGGCCCAGAAGTAGCGGTGGGAGCAGCTGAGGCTTCCAGAGACCTCTGCCCTCCCTTGTCCTCACACGCACACAGTCCGCAGAAATCCAGAAGGTACAGATCCTTCCAGAAGGTTAAGTGCATTCCCAGCATGTGAGTCCTGGGAGACTGTGAGCTTGGTGGCTCTCCGTCATCTCTAGGGGTAATGTAAGGTCCAGGAAAAATGATGTTTTGGGATGTAATTACCCATACACATTTCAATGGTAAAGGTCTCCGATGGCACCTGTGGTTTTCAGCCCCCCAGGAAGGTGCTGGAGCGCCCTGTCCTCCTTGCCCTGGGAATGAATGACCTTGAGGATCACCCAGGGGTCACGGCTGGTCCACAACACGCTAGGAAACGGCCTCACAGAGAGCTCGAGGAATGCGTAGGGCAAGGAATTGGGTTGCTTTGAATTAGCCCTACAGAAATGATTACTGGGACGTGGGTAATAAAACTAAGTGCGGGGACAAGACCCGGTCCTGAGGGTCACCCCATCAGGAGGAAGGAACAGCCACTCCGTCCTGGATCCTATGGCAGCTACAGCCAGCCTCGCCCTCTCCCAGCTCCCTGCTCCCCACACCCTTCTCCCCTTCTCCGTGTCCCCTACTAATAACACCAAACACATTTTTCTCTTGGATCCACTTCAGCAAAAGCCAATCCTACTCTATTGAAAGCCCCCTTAAAAGGCGAAGTCACCACTTTTAAAATGGCAAGATCCTCCTTCAGTAGGGCTCTAACAATCACACCAAAATTGCCACAAGCAGTTAAGTTTGTTTAAGATTAAATAGGGTTGAATAAACGATCTCTGCAGAGTGGGGTCCCCGTTGCCTTATCCCTGCGAGCCCTGTGGCTCCTCTGCGCCACTGGTACCTTCCAGCAGCACCGACCTTGAACCACACTTTTCACCTGCACTGGGGTTTCCCAGAGGCTGCTGCAGATGCCCTTCCACGGGATAGAAATCCACTCTCCTTGTGCAGACTTTCCCGATTGAACATTTTCCTTGCTGTGTGCATCAGGTGAAACATTTCATGCACGCACAGAGGTGAGGGTTCGGGGCTGGCTACCCACCTTCACGACACTTAGTGCTGTGGGATCCTCCTTGGCATCCTGCCTTTAGCTTCTACAGAGTACAAGGGGTTGCTTTTACACCTGTGGATTCACCACCTCCATGTCACTAATCCCCAGATGATGTTGCGTCCCCGTTTACCCCCCTAGGTAGACACTTGCGTTGCGTGCTCCAGCTAGCCTGAGTGATGGCATTTGGCCCCCACACTGGGCTTAATCAAAGTAGGTTTTCTCTCTCCTTCTATGAAGTCAGCAGTGTTGCTCTAGCACAGCGACTTAAACTGCATGTGGGCATAACTTCAGGAGTTCAGGCGGCAAGTGGGCTGGAATTGGATCAGGCTCCCTCAAAAGCCAGAAATAGAAGCTTAGAGAATGAGCACAATGATTAAATTTAGAACAAGCAGGTAGGAGGTAGAGGTAGAGTTCCTACTCCGTGCACAGGGCACGTCTTTTGTGGCATGGGATATTTGAAGGTAAGAAAGGTAAGACTCAAAAAAAAAAAAAAAAAAAAAAAAGGTAAGACTCTTAGAAAGGCATAAATAAATAAATAAATAAATAAATAAATAAAGTAGGAATACTATGAGAAATACCTGAATGTAGAAAATTAAATGGAAACTAACGTGAAGAGGATACACCTGTTAAATACATGGACAAACAATATATCTGGAGAGTTAAGAGAAATAAGAATTAAGAGAAAATGGCCAGTTGGGTTATCAAGCAGTTGAGTCATTAACTCTACATCTTATACAACAATATAATAAATAGCGACTTGAAACCTTAAAAACTGAGCCACCCACTTATAAGAATATGCCATTTTAGGTCTGTAAAATGCTAATAATGCTAATAACAGTACGTAGGGGCACCCGGGTGGCTCAGTTGGTTGAGCATCTGACTTAATTTCGGCTCCGGTCATGATCCCAGGGTCCTGGGCCTGAGCCCTCCAGGGGCTCCCACTGGGTGTGGAGCCTGTTGAAGATTCTCTCTCCCCCTCTGCCCGTCCCCCACAGGTGTGCTCGCTCGCTCTCTTTAGAAAACAAGTAGTACCTAAATAAGTTTCCTCCCTGACTGTAGGTGATGCTGCTTTCGCTGTATCTTGCAGGAAAAGCAAGTGAAAATGAGTGTGGACCCAGAGCTCTACATCATTTCTTTGCTTTTCTTTTAAAAGCTTTCAGTGGCCATCCCGTATCTACAACAGGACTCATGCTTACCCAGTGATTTCATTCATATCATCATTTGCAGTCGGTGGCCACCGATAGTAACATTTAGCAGAATCAGTACTGTTCCAATTTCACGCATGTTTCTGTGGCCAGGAAAAGGACATGCAGCTTAAATTTATTTTCCGACTATTTAGTCAGGTAGCATTAGTCAATTTATATACATTACTCGGGCTTTTGTTCATTTAATAAAAAAAAAATTGGATGTAATATTTAATTTCCTATCTCATAAGATTCCAAATATCAAATTATAAAATGTAATAAAAACTCTTATATCTAGATAATTGTGAAATATCTTCAATTATTAAAATCTTTGTTCTAATGTTTCTTTATTAACTAATCAGGTGAATAACTGTAGCTAAGTTAGATAAATGTAGACTATTCATAAGTATAAGACAAATTCCTAGGAGAATTGATGTATTAGGAAAAAAAAACTCAGAAATTATAGCTGTATATACAGTGTTACCTAAGAAGTGTGTGGAACAATCTATTTATTTGTTTATTATTTATTTATTTATTTATTTATTTATTTATTTATTTATCTATTTATTATTTTTGTGTGTGTGTAGAACAATTTAACGACATATGTCAGTCATACAGAATCATACAATTTATAGTGAAGTACATCTCATTTCAATTCTTCTTTTACTTAAAAAATCAAGAGGAATTATAATAAATTACTCTTCATTTGATCAGAAAATGTGTCTACACTGAAAGCACGCACTATTATCAGTCTACTGTTGAGTATGAAATTATCAAAAATAATTTAACTCATTAACCTTTATCCCTTTGTTCCAAATAAAAATACACAGTAATTCAGAAAATTTGGATAAAGTATAAATGTAGAAGGATGAAAAACACTCTTGCCTTAGAGAAGAAGATGTATTGACTAATATGTGTAATATTCTAGGGAATTTGTCTTTTTCTGGAAAGATAAACATTGATACGAATGCAGTAACATCATTGGAGTTTAATATTCCTAAAACTTAACTTAATGTCCTTATTAAAAAGTAGATGTGCTTTATTTATCCCCATGTTATTGGACACTTAGATTTTCTCCAATTTCCTATGTCACAGTCTTTGTCATCAATGAACACTTGTGTTCAATAATAAATCTGTGATCTTATCACCATTTGAAATCTATGCTCAGAAGTGGTAATACTAAGTCAAAGATTAAGAGTTTTTTAGATCCTCTGATGTCACTTGGTTTTCAGAAATTTTATACTTTTATAATACCTTCTCTCTATCGGTTCTCATTCACCACACCTGTCCAGCCTGGTACTATTATCTTATAATTACGGTTTTATTAACTGGAGAATCCCAAAACCATATCATGTTCTTACTTGATTTGTTGGGTTATTGATGAAGTTGGACAGATTTCTGGATGAAATTTCTGTATAAATTCTTTTGCTTATTTTTTCTAACAGAATTTGATAGTTTTCTATTATGGTGTGATCCCTGATATACTGAAAATATTAAATCTTAGTCTACAATATTTGTTGTTGATATTCCTTACAGTCTACCTATCTGACTTTGAAATCGTTTAGGTCATTCAATCCAGTACAATTATCTTGTAAATGTAACCAATGTCTTCATTTCTTTAATTGTTCTTATAATCTTTAAAAAATCTATATCTAAGCTATCAGGTTGAAATTTACCTATATTTTCATCTCATTTAAAATGTTTGTTTATATGTTTATTTCATCCACCATTAATTTTGTTTAATAGTAGGAGACTTAGAATACTTTTTTTTTTCTCTCCAAAATATAATCCATGATCCAGATATTGTCTGGTTTGGTGAGCTTTCTTTTTTCATTAGTTGTGCTGCTGCCTCATGGATCAGAAACCAAATTCCAAAGCAAAAGTTCTTTTACTTATGAAAGTTTAGTTTCCAAAAGACTTCTAGGTTCATTTGTTAGAGTTATAGGATTGAACAAATGTAGGTTGACAGAGATAGTGTGTCTTTATTCTATATATAGTTCTGATTTTAGTTACAAAAATCTAGAAGGGAAGACTTTTTTTTTAAGATTCATTCATTCATTCATTCATTCATGAGAGACACAGAGACAGGCAGAGACCCAGGCAGAGGGAGAAGCAGGCTCCATGCAGGGAGCCTGATGTGGGACTTGATCCCGGGACCCCGGGGTCACACCCTGGGCCCCCCAGGAGCCCCAGAGAAGGAAGCAGTTCTTAATGAAGGGAGAGTCTACAAAGAGCAACTTTCTCTGCGCCTCCTAAATGCACATCTACAGAGATTTATTTCCGTCTATCAAGACCTATAAGAATGCCATGCAGTGTTAGCTATATGAACCCCTCTCTAAAGGTAGGAATTGCAGGATATATAAAACTTGGAGCTCTTCTTAACCATATTTCTGTCATGTAGAGAAAAACGACTATATTCAATGTATCTTGAATTCCTGGGATAAATTCAAAATACACTTGCTGCACCATATATGTTATTACCTCAAACGGCTTGCTAATATTTTGTTTGAGAATTTTTTTTTTAATTTTTTATTTATTTATGATAGTCACAGAGAGAGAGAGAGAGGCAGAGACACAGGCAGAGGGAGAAGCAGGCTCCATGCACCGGGAGCCCGACGTGGGATTCGATCCCGGGTCTCCAGGATCGCGCCCTGGGCCAAAGACAGGCGCTAAACCGCTGCGCCACCCAGGGATCCCTTGTTTGAGAATTTTGACATCGACATTTACAACTGATTTTTTAGAAATTTACATTATGCCTAGTTTTGAAATTAAGTCTTTCATCACAGAGAATTGAGAAGTGAGTCCTCTTTTAAGGGGTATATCTCTGGAATATTGTGGGTAAGGCTAGAATTACACGTTTCTTGCATTTCCGGTGTTTGGCAGATCAATTTGTGAATGGTATTTTATTGTGAGTTGTTTTACTGTGGATTCAGTTTTATTTAATATTATGTATTTATCCCATTTTTGTTAATCCCTTTTGTGGCAGTATTGATATTTCCTTATGAATTTATCCAATGAAGGTACATTTTCAAATGTAATGTGATAAAGATAACAATACTTTAGGTAATTAGTCTAAAACCTAGCCTTTTGTTTTTCAATCTTATCTTTTTTCTAATTCATTAATCTTTGCTCTTGTATCTCTTCCCTTCATATTCATTTTTTCCCATTTTTTGAAAAATAATTAAAATTCTATCTTTAATCCCTTCACTTTTAGCCTTTTTTCCTTCCCCAAATAAGTACTTAAATTTATGTGTCCCTCTGAGTTCTGCTATAAAGTCATCCTGCAAGGTAAATGATATATAATATTATTTTTCTTATTTTTAGTTTTAAGGATGTTCTAATATTCATTATTTCTTGAAGCCATGATTTACCTATATTTTTATTTATGGTTTGATTAATAAGTCCATTTATGTTCAGACCACATATCTAAATTATAACAATAACTTTTATTAGCAGATTCTGTGTTTGTATATTTGCTTACTTGCCAAATCAATACTCATGGTTCTTTCACAGTTGCTCATGGATGTGTGCAGAGTGGGAAAAATTTGAGTCAACAAACATGCACATTCCTAATTGAGGCTGACCAGGGATATGCTCTGGTTTTCTGTTTCAGGTCTTATATTGTTAATACATGTCTTTCTCATGGTTTATTTAGGGCCACGTGTTTTTGCATTTCTGTGCTTTTTGTTGGTGATTTCACTTAAAATGGCCCCAAATATACTGCTGAAGTGTCTAGTGGTCCTGAGCACAAGACTGTGATGTGCCTTATGTATGAAATTTGTGCTACATAAGCTCCATTCATGCACGGGTTATGCGGCATTTGGATGTGAGTTCAACATCAATAAATCAATAACATATATTAAATAAGTTTTTCTTTCTAAAGAAACACACATAAAACAAGGTTGTGTCTTGCTCAGTTGACAAAAATTTGTAACCAGAGGTTGGCATGAACCCACCTCTGTTTCCCGTAGGAGCAACGGTTTAGTATTCACTAATTCAGTATCTGCAGACGTTTATAGAACACGAGCGCCATAAATAATGAGAATAGACTGTACTTTGAGACTTGAAACTTATTTTGTGTATAAACACGGAGTCACTTTTAATAAATGCTCTAGGAATGCTGGAATAGTGCATATCTTACTGATTTTGGTTGGTGGATGTGGTTTTCTATATATATCATTAATACTGAAACTATTAAGTGATATGCAAGTAGTCTATGTTCTAATTTTTTGTTTCTCTGATTATTATCAAGTGTAAAAGTCAGTATGTAATCATTTTCACAACTTCTACCAAAATTCTCATTCTGTATGTTTTGATGCTATTTTGCCATTAGTATAGAGATTTACGAACTCCTCTTTATGGTTCTTTAAACCTTTTATATTCAATAGTATCTGAATTCTCTTCATCAAAAACTTTTTTTTTTTTGGTTTTCTTTAATTTTTTTTTCATGTAGTAATTATGCAGACCTACCAGATTTATTTTGTAATTCATGTTATATCTTTTTCTATTCTGTAAACTTGAATTTTATTGAAAAAAAGTAAATATATAAGATGCATCTCTATAACAGTTGTCTTAAAGAATACTGATAATCTTTGTTTATTACTGGAATATTTAGTTTATTGGCATTAATACTGATTCGTTTTATGTTTAGGTTTAATGGTGTATCCAGTATTTTACATATTTTCTTTTTTTATTCACCTCCCATTTTTGTCAGAGTATTTTGTTCACTATGACTTTTCATGTAAGCAAATATCTTTAAATTCATATAAAATTAATTCATCTGGCTTTGTTTTATTAGCTGGTTTTGGGTATTCAGTTCACTTTTCTGTTGCCTCCTGATGCAGAGAACAGAGTTAATTATATTTCTCAGTTCAAGGAACACTATCTCCCTCAGACCATGGAAACTATCTCTCTTTTTTCTTTTTTTTTCATTATATTGTTCCCCTTCAGCAGAGATCACTATATTCTTTCCTTTTCCCACAGGTATGCATTTTATTATTTTATATACTTCTGAAATATATATTATTGATTTTGTTTATTTTAATTCACATAAATGTTGTTTTAAAAATCATCCTGTTTTACTTATTTAATGATGATTTTTAAGTGTACTCATTTATCTCTTTTTATATATTTACATACATATAAAATGTCTAGTAGTTGTAATGTCTTTTTCTTGGTGGCTCACAGGAATTTCACGTAATTATTAATGTCCTGTCAAATCTAGACATTTTAAATATCTTCTGCTGTGTCACATACATGTTAACTAAATGCCTTTTTTTGAATGGAAACCCTTACATACAATGTAATAAGAGCCATCAATGTTTCACCTTCAAGGTTTCATTTTTAGAGCCTTGTTAAAAAATCTTTCCATATTCTAGAATCACAGAGATATTTTCCTATTTGATTCTATTAACTTTAGAGTTTTGTTTTTCAAATTTAGGTATTTAGCGCAACTGGAGTTCAAGGTATAAATAATAAGCTAAATGTTTGACTTTATATTTCTCCATATAAGTCAAGGTCCCACATTCACATTTGTTTGTTTCAGAATTATCATTATATTCTATTAATTTGTTTATCCACTTGGGTTCTATTTTTATGAGTACACTTTTTATTATGTGTTAGTAGCTGTTAAGTGTCCTTGTCTATGATACTCTTTTTTTTCTTATGTTATTCTTAATTATAATTGACTTGAAGTATAAATTTTAGAAAAATATTTTTGTATAACTTCAAAAATACATTATAACTTTGATTAGAATTGCATTGCATTTATAAATTAATTTGGGAAGGATAAATATCTTTACAATGTTAAATATTCTTACTGATAAATGTGGCATATCTTTTCAAGTTTTTAGATTTTTTCCTGTCTTCTAATATATATTATTTTCTATTTAAATTTCTTATGCATTTATTTCTCTTTTTTGCATTTATTTCTATAAAGGTTTTCTTTCTATTCAGAACTAAAACTTGTATTTATATTATCAAGTTGATTGTAAAGGAATACTATTTATTTCATAAATTAATCTTTTATCCAGATAATTCCTCAATATTTGTTTCTTTTCTCAAGTCCCCAAATTTTGTTGGAGTTTACAGACATAATTATATTAGTTGCTAATAGCAATGAGTCTGTGTCTTCCCCACTCTAATCTTTATATTTACTTGCATTTGTTAATAATTGGCCAGCATTTCCAACAGGACTTTGAAGTAATAAAAGATATTCTTACATTTTTCCTAAAACTTAATGAGAATATACTTGTTAGACATGTTATTTGTTGTAAGATTTTGTTTGATTTTGTGGGTTTTGTGTTGTTGTTGTTGTTGTTTTTAATTCAGGAAATCAAAAACAACTCCGGTAATAAAATTCTCCAGTGAGTACTAATAAAGAGGTCATCATATAATTAGTGTTGTCAGTAAGTTCAGAGAAAAGTTCTCCCCGGGTCTATTAACCAGAACATCACATCAAAAACAATTCTTTAATTGCAATAATTTTGGTATGAAAAAACAGATATAGATTTAATCCTTTTAACATAATCCAGGAAAAGATTTATAAAATTCCAATTAGAGAACTTGAGAACAATTATTCACTTTACTTTTTCTCTTACCATTATTACTGTTATTAAAATGATCATTGTCATTATTGTGTCTTTCAACTGAGCTTTGTATAGCTTTGGTCGTCGGTTAATTCAGATGTTATCCTTTGCCAATTTCCTGACACCTTCTCCAGCAGGATGGAAAACAATATTAGCTTACGGTCAAACAAAGAGTAGAGTTGACAATTTTTATAAAAAACGATACATTTTAGAATATATTTCTGAAAAGTATTTTATGTACAGTCAGAAATTAGCTAATCAAGTAGCACAGATATAAATATAAATAAGTTCCTCTATGAAAATGTTTCTAATGCTCAGTAATCCTTATTATTAAATCAGCAACTCCATATTGCATGTGCACATTACCTCTAGACTGATCAGACCTCAAGATAAATATAAATACATGATTCTTCCATTAAAACAAGTGTATTTACGCCACACAATACTGAGGCCACCTCAGGCCTATGTACTGTGGACCATGACCATGGAGCTATAAAAGGTGAACAAGTTAAACATCACTTTTTGCACCTTTGACATTAGATAAAAGCCCCTTCTAAAAAGTAGGCAGTCGCTGATGGTATTATTTTAATTTACAATTTGGAGAGTGTGGAATGGAATTATTTAATGGAATTCTGTGGCATAACATAGCCTGTACTCCTCTTTTAAATCACACTGCCCTCTGACATTCTGGATGAAGATCACAGTAATAATAACTATAATGATAATGACAATAATTTCCCAGACACAGTGCTACAGTGGATTTCCCTGTCTCTAATCCATATGGGTTTACTATACACGAGAAAGAGGTGGAGAAAAGAAGAGAGTTAAAAACTGCTGAGGAAAAGAAAATGCTATTTAAATTAACAGGATGTGACTGACACATTTTACGTGTTTCAAAATAGTACAAAAGGACATCTGAGAGGTAAGTTTAAGCTACCGTAATTACTTTTTAAGGATTTATTGATTTATTGAAGAGAGAAAGATTGAGAGAGCAAGAGCAAACGTGAGCAGGGCGAGGGCCAGAGGGCGAGGGAAGATCTCCAGCAGTCAGTCTCCTTCCTCAGCACAGAGCCTGACGCAGGCCTCCATCTCCCACCCTGACACCATGACCTGAGCTGAAACCAAGAGTCCGATGCTCAACTGACTGAGCCACGTTGGGGCCCCTAAGCTGCTATAATTAGTATAAGAGCTACCCTTGCTGACAAAATCAAACTATATCAGTACGGTTTTATTCCTTTAATCCCACAAAGCAAAGCTAAACAGTAACACTCCTCTAAGTGTAAATTTCTCTTATTATTTGGAATCAAGACTAATCTAAACCAAACAAAATGGTCTCTGGCCAAAAGAGGTGCTATACAAAATGTCTCTGCCCTTATCTTTTCTATGAACCCATTACTGGCTTTATGGAAATTTATAGTTTGGATAATTGAGCCTAAGTTTTATTTTGTTTTGTTTTTTAAAGATTTATGTATTTGTTCATGAGACACACAAAGAGAGGGGCAGAGGGAGAAGCAGGCTCCATGCAGGGAGCCAGATGTGGGACTCGATCCCGGGTCTCCAGGATCAGGCCCTGGGCTGAAGGCAGCGCCAAACCACTGAGTCACCCGGGTTGCCCGAGCCTAAGTTTTTTAGAAAATAAAGTTTTTAAAAACTGTGTGCTAAGAAAATCAATTAAAACAAAATTTCAGTTAGAGAAGAGAACTGTGAGTTGGTGTTTCCATTAATTATTCAGAAAATTACAAAGCTGCTCCCACGCTAATGGAGCAGAGCTCTCAATTTGACTCAACTGAGCAACTGCTGACAAATGCCTGGGAGGCTTCGCTGGTGCTTGATCCTGCAGGATCAGCAGGAATAGTTAAAAGAACAGTACTGTTCATTTTACAAAATGTAAAATGCTGATAGTTTGGTCTTTTGAGTTAAAGCAATCAGAGTTAAACACATGCCAAATTATATAGTCAAAAACCATATAGGAGAAGGGTAAGGCCATCTAATAAACCAGCAAGATAAACATCTTCGTCTCTCTCTCTCCTCCCTTTTAGAGCTACAAACTAAGCCCTTAAGTGCAGTTATATTTTTGCACACTTGTTCTATTGGTTCCTAGAAAATCTGGGTCAGAAGATGAATATATTCAATCATATATAATATTTATAGGAAGGAAATATCACATCTTTTTTTTTCTCTTTACTATCGAGTCACAGTGTTATTCTTTTATTCAAAAGACAACTGATGAGCACCATACTCAAATAAATTATATGGTAATAACTCAAGTGCATTAACAGTTGTGTGATTTGTATTTTTAGAGACCAGATTTCAGATCCAACATGTAAAGAAGCTGAAAGTCATTATTCCTGTATGGAAAAACAATCTTGAAAAAATTAAATCTCACTTTTCTTGGACTCTCCAGGGGACTGAAGTTACAGGGCAAACCAACACTCAACTCTAGGGGTCGAGAAAACCTACCTGAGACTTATTTGCTTTTTGCTATAAGCTTACAGATGTCACAAACAGGTAAAAGCACTTGAATATTAATTTTGATTTATTGCTGGAGGCTGAGCATGGACTATCTTGAGAGGGAGAAGCGAGAGGAGGCTAATGTCAAGGGGGGAGCATCTAACAGTTTTGTATGCTTGTCTCCCAGGAACCACACAATGTCCTCGTGGAGAGGACGTAAGCAAATACTCCATGTAGCCCTGATAGTAGGAAGGGAAATGTAGGCATCATGAAGTCTTCTTAGCCCTTCTTCCTAACAAAGTTCTAGTCTTCAGGGACCAGGGAAAAGGACTTCCCCAGAGGGTAGAGCTGATATTCTATCCCAGCTTGAGGAAAGGAACTCTGCTGTACTCCAACTAGAGAGATAGAAATGGAATGTGCTTGCTCGGAGCAGAGGCTGCTGCAAGCATGAACTGATAGGGTCACATAAATGGTAAATTTTTACAAAATGCTGAAGACTGAGTGATGACTATTATGAGATGAGAAACCCCTGGGGGCTGCAGTTGTAGGGAACACCCACACTCTCATGGGCTTTCCTTCTAGGAACCTAAGGGATATCACTTTGTGGCTCTGGTTTGAGAAGAAAAGAACAAGCATTTTGAAAAAAAAATCTCAGAGCTTTCTCCATAACAGAAATCTAATTTCCAAGGGAAAATATTTTTCCAGAGCTTTATTCCAGCTAAGGGAAGGAAATTCCCTCAACCCAGCCTCCTCCAAACTTCCAATTTTACATAAGAAAACAAATAAATCAGTCAACAGATAAATAAATGCTGTAATTGATACTTGGTGGAGGGACAGAATCATTTCAAAGTCCACTTGCCCAAGAAACGGTTCCACCAAAAGACAAAGACAATCCAAAATTTAGAAAATCCTCCCTCTCCCACACCCCACCAACAATCCTGCATGACTCCAAAAGTAATAACAGTAAATAACAGGTGAAAGAGATGCCAGATGCTGACTCTCTCTGAGGAGTAGTACAAAGAGAAGCTCTGAAGCCAAGAGGAAAGTATAAAACAATGACACCAGAGTTTGAAAGCTCTTATGCTTATAACTACCATAAGCAAGGAACGAAGCTTAAATCCCAGTCATGTTAACATCTTCACACTAAAGACTTATTTACCTCAGTGCTTATATACATGGCCTTTCTGGCTTTCAACAAAAAAATTGCAATACATGATAAAGTTAAAAAAAAAAAAAAGCAGTCTCAAAAGACAAAGCAACCCATCGTTACAGACACTATCATTTGATTAGATATTGAAATGATCAGATAGGGATTTAAAATGACCATTATTAACATGTTAACTGATATTAATATATCATCTATATGTTAAAGACTGCAATGGAAAAGAGGAAATATGAATACTAGGTCGTTAATATAAGCATAGTGCTAGAAAATATTAGAAAGAATTTTTTAAAATAGTGGAAATAAAAAAATAAATAAAAATAACAGAAATAAAGAATACCTTTAACAGTCTCATCAGTGAATTTGAAACAATCAAGTAAAAAAATCCATGAGTTTGAAGATAGGTCAAAAGAAAATCCCTAAAGTAAAATGCCAACAGGAAAAAAAGAAAGAAAGAAGAAGAAAGAAGAAGAAGAAGAAGAAGAAGAAGAAGAAGAAGAAGAAGAAGAGCAAAGCCCCAAAATAAAAGCAAAACAAAACACAGCATATCCAAGAACCATGCGGCAATATCAAAAGATGTAACATTTTCCAAACCAGAAAACCAGGGGAAGGAGAGAACAGGAAAGCAAAATACTTAAAGAAAACAGTCAAGACTTTTCAAAATTAATGATATATACCATACGACATAACAAGAAGTTCAGGAAAATCAAGCAAAACAAACACCCAAACCAAGACAAAAATTAAAAAAAAAATGTATCACATTGAAACTAAAATATCAAAGAATGTTAAAGAAAGCTGGGTGAGGAAAGCTCACCTACAGAGAAATAGAGCTAAGAATTATAGCTGACTTCTCCCAAGAAATAATGCAAGCAATGGAGAGAAATTTTTTAAGTTTTTAAAGAAAAAATTTGCCACCCAGGCACCCCATAGATGATAGATTTTAATCCAACTAGATGACTAATCTCTAAAAATAAATAGTTACGGGAGCCTGTGGTGGCTCAGTGGCTTAAGCAACTGACTCTTGATTTCCCCTCAGGTCATGATCTCAGGGTCCTGGGGCCAGCCAGCTCAGCATGGAGTCTGCTTGGGATACTCTCTCCCTCCTGGTCATTCTCTCACTTTCTCCCTAAAATAGTTGAGTAAATAAGTAAGTATATAAATAGTTAAAACACAGAACTTAAAAGTCTCAGATAAAAAGAAAACAAGACCAACCTATATGGTCTGTTTAGGAAGTCCCCTTCAAAAAACATGCCAAAGAAAGATAGATCATGTTGACAGTCATCAAAAGAAAAGCAGAGTGCAATCTTAGTTTCAGATGTACCAGACTTTGGAACAACTAAGGTTATGAGAAACTAAAAGGTGATATGAAATAATGATAAAAGGATCAATTCTCAAAAGAAAAAGGCATCTCATTCCTAATAATGCATGCACCTAACAAGAGAATACACAAATATGTGAGGTAAACTGATAGAACTGAAAAAAGAAATGGAGAAGTCCACTATTATCCTGGAAGACTTCCTCCTTTATCAGTAATTGCTAGACCAAGTGGGAGAAAAATCAGTAAGGTGTAGAGACCTAAATACAAGTCTAATAATAACAATAGTCCTATAATTGATATTTATAGAATACTCCACCCAAAATTCACATTCTTTTAAAGTGTGCATGGGACACTCACCTATGACCACATTCTGGGCCATAAGACACACTTTATTTTTTTATTTTATTATTTTATTTTATTTTATTTATTTTTTTAAGATTTTATTTATCTATTCATGAGACACACACACACACACACACACAACACAGAGGCAGAGACACAGGCAGAGGGAGAAGCAGGCTCCATGCAGGGAGCCCGACGTGGGACTCGATCCCAGATCCTGAGATTACGCCCTGAGCCAAAAGCAGATGCTCAACCGCTGAGCCACCGGGTGTCCCAAGACACACTTTAATAAATGTAAGAGAACATAAATCTTACAAAGTATATTTTCAGAACACAAAATAATTAAACTAAAAATCAGTGACAGAAAGATAGCTAGAAATTCCCAAATACTCAATAACTAAACAATATACTTGTAAATAATCAATAAGTCAAAGAATTCTCAAGAGCAACTAAAAGTTACTTTGAGAAAAATAAAAATGAAAATATAACTTATTGAACTTTGTGGAATACTTCTAAAGGAGTGTTTAGAGAAAAAAATAATTACTGTCAATATATATATTAGGGAAGAAAATAACAAGCTTCCACTTTAAAACAAAACAAAACAAAAGTGAGGTAACAGAAGCAGATTAAACTGTGGCAAGTAAAACAACAACAAATGCAGAACTCATTGGAACTAAAACATTAAATCAATACAGAAAATTTAAAAAAAATGATAAATATGTAGATGGGTTAATCAAGAAAAAAAGACAAAAATTAGCAACATTAGCAAAGAAAGGTCTTTACTGCTTTTATAGACATTAAAAGCGTAATAAGAAAATGGTATAAACAACTGGGCTCATAAATTCATTAATTCAAGAAAACAGACCAATTTCTTGATAGGCTCAAACTATTGAAACTCATCCAAAAAGAAAACTATAACCTCAGTAGCCCTATTTCTGTCAAGGAAGTTGAATTACATTAGTAAAGCATTCAAAAAAAAAATAAAATATCAGGTCCAGATATTTTCACTGGTAAATTCTATGAAACATTTAAGGAAAATATATTACTAATGTTACATAATCTCTTCCAGATATTTGAAGAGAAGTGAATACTTTGCAATGCATTTCATAAGATATTCATTACACTAATACCAAAATAAGACAAAGAATTTAGAAGAAAATTACAAACTGAAACCTATCATGAATACAGATTCAAAAACTCCGTAATAAAATATTAATAAATTGCATTCAGCAATACATAAAAATGAGATGCTATATCACAAATAGGATTAATTCCCAGAAGTAAGGCTGGTTAAATATTCATAAGTCAATCAGACTTAAAAAAAGTGATCATATCAATTATTTTTTTGATCGTTTTTTGATCATATCAATTAATGCATAAAAATAATTGAGCAAAGTCAAAATCTATTTTTGATAAAAATTAAAAATAAAGGGAAACTTTTTCATTCTGAATAAAGTATATATATTCATTGTATTATATATGTATTCATTATATTCTAAATTATAGCGAACACATATATACTATATGTTATTTATATTATATAATAATTATACATTAAATTATAACTTACATATTTAATGATGCCAGACTGCACAACTTCTGCCCAGAATTGGAAAGAATGAAGGGGAAGCTCTCTTACTACTAGTATTCCCCAGCACACTGGAAGTCTTAGCTAATGCAGTAAAACAAGAATAAGAAGTAAAAAGTATGTGTATGGGAAACGGGAAAATAAAACTGTCTTTATTCACGGACAAACAGACTGGCTACAGAAAAGACTAAAACATCTACTAAAAACAAACAAACAAAAATCTCTCTTGAAGCTAGTAAGATAGTATGATGTATTTGTTGGTCAATATACAAATTCAGTATTTCCTAAATACTAATAATGGGCCATTGGAAATCAAAAAGGAAAAAAAAAGGGATCCCTGGGTAGCTCAGCGGTTTGGTGCCTGCCTTTGGCCCAGGGCGCGATCCTGGAGACCTGGGATCGAATCCCACGTCGGGCTCCCGGTGCATGGAGCCTGCTTCTCCCTCTGCCTGTGTCTCTGCCTCTCTCTCTCTCTCTGTGACTATCATAAATAAATAAAAATTAAAAAAAAATTAAAAAAAAGGAAAAAAAAAAACCACATACACATCATTTATAATGACATCCCCCTAAATTAGTGCATGTGTCAATTTTACTTAGTATGTACAGGATTTGTGTATACAGAAAAATACAAAATACTGATGACAGAGTTGAAGGAAATCTAAATAAATGGAGAGATGTCTCATGGTCCTGGATTGGAAGACTCAATTTGGCGAAAATGCAATTCTTTGCAATTTAATCTATAGATTCATCACAATCTCAATCAAATACCCTGCAACACCTTGTAGATATTGACAAACTAATACTAGAATGTATATTAAAATGCAAAGCTGCTAAAATATCCAACACAATTCTGACAAAAAATAAAGTGAGAGAATTTATATTACTGAATTTCAAAATTTACTATAAGGCCATGGTAATTGAGACAACATGGGATTGGCAAAAAAAAAAAAAATAATAATAATAATAATAAATAAATAAATAAATAAATAAATGTTAAATAAAGATGCCAACAAGATATATGAACAGATTCTTGATCAGAGAAAATAATATAGAACTCAAAAACAGACACCTACAAATATAGTCAATTGACTTTTGAGATGCAAAGGCAATTCAATGGAGAATTCCTGGAATAACTAGATGTCCATATTCAAAGAAAAAGAAAACACAAACTCCACACCATACATAAAATTATTTTATGATATATCAGATTCCTAAATGTAAGATGTAAAACTGTAAAGATTCTGGGGAAAAAAACAAAAACAAACAAACAAACAAACAGGAGAAAACTTGGGTAACTTTGGGTTGAATTTTTATATACAACACCAAAAGCATGTAAGAGAAAAATAGACAGAAAATTCAATTTTATTAAATTTTAAAACTTTGACTTCCAGAAGTCACTTTTAAGAGAATGAAATGAAAAGCCACAAACTAGAAGCATATTTTCAAATTACATATATGACAAGGAAGTTGTATCTAGAATATACAAAGAACTCTTAAAATTCAATTCAATTAAAAAGCAGACAAAAGATCTGAACAGATTCTTCACCACAAAAGACCTATAGATGGCAAATTAACACATAGAAAGGTACTCAACATCATTTATCATTATGGAAACATAAAATAAAACAACAGTGAGATCCTCCTACACATCTCTTAAAATAGCTAAAATCCAAAAGCAAGTAAGAGCATGTGCTTGCAAGGATGCAGAGCAACAGGAACCCTTACTGCTGGTGGGGATGTAAAATGATACCATAGAATGAAACTGGACCACTTCTTTACACTATACACAAAAATAAATTTAAAATGGATGAAAGACCTAACTATAAGGCAGGAAAGCTTCAAAATCCTCGAGAACACAGGCAGCAAACTCTTTGATCTCAGCCACAGCAACTTCTTACTAGGCATGTCTCTAGAGGCAAAGGAACCAAAAGCAAAAATGAACTCTTAGGACGTTATTAAAAGAAAAAGCTTCTGCACAGTGAAGGAAACTATCAACAAAACTAAAAGCCCCGATGTTTCTAGCAGCAATGGCCACAATAGCCAAACTGTGGAAGGAGCCTCGGTGTCCATCGACAGATGATGGATAAAGAAGATGTGGTTTATGTATACAGTGGAATATTCCTCAGCCATTAGAAAGGACAAATACCCACCATTTGCTTCGATGTGGATGGAACTGGAGGGTATTATGCTGAGGAAGTAAGTCAGTTGGAGAAGGACAAACATTGTATGTTCTCATTCATTTGGGGAATATAAATAATAGTGAAAGGGAATATAAGGGAAGGGAGAAGAAATGTGTGGGAAATATCCGAAAGGGAGACAGAACATAACTCTGGGAAACGAACTAGGGGTGGTGGGAGGGGAGGAGGGCGGGGGGTGGGGGTGAATGGGTGACGGGCACTGAGGGGGGCACTTGACGGGATGAGCACTGGGTGTTATTCTGTATGTTGGCAAATTGAACACCAATAAAAAATAAATTTATTAAAAAAAAAAAACTAAAAGCCAGCCCATGGAATGGGAGAAGATATTTGCAGATGACACACCCAATAAATGGTTATTATCCAAAATCTATAAAGAACTTATCAAACTCAAGAACCCAAACCCAAATAATCCAGTTGAGAAATGGGCAGGAGACATGAATAGACATTTTTCCAGAGAAGAAATATAGATGGACAACAGACACAGGAGAAGATGCTCAACATCACTCATCATCAGTTAAATATTCAATCAGTTAAATATTCATCAGATCAAAACCATGATAAGATACAACCTTACACACCTGTCAAAATAGCTAAAATTAAGAACTCGGGAAACAACAGATGTTGGAGAGAATGTAGATAAAGGGGAGCGCTCTTACACTGTTGGTGGGAATGCAAACTGGTGCAGCCACTCTGGAAACCAGTATGGAGGTTGCTCAGAAAGTTAAGAACAGAAATACCCTATGACCCAGCTCTTTTAGTACCCAGGTACTTACCCAAAGGATGCGGAAATACTCGTTCAAAGGGGTACATGCTCCCCGATGATTACAGCAGCATTATCAATAATAGCCAAACTAAGGAAAGAGCCCAAGTGTCCATGAACTGATAAATGGAAAAAGAGGATGATTAGATAGATAGATGATAGATAGATAGATAGATAGATAGATAGATGGATAGATGGATAACATGGATAAAAGAGGATATATACATATAAAAGAGGATATATATCTATATACAATGAAATCTTGCCATTTGCAATGATGGGGATGAAGGTAGACTCTATTGTGCTAAATGAAATAAGTCAGTCAGAGAAAGACAAATATCATACGATTTCACTGATAGGTGGAATTTAGGAGAAAAAAAAAACACATGAACATTTGGGAAGGGGAAAAAAGAGAGGGGAGAGACTCTTAGTGATAGAGAGCAAACTGAGGATTGATGGAGGGGAGAGGTGGGTGAGGGTGGGCTAAATGGATGATGGGTATTAAGGAGGGCATTTGTTATAATGAATCTTGGGTATTATATGTAAGTGATAAATCACTAAATTCTACTCATAAAACCAACATTTTACTATATCTTAACAAACCACAATTTAAATAAAAATTTGGAAGAAAAAAATGATCGACCTAAATAAAACAAAAAACAAAATAAGGGATGGCTGAGTGGAACCAGCAGTTTAGCACCTGCCTTCGGCCCAGGGCGTGATCCTGGAGTCCTGGCATCGAATCCCACATTGGGCTCCCTGCATGGAGCCTGCTTCTCCCTCTCCCTGTGTCTCTGCCTCTCTCTCTCTCTGTGTGTCTCTCAAGAATAAATAAATAAATAAACAAAATCTTTAAAAAAATAAAAAAATAAGACTAAAAATAAAATAAAACAAAATGATAGTCACTTTGGAAGATAGAATGATCAATTTCTCATATAGCTAACTTCAGACTAACCCTCTAACCTAGCAGCCATGCTCCTAGATATTTACCCAACTGATCTGAATATGTATACATATATAAATATCTATACACATGGTAGGCAGATAGATAGATAGATAGATAGATAGATAGATAGATAGATGATGATAGATAGATAGATAAAGGATTGGCTCACACAATTATGTTTGCTAAGAGTCTAATCAAATGTCTGGGCACCTTGTGTCCCCAGTCAAGCTGGCACATAAAATTAATCATCAAACACAGGCTGGTGTATATGCAAGTATGTCCGAGCTTTATCCATCGGGAGTAGCAATGAGCACATTAATTTTCTCAAGGTCAAACTTCAAGTCAGTGGCAGGATCACACATGTAAGCACATACATGTCTGAACACAACACCTGAGAGTTTAAGCATTAGGATAACTGGCTCCCTGGACACCTAAACTTTAAATAGAAGACTGTAAAATGATCACAATTTTTCAGAAATGTAAATTATAGATCTTGATCTGATACATGAGATATATGTAAAAAGACAGAAATTAGGTCAGATGAAAATGTAATATCTTATTGAAAGAAGTAATGCCCAAAGTCGTAGAATTTAAATGAAAATTATTTTGTCTGACTTAATTAACTACCTGTATCATCACGATGTTATGAATAGACTAGAACCTTAGAAGTTTTTGCTAATATGTCCAAATGGTGGAGCGTTTTTTCTTAAACAATTAGTTGTGCACTCAATCATTGACTGTATACTTAAATGTGGCTAAAATCTACAAGAAAATTATATGATAGAGGAATGACTGATATACAAAAATTTTTTAAAGGACACAGAAGTACCTTTCATACCTACAGTATGCAAATCATTAACAACATAAGACATTATTTTATGATATATTGGTCATAACCTTTGGTAATCAATGTCACTTTTCTGTGATGCCTTCACATCTTTAAAAGAGGCAGAAACTATGTATGATCAGAACATTTCTATTTGGAAGAAGTTAGATCCCTATTTAATATTTAGCTCTGGTTTTTCTGGTAGGTACAATTTCTTTAGTCTACAAGCACACCATTCATGTTACCTTAATACTTAGAATATTCTTCTCAGTTATTAATATGGCATTTGAAATAATAATGTAAGAATATTCTTATCAACACCAGAAATTACACAATAAAAAATTAATGCCCTTAATTCTGAGAGAATATGATCTTTTATCTGGTATTTTTTTTTCTCATCTGTACAATTCACCAATCCTAAAATAAAAATACAGACTTTTCTGATATTGAAGTTCTCAAAAAGTCTAGCATCCACACATCCCTTTCTAAGGAAATATTAAAGGAGGAGCACCTGGGTAGCTTAGTTGGAAGAGTGTAGGACTCTTGATCCTGGGGTCTTGAGTTCAAGCTCTGCATGGGTCAGATTAAATAATAAAATAAAACTTAAAAAATATTAAATTATATAGTCAATAAAACCAAAGGAGATGACATGATAAAAATGAAGATATTGGACCCAAACAACTGTGGATATGGAGTACGAGTACACATTGTAAGAGTCACAGATAAGGTGTGGCTGCAGGCTTCGACAACAGCAGGCCTAGATTGGAGCAGAATGACAGAGAGGTTTAGAGCAGGCAAGTGTAGACAAGTGCCACGTAGAGGTCAAGTGGCTGCAGGAAACTGGAATGTTGCTTGCCATATTTCCATAAATTCAGTAAGTGATTGAAATATTTCTAAAGCAATTTAGACATTTCATTACCCATGGAACAGCAGGACACATGAGTTTCTGGTGCACATGATTCTCATTGACCACCCACCACAAGTCCCTTAGAGGCTCCGTGGAACGTGGCGCACAGTGGACTGTGGATGTAAGCAAATCCCCTCACGGAAGCAGGGGCTTTCCTATCCCATAATTAAATAGATTTTCCCACGAACCTTCAGGGACTGTACATGGAGGGTCCAAGAATGTTTCCTTGAAAAGATTGTTTAAGATTGCAAAGACGCCATAGAGAATTGCTTTCCGATACCATCGGAAACCCGAGTGGCATTTTATTACATTTTGTCCTTTTATCAGGAAGAAAAAGAAAGTTATGCTGAAGCTGCATGAAAGAGAATTGTGTTAAAGTTAACTAAAACTTTATAAAGTTAATTAAGATTTGGGATTATTTTAAGCAACTGATAGTGTTGAAAAAATAATCCATTCGATCTTGACATCCTCATTTTAGTGGCACAAAGATTGTAAGATTAGGCAGTGGTGGTGGGCATGTGTGCCACAGCATAGGAGATCGCACGGTATCAAATGTATTATGATGATGATTATTGACGATTTTACCTATCCATCCATGAGACACAGAGAGAGGCAGAGACACAGGCACAGGGAGACGCAGGCTCCATGCAAGGAGCCCGACGGGGGACTTGATCACGGGACCCCAGGATCCCAGGTCACACCCTGAGCCAAAGGCAGATGCTCAACCACTGAGCCCCCCAGGGACCCTTGTAGCAAAAAATTATTTACAGACATAATAATATGAACAGTATTTGATGATTTTCGACATTTAGAATCAAACTGTAGACAAATCGGAGAACACATTCTTAAAAACAGCACTTTCACTGTAGTAAATATATATATATATATATATATATATACAGATGGAAGAAGCTGAGTTGAATGAATAAAAGGGGAGGGCGACTAAGGGAGCCCAATGACAGTTTTCTGAAGTTGATGGAACAAGAAAACAATTTGCCATTTATTATTTAATGTCACAAAACCACCAACAGAATAACCGTCATGATACTTCGCGTCCTCATTGAGAGGCAGCGGTTGGGGGAGTGAAGTAAGTCACGGGCCATCTTTCATAAGAGACATAGATGTTGTCTGTGCGTCGTCCGTCACCAGTGGAGGATGCACAGGGCAGGGTCACGACAGGAACGACCCAAAGAACTAACTGCCCAAGTGGTTCTGATCAGGAGAACAGGATTTTAAGGACGGGCTGAGAATGATTATTCTCATTTTACCTTGATTTGTGCTCTTTAGTGTCTTACCATGTCCACGAATTGTTCTCAAGTGTCACAACTATCACCGTATACAAACGGAAATTCTAAATCTTCCATAAACATTTTAAGTTTATTCATGGTGATTCCAAAACATAGCTCTCTTTGTGGCTATTTTGTCTGGTATTATTAAACCTTCTTTTCTAATTTATTTCTGTCCTGGGCTGAGTTCTGCTATTAGAGATAAAGTAGTTCTTCTAAAATGACAGAACTGTCACATTTTCAGTAAAGATGCTCATGAAGAAAAAAAAAATCAGAGCTCTTTCCTTCAGAAAACCCAAGTTAAGAAAATAAATATAAATACATTTTAAGGAAAATTTAATAGAAGTCTAAACCAAATCAGTGCTACCTCCTATCAGCTTTTTCATGAGGATAAATAAAGGAAAAAATGTGAAAAATTGAAAAGGACAGTGAATATTAAGTAAAGTGTTGCCAACTCCATTTAAGAGCACACACTAATGTGAAAATTCTCATCTAGTCATTTTCGTTCAGAGATAAAGTATACTTTCATTATTAAAGTTGATTTGGAGAAAATCATACATTAACATTCTTGAGCAAATTTTTATTTCCAGTAATAGCCTTATGACCAGTAATATTATATTTACCTGATATTAGCAATTCCATAAAAATAACAGAGAGAGTGATCATTTTGCCAATAAGTAGGAAATTGGCACGAGTATACTGAAGAATAAAATGCCTAAAAGATTCTTATTAGTAATACATTAAGTAAGTTGTGTATTGCTAAAATATCTATCTTCCCAAATCAGCCTGGAAACATTAAAAATGTTACCAAAGAAAGAACAAACAAGACATCTAAGGAAAAAAGAAAACTAAATGATGCATGTTTCCTAGTTGGCTTCTAAGAACGTTTGTTATGTAATATTTTATGAGAATTTGACTTCAAGAAAATATATAATATCAGAAGATGGGTGAGATTGTAGGTGAAGTTGGGCAATAAAATTTTAGACTTCTAACAACCTAAAATGATTGAACATTGCTTCTTTTGAATAAAAGAAACAGAATATACAGAAACATTTGCTTGTACTCAATTCACTATGAAAGTCTAAGGTCTTTCTCTGTGCGTCTCCTCTTGGTAACTATGACATAGTACGGACACTACAATTTATTTGCACTTATACTCCAAAACATATAGCATCACTGATAAAGCATATGGTATGTGACCCTAATAGATGAGAGACCCTAATAGGCCACACTAATGACACTGTGGTTCAGGGCAGCGCACAGCTCAACTCCCCCTCTGACCCCGCGTAGCTATGTGATTTTCGACTGGTTACTTCTCTGTGATTCAAATTAATCATCTTTAAAGTGAGGATTCAAATGTAACCCACTTCATAGATTTTGTGAAGACTAAATGAAATAATGTTTGGAGAGTCAAGTAAGTACTAATAAATATTAGTCCACTCCTTCTACTTCTTAATTGACAAAAGTCCAAATAGTTACGGGGATTTACTCAATGTTTACGAAGGTGGCAAATCTAGTTTGAAATCAGTATCTTTATTCTTGGAGAGAAATATGAAAAATGTGGGTTTAGGAAACAGAAAAAAAAAAAAAAAGTCTGGTAACTACAGACATACCCCGGAGATACTGCAGGTTTGGTCCAGACCATTGCGATAAAGCTGATAGTGTCGTAGAGTGAGTCAAATTAATTTTTTGGTTTCCTAGTGCATTTGAAAAGGCATATTTATACTACACTGTTGTTTATTAAGTGTGCAATAGTGTGTCTAAAAATAATGTTCTTTATTCTTAAAAATTGCTGACCATCATCTTGAGATTTCAGTGAATCGTAATCTTTCCGTTGGTAGGAGGGTCCTGCCTCAACGCTGAGGGCTGCTGATTGATCAGGGTAATGATTGCCAGAGGCTGGGGTGGCTGCGGCAGTTCCTTAAAACAAGACACCACTTCAGCTCACCTCATCGACTGACTCCTCCTCTCACAAGCAATCTCTGTAGGATGCAATGCTGTTTGATGCATCTTACTCACAGCAGAACTTCTTTCCAACTTGGAGTCGAACCTCTAAAATCCTGCTACTGCTTTGCCAGCTAAATTTATGTAATATTCTGGATTACCTTTTTGTCATTTCCACAATATTCAGAGCATCTTCACCAGCTGTAGATTCCATCTCAAGAAACCACTTTCTTTGCTCAGCTGGAAGGAGCAACTCCTCATCCACACAAGTTTGATCTTAAGATTTCAGTAATTCAGTGATATCTTCAGGCTCTCCTTCTAATTCTGCTTCTCTTGCTATTTCTCTGCACTTACTTCCCCCATTTTTTAAAAGATCTTATTTATTTATTCATGAGAGACACACACACATACAAAGAGAGGGAGGCAGAGGGAGAAGCAGGCTCCATGCAGGGAGCCCGACGCGGGACTTGATTCTGGGTCTCCAGGATCACACCCTGGGCTGAAGGCGAACGCTAAACCACTGAGCCACCCGGGCTGCCCACTTACTTCCCCTATTGAAGTCTTGAGCCCCTCCAAGTCATCCAAGTTGATTAGAATCAACTTCTTTCAAACTCTTGTTCATGCTGGTATTTTGACCTCTTCTCGTGAATTACAAAAGTTCCTAATGGCATCCAGAACGGTGAGGCCTGTCCCGAAGGTCTTCAACTTACTTTGCCCAGATCGATCACAGAAATCACTGTCTATGGAAGTTGTGCCCTTATGAAATGCATTCCTTAAAAAATAAGCGTGAAAGTCAAAATGACTTCTTGATCCATGGGCTGAAGAATGAGTGTTAGCAGGCCTGACAGTATTAATCTCACAGTCTCCATGAGAGCTGCTGGGCGATCAAGTGCATCGTCAGGGAGTGGCCATATTTGGAAAGGAATCTTTTCTTCTGAGCAGCAAGTTTCAACAATGGGCTAAAAATATTCAGTAAACATGCTATAAACAGATATGCTATCATCCAGGCTTTTCTATTCCATTTACAGAGCACAGACACAGTAGATTTAGAATAATTCTTAGGAGGGACACCTGGGTGGCTCAGTGGTTGAGCGCCTGCCTTCAGCTCAGGTGGTGACCCAGGGCCCTGGGATCGAGTCCCACATCGGGCTCCCTGCGTGGAGCCTGCTTCTCCCTCTGCCTGTGTCCCTGCCTCTTTCTCTCTCTGTGTCTCTCATGAATAAATAAATAAAATATTTTTTAAAAAGAATAGTTCTTAAGGACTCTGGGATTTGGAGAATGATCAATGAGCATGGGCTTCAACCTAAAGTCACTAGCTACACTGGCGCCTAACAAGAGTCAGCCCATCCTTTGAAGCTTTGAAGCCAGTGTCTCCTCTCTAGCTAGAAAATCCTAGATGGCACCTTCTTCCTATGGAAGGCTGTTTCACATACACTGAAAATCTATTATTTAGTTTAGCCACCTTTTTTAGTTATCTTAGCTAGATCTTCTAGATAATTTGCTGCAGCTTCTCCATCAGCACTTGCTGTTTTATCTTGCATTTTCCTGCTAGGGAGACAGCTTCTTTCCTTAAACCCCAGGAGCCAACCTCTGCTAGGTTCCAATAATTATTCTGCAGCTTCCCCAATTCTTTCAGCCTTTATAGACTAGAAGAGAGTTGGGGCCTTGCTCTGCATCAGACTTTGGCTTCAAGGCAGGTTGCGGCTACTTTGATCCTCTACCGAGACCACGCAAACTTTCTTCCTATGAGCAGTCAGTTACTTTGCTTTCTTATCATTCATGTATTCACTGGAATAGCACATTTAATTTCCTTCAAGAATTTTTCCTTTGCATTCACGACTTGATGAACTGATGCAAGACTATACCGAATTCACTACAAAATTCTAAGGTCATTCTTTATATATGTCTTCCTGGCAGTTATAACAATACAAAAGATTTAGGTTTTGGCATGTTTTGGCTTTCAACATGCCTTCTTCATGATACTTAATCATTTCTAGCTTTTAATTTAAAGTAAGAGACATGTGCCCCTCCTTTTTCTTGAACACTTAGAGGCTATCATAGAGTTATTATTAACTGGCCTAATTTCAACATTGTTGTGTCTTAGGAAAGGGGGAGGCTCAAGGAGAGAGGGACCTGAGACAGTCAGCGGAACAGTCAAAACATGCACAACACTTAAGTTCACCATTGTATGTGGGCGCATGTAAATGTATTTGTGGTACCCCAAAATAATTATGGTAGTAATACCAAAGACCACTGAACGCAAATAATCCTATCAAATATAACAATAATGTAAGATTTTGAAATATTATGAGAATAACCAATATGTGACATAGAGACTAGATGATTTTAGAAAAATAGCACAAATACACTTGCTCGACGTAGGGCTGCCCCAAATCTTCAATCTAAAAAATGTGATATCTGCAAAGCACAATAAAGCAAACTGCAATAAAATGAGATACGCTGTATTTTAAGTTGGATATATCCATTAGCTTTATATCCTTCAGTTTCCTCTTGTGTTCAACTTGTATCCCTACGTGTTGTGAGGTGTAAATGAAATGACAGAGGCAAAGTACCTTGCACATATACATGTCAGATATATATTATATTTTATATTTTTATTTTATTTTTATATATATTTATTTTATTTATATTATTTTTACTATTTTGCTTCACATTCTACATATTTATTGTGTCCTTCCAACTTCACAGATTGACTGGAATGGATTATATATTGGGAATGGGAAATGAGTAGTAGTAGAAGGAACAAACATTTATTGAATACCAGCTGTGGACACCAAGTAATCTGTCTGCCTCCTTTCATTCAACTGCCATTATGCTGAAGTTGCTCTTTCTACAACCACTGCTGATATTCTAATCGACAAAGTCTATGATAATTTCTTAAGCTTCATATCGCAGAACATTCCTCCTAAATTTGGGAGTCAAGTTCATTATTTCTTCCAATGCGGAATTCCACAGTTTCTGGGACACCGTTCCTTCCAGATTCTCATCTTCACCCCATTAGACACTGCATAGATTCCTCTTTTTCTTAGAGGCCTGTGTACATCAGTGTTTTCCAGACCTCTTACTTTTTGCACCTCCATAGGTCTTTAGTGTTTCTTTCAAGCCATATCTCTCCCTCGGATGGGTAAACACAAATATGTCTACATTTGGATGGACTTTGTAAACATACGGTGTCTCATAATGGACTTACGGATTTTCCCTTCTAAACCAGATAGTTTTATAATTTTCCATCTTGGTTTTATCATCATAATCCTCTCAAGAGTTGTCACTGACTCCTGGCCACATCACCTTCCCTAAATTCAATCAATCAGCAAATTCTGACCATTTTGCTTCTAAAATATTTTTGAATCCATCATCTGCTTCTTATCCCTAATACTTGATTACTATCCTCTCAAGCCTCAATTACTGGAAACCTCCCAACTGCCCTTGCTTTTCCATTCTTGCACTGTCGTAATTAGCCTTCACACATTCTTATTTCAATGTTTAAAAATCCAAATATAACCTCTTCTTTACATGTTGAATTCATTGAAAATCTTTGTAGACTGATTTGTCCAAATATTTATTCAAAATATTATTTCTTTGTTATTCACTATTCATGATCTTTTAAACTATGATTTCCAAATAAACTAATCAAATAGTGAAAAGATACACTGTAATTTAAAAACCACAAAAACCATGAGGACCTTCAAAACACACTTTTAAAATTAGTTGTGGAAGTATATAGAATACAATGAAATATTTTAGTTTTGTGTTTTGAAATTTAAAAAATATATAGGCTTATTCTACATTTTTAAGCTTGTGAAAAGAAACATCAGTCACACAATTGCATTATGTTTTTTTTCTCGTTTTAGATATTTGTAAAGTAACATAATTTGATTAATAATTAACAGAACCTATTCTATTTCTAAGATAAAGTAACTCATTCAGTAAATTCATTAATAGTAATTCATCAAAAATGTTAAAAGTAGCATCAGCAAATAAAGAAATATAGGGTAATATACACAGTATCTTCAGTTGAACTAAATTACTTATTCTAAATATATTCTACAGAAAAAGAATATATATATATATATATATATTTATAGTTGGTTTTTAATTCAAATCTGGCTTCATGATTTCTTCTACAAAATATATACATCTAAATTTGATGGTCTATTTTTTCTCTATCTTCCAAAATACGAAATCAATTTTTTTATGGGAATATATATAAATACTTCATTGACTTTGCTTTCCTTAGTTATTTTGAGGCTTAAAATTATCATCAGGATCCTGGTAACTCATTGAAAGTTTTGGAAAAAGCTAGTAAGCTACATAAAGAAACTATAATTTAAACTCTGAAATATTATTCCAAAAGACTATTCAGAATATGTGATGCTAACTTTAAATATATTTTATGATTTCTTTACTTACAGAGAAATTTCTCAGGAGATATTCTAAATAAAAAGCAAATTTCCTCACTTCCATATTTTGAAAAATCATAATTCTGTACTAGAATTGGAATAGCAAATATAGTCTTACATTATTTTCAATATTGGTGGAAAACAACATTGTTTAATAATGGGCAGATTTTACTTTTAGATACATATTGTGTGGACAGGGGAACAGTTGGCATGTGTATTACTGGAAATAGCATGATTTATATCTTAATTTGTGATTATTCAATTATTACTTATTTTTTTTTCCTTGCACTAAGCTTGAATGGAATGTGATTTCTGGGTTAGGATTTAAATCTCGTAAGTATTAAGAAGATGAGACCAGTAAAATAAAGGTTCAAGTGCAGAGACAGTTTGGATAACAGTATCCCTCTATTTAGTGCAATCTTATTTGCCCTTTCAAGAAATGTACACACACACATATACACATAGAAATGTACACATTTTACCATTTGAATGTCAGGAAAAGGGTTGGCAAATATCAAACTCCTAACAACCTCAACATATCCATTTTGAATCCAGAAATGTTCAGTGTCAGACTTCATCTTTTGTGTCTCTAACATTTAGCTCTAAGCGATGTCGGACCATATCACAGTGGACATTGATTCTCATTGGTCTTGTGTCAATTCTGACTTGTTGAAGCCCATTTCAAACTTGTTAAATATTGTGACTATCACTCCTGCTTTTAAAAAGAGTTCTTATATGTTCTAAAGAATTATTTTCAAATAACGGTTAGACATACCCTTGAAAGGAGTTAAACAAAGACTATGTACTTTGGTGGCGTAAGAACTAATTCAGGTCCATCCCCGCTTTTATACTTGATAACGTACAACTGCATAAACTCAAGATAAAAAAAAATAGCTAGAATTTGTAGGGAAGAAAAAGATTAATCCTATAATAATTTTATACAGAAAATAAACTATTTGTGTAAAATTTGAAATCAATGACCTAAATAGTAACATACAAAAAAATTGATTTCCACATCTAACGCCATCCCTTTTCAAATATGGTCAATGATATTGTAATGGTGACAGAAGGTAGCTGCATTTTTTGTTGAGCTTATAGAAATGTGGGATCACTATGTTATACACCATAAACTAATATCCTATTGTCAACTATACTGCATAAGAGAAGCAGTGTATATATTTACAGCCAGAAGAAAGAAGAGCATCCTGCCACATGCAACAACACGGATGGACCTTGAGTGCACTTTATGCTAAGCGACATAAGTCATACAGAGGAGGACAAATACTGTATGATCTCACTTATTTGTGAAATCGAAAAAAGTCAAATTCGTAAAACAGAGTAAATTGATGGTTACCAGGTGATGAGGGGTGGGGCAACAGGATATATGTTGTTCAGGGGTACAAACTTGAAATGAAGAATAAATGAGTCCTAGAGATCTAACTTGCAGTATAGTAAATAGAGAACAATATTGTATTATAATAATCAAATGTGCTAAGAAACTAGAACTTAATGATTCTAACCACTGAAAAGAAATAATTATGCAACATGATAGGTGCTAATTATCACTACAATGGCAATCACGTTACAATATGAGTGATCAAATATACATGTATACACTTTACATTTATATTTAAATTTACATACAAATTTAATTTATAATTTATAAATAATTATGTATTTGCAATTTATAATTTATGTATAAATTTAAATTTCTAGTGTCATGTATCACATATATTCCAATTAAAAATAAATTTTAAAAAGTTCCTTTCTAGCTTATGTTGTTTTGAACCAATATTAATGTTAATCCAGAAACATCTTTCAAATATTCTAAAAGATTAAGCTCATTTTTACTCTAAATTATCGTTGAATGCTTCCTAATAATTTTATATAATTCTCTTTTTCTATGAATCTGATAAAGTAAAATTATGGAAGAACTTATTATTTATGAATATTATTTTTCAAGGACAAGTATGAATGTTCTAAGAGCACATTAATACACTGATGTTAACACGTTTTCTATTGAAAATTCATTCCACCGTATAGGGGATTTTTTAAAGTCCATATGAGAAATAAATGTTAACACTAATTTTTTTGCCAACTGGAAGAAGGCATAAATAAGTTCTTACTCAATGTTCATTCTTTAACTAAATTCATTTATAATCATAGCACAATAATTAAGGAAATTATGTTTCTTAATAGGGCTCCACAGGATCCAGAGCAATGAAGTGAATAGAGAAAAAAATGACTGTGTCATCACACAGAACTCATCCCCATATTTTGTCTTTTTGTGGATGAAACCAACCTATCAGTTTCTTTAGTTTAGCAGGTCAAGAGGCAACTGAAGACTTTACAAACCTGTAGCTCCTCACACGAATTTAAAAACATTTCGGTCAGCCTTGGATGAGCTGTCTCTCGTTAAAAGAAAGGCTGCTTTGTTTCTGTTGTTGAATGATCACACATGACGTGCATGGGCAAAAGGGGCTCTGATACAAGAGGGACTCGGAACAATGTCTTCTGTACCCTGTGCCTCACGCTGGTCCCACCAAGAACAAAACCAAGAGCAACGCCCTTGTATTTTGTTGTTAAACCCGTTGTGCTCACAGATGTGTGGCTGGTATCAAGGCTCAACGTATGTTTTTATGTTGCCTTTGGCAACAGCATACGAATCAAAACTGCTTTCTTCCAACTTTCTAGTCCTATAGTGTCAAATTAACACTAATACACACAAATTCTGATATAAGCTAAGTAACAAAAAGCAACTACTGAAGAATTCGAGATCTTTAAATAAACTCCACAAGATCGTAATTGCTAAAAGAATGAAGGAATAAAGTCAGGTGATAGCAAATGTGTTTAGGGTTGTAGTTAAAAAAAAAATATATAACTTTCCTGAAGATCATAAATGATTAGAAAGGGTGTTTTTAGTTAACAGAGATAATATCCTGGACAACTAAGGTTAATATATTTAAAATCTAAATAAGCATTTATTTGAAAAAATATAAATTAGCATAATTGTATGAAAAAGATACATGCATGTGCGCACACACACACACACACACACACACACACTGTGAAGGCCAGTAACTATGAAAAGAATGTGAAAGATTTATCAAAGAAAATAACCAAAAATAGCCCTTAGGCCACAGAATTCAACTGCTGAGTTATGCCAAACTCTCAATGCACAGCTGATTTCCAGTGCATAAATATTATAAAGATATGAAAACTGTCTAAGTACTTTGTACCCAATCTGATAAAAAAGCATAAAACATAAAATTTAAAGTGATATTCAAGGTATGAAAACTTACATGATTCATTAGAATTCAACAGCATTTAACAAGTGTCATCAATTAAAATGAAATAGAAATTCAAAGATGGTTTAATTTGAGGAAATACATCCATAAGTCTTAACAATCTATATATGTTCTATTTCACAGATGAAAAAAACTAAGACTCCTAAGTTTAAATATAATGCCAAAGGTCACACCCAGGGCGGAACTATTCTAGAGTCTGTACTTCTAGCCAATAAATCATGCTATCCCAGGGATGCCTGGGGGGGCTCAGCAGTTGAACATCTGCCTTTGGCTCATGGTGTGACCCCGGGGTCCTGGGATCGAGTCCCACGTCGGGCTCCCTGCCTGGAGCCTGCATCTCCCTCAGCCTGTGTCTCTGCCTCTCTCTCTGTGTCTCTCAGGAATAAATAAATAAATCCTTAAAAAAATAAATTCTGGTACTCCATAGGATAATGCCACCTAATACAGAGAGAAATTCTGTGAGAGCTGCACATACACACACACACACACACACACACACATCAGAATCAGAAGCAAGCAGCGTATGCGCAGGCTGCCAGCTACTGTGACCGGCCACCTGTTTAATTCTGATCCTCTTAGAAAACGAAGCAGAAAGAGAAACAGATGGAATTACAAGATTCCTAGTTTCTGATAAAAGGAAACTTGAGCTGTGCAAAAGAATGCAGGTCGTGGAGCCTGTGACCCACAGGACCAAAAAACCCAAACCGGTATTTGTGAGTAGCATTCTATCAACCATGCAGGCAAGCTAGTGTCCTCGGTCGCCAAGCTAGTGTCCTGCATCGTGGACATTTTGCACGCGTGTACGTGTGGTGAAACCCTGACATCTATGCTCTTGGCAGGTCTGGAATATTCACGATGGTGTTAGTGACCCCAGGTGCCATGTGGTACCTTGGGCCTCTAGGCTTCATTCGGCCTCCCTCGCTGTGGCTTTGCACCCTACGACCAACTTCTCGCCCACTTCCCCCATCCCTCGCCCTTGGCAACCACTGTTCTCGTCTCTGGTTCTATGCATTCAACTTTTTTTTTTTTTTTTTTTTTTTAGATTCTGCATGAAACAGGGATCACCCAGTGTCTCTCTTTCTTCTTCTGGGCGACGGCAGCTGCACAGTGCTGTCCCGGCTCCTCCACGTTGCTGCACTTGGTAGAGTCTTGTGTTCTAGTACATACACAGGATGGAATACCAGGGGTCACGGTTCCTCTACCCATCCTCACTGAACACCTGGATCGGTCCCAGATCTTATAAATGATGCTGTAGTGAGCGTGGACATGCAGGCGTCCCCTCGAGGTGCTGATTTCACTTCCCTGGGTACCTACCCAGAAGCGGTGTTCAGGTCGGATGGTAGTTCTCTGTTTAAGGTTAGAGGAAGCTCCCTGCTGTTTCCCACAGTGACTGCACCAACTTACATTCCCGCCAACAGCTTACAAGGGTTCCCCTTCCTCCACGGCCTCATCAACACATGTTCTTTTATCTTTTTGGTAATGTTGACATCTCTTTGTGAGTTCTCCGCCAATTCTGTTGCTGTCTCCTCTCCAATTCAAGATGTCAAATTATGGAGGTGTGTGAGGGTGTTTATTCGGATACTGGGGTCAGAGTAAAAAGCATTAGAGTCATATTTAAAATTAATGAATTTTTAAGAGATTCGATATAGAAAACCAGGGGATCCCTGGGTGGCTCAGCGGTTTGGCGCCTGCCTTTGGCCCAGGGTGTGATCCCGGGGTATTGGGATCGAGTCCCACATCAGGCTCCCGGTGCATGGAGCCTGCTTCTCCCTCTGCCTGGGTCTCTGCCTCTCTCTCTCTATGTGACTATCATGAATAAATAAATAAAATCTTAAAAAAAAAAGAAAACCATAATAGCCATATAGAACATATAATCATTTTTGAAAAGTATTTGGGGGGGATTAGAACAGTCCAACTTGAGATTAAAGGAAATGTATGTTTTAGCTACTGATTGAAGACGGGCCATGCTTATTTACCTGCGTACTTTCAGAATCTGGAATTTCAAAAAATGTAAGCCATTCAAAAATCTTTGTTGCTCGGATGCATATACTTGGACCAGTTTATGCAAATCCGTTATCGTCTACGTTAGGAGAACGGAGGAGAAATTAATTTTTCTACTTCGTAAAGGAAATGAATTTTATTAGTTCTTACATACTACACGTGGCTTTGGAGAATTTACTCTGCTTTAACGCAGAGAACACATAAGGTGGCGTCCACCTGGCCTCAAATGCAGGGAGGTGGGGACGAGGTGCAAGCCACCCCATCGCCGGTAGTTCCTTCCTTCCCTTTGTCTAAACCGAGAAGCTGTGGAGGGGGAGCCCCCTGCGCCGGGTCGGCCTGGGGCACACGCGCCTCCCGTGTGAGCAGCAGGTGACACAGCCGAAGGGCACTGGACCAAGTTTTCGGCCCCAGGTGTCCAGGCCTTCGGCTCGGCGGACAAACCACTTGCACAGTGTCCTGTCCTGCTCTTGCACAGCAGCTGGCACACCCTGCACTCGCTGTGCCCTGACAGTGCCTCAGAACGGGGTCGTTTTAAACTCTTCCCACACGCAGTTGAACACAAATGACCTTTTCTCCCCCGACCACACGACTTCAAGGACGTTTCCTTGTGGCCGGGTCGGGGCAATCACGGTGCAGAGAGGGGGGCAGCTGAGGCCGAGCACTGTTCATTCCCACGGGCCCCTCTGCTCACGCGTGTCCCCTCCACCTAAAGCACATCCGGTCCCCGTGCGGTCGGCGGGTTGGTGGGAGGCCCGGGCACACCGGTCCACTCCACACAGGACTCCTCGTGCAGGAGCCAGTTCAGAGCGGAGAAGCCTGTCCGAGAGACACCTGGTGGGGCGGGGGTGCAGAGGGACCCACTGGCCACGGTGCCCTTCAGAGATTCCCTAAGAGGCTCCACTGAAAACAAGGAGCCTGGGACACTGAGCACTGAGCACCCAGGTGGGGTTTGCTTTGGGCCTGGAGCGACTTTCAGAGGAACAGGTCTTCAGTCATGCACACAGGGAGGGGGCTGGAGGAAGGCAGGGACCCTGCAGTTGTTCACTTGAAGGGAGACTCTAATTAGCTCTCAGCTCTTTGGGGCTGATTGATATAGTCAAGGTCCTGCTGAACAGCCTTATTCGGACTGTGCTAGAAGCAGTGGCCTGGGGCCTGGGGTGGGCAGGCCCGGAGGAAGCAAGGCCTGACCCCGACCACAGGCTGGCCGAAGGGACCAACGTGAGGCTTCAGGAAGGGCCTCTTGGGAGGCAGCCCAGGCCTTTCCTTCCACCACCCCCCTGGGCGCACACTGCCTCCATCCAGGACCAGCTTACCATGAATTTGCAAATCAATTGACTTGAGTATTCAAATTGGCTTCTCTGTCTTCTTAAAGGTGATATGATAACACAGGTTTTTATGTTTAAATTCTCCTAAATATTACCTAATGAGTAAAGACCAATATAAGTGGCATGATTAAAGTTCAAAAGTTTTATGATCACTATATTGTACACCCGAAACTAATATCACGCTGGATGTTAACTAACCGGATTTTAGAGAAAAACTTTTAAGACAACCCTTTATCTCTGACAAAATATTAATCACGGTACTATAACATGGAATATCAAGTATGCCACGCTTAAGAAAATACGTAGTTTATATCAGACTTCATAATAACTAAGATTTTTTTGTATCTGAAAATCAATATCTGTGCTTTTCATAAAAGAAGGCAACACCCAATTCTTTGCATTAAGGACACACAATAACGACTATTAAGTTATGAGATTCACATGGTAATAAAATACATGATAGATGTTGACAATAATGCCCTATAGAATGGATCTCTGACCAAAGGAACACCTATTCCCTACATTTCCTTCCTTACCTATAGCTAAAGATATAGTTAATGCCCTATAAAATGGATCTTTGACCAAAGGAACATCTATTCCCTACATTTCCTTCCTTACCTAAAGAACTGAAACAAACAGCCATAGAGATATTTTTAAAGGCATCAAGGGTACCTCAAACATGTTAAGTAACACCGTGTAAACTATAATAAATAATATACATAAGGTCAAATCATACAACAGCACATGGGAAGTTAAATGTATTTCATTATTCTATTATTAGACAAAAAAACCATAAAAAGAAAGATTTAAGGACTCTAGGCCTAACCAAAAGAAACTTTAATTTATGAAATCATTCCAGTATGAAATACACACACACACATACACACACAGAATATGTGGGGTAGACATTTTCATTTTAAAACGTTTGTACTAAAAAAATAAATAAATAAAAAATAAATAAATAGATAAAACGTTTGTACTAAGTGACTAGTTTCACATCCGATCAAACTACTTTATCACTTACTACTTTACCGCTGATTTTCTCCCAAAAGAACAAAAAGGAATGTCAACACATTTTAGACACAATAATTTATAGAAGGTATTGCTTTAGGTTTCTTATATATGGTGAACATGTAGAAAAGAAGCATCCGACTGTTACTATCAAGATAAATAGAAATCTGTAGAAAACTATTACTTGCTACAAAGCTTGAGATTAAAAACAAAAGAAAACAAAAACGAAAACCCTACATGTACACCATGATTACTGTCGGATAGGAACCCTCATTTTGTATTTGATGGCAACATCTACTGCAAAACATTTTATTGACAAAAATGACCCTAACACTGCAGATAAGTTTTCATCACTTACCTCTCTTAACCCTTCTGCTTGGACCTGTGGGCTTATCTGGAGGACACGGGCAGCGTCCTTCGCAGTTGACTGAGAGCTGTTTTCCTAAGACACATGCCTGATACTCTAGTTTGCACTGTATAGAAAGAGAAAAAAAATATATATTTAGAGACATTTAGTTATATCAATAGAAAGTCAAGAAAGGGACAATAGCGCGCTGGTGATTCTAGTACACATGGTACGGAAAAGACAGGTGAGTAACAACAGTATGGAATGCAGCGCGTTATACCTGATTTCACGTCTAGGAGCACCAACTAATTCTGAAGTGTGGCACTTGGACTTAGTTTCTTAGACGTTCTCAGCTTTGATTTTCTCATATGAATAACTGGAATAATAACAGTGAATCTACAGAGTGTTAAGAATCAAACGGGTGGTTTTTTCCCTAAAGCAGCAGCTACCACGGACGGGGCTCTAAGATGCCAACAGAGTCTCAATGAAACCAGCCAGCCAACATTATTATGGCACATGAAGTTCCGTTTTGTTTTCTTCAGGTTAGCTGAATTTCGTTTTGATTTTCTTTGTAAATAGTACCTTTCGTAGCGTTTTAATCCTGAGTATCCTTAACTCATGGTTAATTATTTCATAACTGCATGGTTGGACATGATTTAAAAGTTGTAAACCTACTCCATCTTTTAAGAGGCAACAATTACCCTCCTAGTCTACAGGAAATAGATCTTGCTAATTCTGAAGTAATGTGATTTCTTTAGTGCCTCTGTCCATAAATTTACTCAGTGCAAATTATTTTAAAATTAAGTAGGGCAGACTTTCTGGCTCCAATCGACAAATGCACCAATGACTAATTTAATTCAGCTTCAGCTGATACTAAGAAGGACTGAATACATCCAATGACTAATCAGATTACTCATATCTGTACATTTTTTTCTTTGTCAAATAACTTTCTAATGGACAAGCAAAATTCATAACTAGCCTTTCAACAAATGAGTTAAAATTATTACACGTGGAATGTATTTGTAGTGACTTAGTGGGTTGTTTTGGAGGAACAAACTCTTTCAAAGAAATCATTATTTTTTATTATTTGATGTTTCAGTAAATGAAGGAAATGATTTTGGTTTGTAAAATCATAGTGAATTTTAAATGTGATTAAAATGCCCAATGGTTGATCAAAAGTACAAATAGATAAGAAATTACTAGCATTTTAATGGCAGCCAGATAAGTCATACAAAACTGAGACTTCAAATGCAATACTTCTTTACTGTAACTTCTTTTAGCTTAATATTCCAGAAACCCCCCAAAAATATTCCAGAACCCCATATCTCATCAAATTCTGACTCATGACATAATTTAAGAAAAATTCAAAAACATTAATAAATGGTATGTGAACAAAGCCAAAAGTCAATATTAATTATTGCTAATATTGAATTTTAAAATTTGAAAATATGTTAGCTCCCTTCAAACGTCTGTTATGCCATACTCATTTACATTCTAAATGTGATTTAAGTGTTTTTTTTTTATTTAAAGAAAATGAAAGCTCAAAAAAATGGAATGAACAACAAAAATACATGAGTTGCTAGTTAAAAAAAGTTCTACCTTTTAGATAGCTTTCTTTGATAGAACAAGAATGTTCAAAGCTGTCTCAATTTGCATATGATGAAATTATAGCTTTGAAAAAGAATTATTTAATAAATAAGACAATTTCTTTTTCATCATGATTCTACCAAACACTTTGTTTTCTGTGTAAATTTCTGTGAAGACCAACAGAATCAGAAGGATAGCAAATCCACTCCATGTTTATAGTTATAAGAATCTAGCTTCCTATAATCAGAAAACTATTTAGTCTTATTTATTTATGGATTGATTTTGAAGAAAAAACATCATTGTGAAGAATTTTACTCAATTTTAGGACATTAAAAGTACTATTTAAAAATATTTTTTTAGCTACATCCCCTGATTGGATTTCTAATTAATGACATTCAATTTACTTAATTATCACAAAGCTGAAATATTTATAAAGGTATAAGTGAACTAAAATATCACATAAAGGGCACCCTCATTAGTTTATAATTACCAAAAAAAAATGGAAATTTTGTAAGGAAAGACATGATTAATGCATTCCTGATTATCTAAGACCTTGGTATTGAGAATACTTAAGTTGGGAGTTATTGTGAATAGCAAGCCCCCAAATGATTTTTCATTGGTCAAAGTTGACACTTGTCCGAGAAAGTAAGTTAAAGTCATTTGTTTAATCACAGGAACAAGGAAGAAAATATGACCTCATTATAGGGGAGATCTGATCTGCTCATAGAAAAGACTCCAACCATCAGGGTAATAAACCCTGGGACAGGCTGTGACTACAGATTTTTAAAAGATGCAATCACCACGGCCTTATTGTAGGGCTTACATTAGAGGTTCTCGGGGTGATTTTGCCCCTGGGGGAATCTGGAAACATTTTTGTTTGTCACAATTGTGAGGGAGGGATTGCTGCTGGCATTTGACCTCAAATGTCAATAGTGTCCTGGTTTAGGTTCTGGCCTGACAGTGAAGACAATGAATAACTAACTAAATCTCAAGATCTGTCCATATTTCCTTAGGAATTTTTTTCTTGGTCATTCATTAGAGTAATGCATATAAGATAAAAACAATCGTAGGTATAAACTACTTGCCATAACTACTTAAACTATCCAGAAAAAAAAAAAATCCTGAAAAAAACAAATCAGCAAAAATAACAAAATACAGTTTATAAATGAAACTTTCACTGTGGTCTTCCTGTGGGTCAAACATCGTGTTAAGCAGTTTTGATGCATTATATTTTGATCAATGAGGTTAAGATAGGTATATGTTTTACAAATAAGTCTTTCAAGTGAAATTTAGAAAACAGGCAACTGATCAAAAATGCATGGCTACAAATGGGATTGGAGTACTACTGTAGAGCAGTGCCTCTCACTTAAAACAAGTATATAATTAGCAGTAGCTAAAGAGAGCAACAATGTTCAGCCTCTTATTGTAGTGATAAACATTTTGATTCAATTGAAAAGAATAAATTGGGAATTTGGAATGTTATAAATCACTTTATTTTAGTGTTTGTTTTAATCTACTTTGGATTGACTAATATATTACATTATATATCTTTAATACCTTAGACAACCAATATCTTAGACACGACCTGAGAGCTCATGAATAGAATTCCTCGTAGCTCCCATAGCACATATTCTCCACTTGAGTTTTTCTGATCGCTACTCTGATGTTTCCCAGGCAAAGACAACCAAAGGAGGAAAAAAGACTTGATTTAGACTTGAATCCATTCATTCATTGGGATTTGCCAATTATAATCACCTTATTATGGTAGCATAAATAGCAAGCAAGGAGTGGAGCATAGCAAAAACCTTCGGCAACCCTATGAACTGAAGTGGACACTACACAATTATTTTCCCTTTTGTGACTCTACTTTTCATTAAGAAATAACATCCCATTTATTTGGGGGCAACTGTCTCCTTTTCTCACCAGAGACTCTCTTTTGGAAAACTAATTTTCATACACAAATGTCATAGCGAACCACCCTTACCACAGGGCCAAAGTCCTGTGACAGGAGACAGGTTAGAGGCAACTTCTTATATTTAATTCAGAGCTGAGGAAAGAGAGGTAGATCCTTTACTGGGACAACGCTAGAGACGTGAGTACAGATGCTATTAAGCAAAATCAAAATGAGAAAAGGACCAACAAAGTCCTAAGAATGTTAAAGTCCTGAATTTAAGCAATCTTTAAGGCTAAATGGTAAGCAAGTAAATTTCCCCTTATTCTTTACACTTCAAACTGTTTTTTTTTCTTCAAACTGTTTCTATCAGACATCTATAAATTGGATATTATAAAGACTAGATGAATTTAACCTGACATAAGATGACATGAGCACAGTAAGGACTCTTTAACCCAGGTTAACAAATTTATAATCCCTATCATGTAGTCATGAACCAGTTAAAATATTGTACTGGTTGGCAACTAGGCCATCCAACTAAGCAGAACAGTCAGGAAAACATAAGGCAACAAACATATATTTAAATCTTATTTTACTGAACACATTCTCTTAGATGTAGTATATTCTTTGAATAAATATATTCCTAATTTTCTAAATAGGAATTATTATTACACATCTTATTTTTCTCCCCAAATTAAATGCACCTCAAAATATCAAAAAGATATCAATAAGAAAAAAGAATTCAATATCAATATCAAAAAGAAATTTCTCATTTGACACAGACCTTACAGTATCTTGTAGTGCACCATGAGGACATGCCAGGGAGAAAGCGACTGGACACATGGATTACGGACTCAGAACTAAGGCAATACTGTGTTTGCGGTGGTTTCTCTTTGAAGAGTATCGGAGTCTGTGCATGGGATGGTTATACTACATTCTGCGCTAAACTCAATTCAATCCAATGTAGTCCAAGAATGTCCAGATTGCATACTTCCTCACCTCAGCTGAGACTGAATATCTGCATATAAAGAAATCTGACTCCTGAGGATACAACTTATCTAGTCGAGTTCTAAGATCATGTGCTGTCAAGGGTCTCTGACTCTGTGATCTGTGTGCACAATGCAGTGTTCATCTGTGCATTTTCCTCCTTGTTACGCTGTTGCTGTAAAGAGGTGTCCTCAGACTGCAAAATCTGGTAATATATTTAAAGACTTTAAGAATCAGGGGATCCCTGGGTGGCTCAGTGGTTTAGCACCTGCCTTCGGCCCAACGCGTGGTCCTGGAGTCCCAGGGTCGAGTCCCATGTCGGGCTCCCCGCATGGAGCCTGCTTCTCCCTCTGCCTGTGTCTCTGCCTCTCTCTCTCTCCTTCTCTGTGTATGTCTCTCATGAATAAATAAAATTTTTTTTTTAGAAATAAAAACTTTAAGAATCAAAAATATAGGGGTGCCTGGGTGGCTCAATCCATTGAAGTCTGCTCAGGTCATGACCCCCGGGGTCCTGAGATGGAGCCCCATATCAGGCTCCCTGGTCAGCAGGGAGCATCATTCTCCTTCTCCCTCTGCCCCCTCCCTGCTTGTCCTCTCTTTCTCTCTCTGTCAAATAAATAATAAAATAAAAAAATAATAAAATAAATAAAATAAAATAAAATAAAATAAAATTAAATTAAATTAAAAATAAAATAAATATATATATATGGTGTGCTTACTTTACAATTATCTCCTTTTTACAGGTTTTACTCAATTTTGTCATCAAACCAAAATTCTTGTTTAAATTACTCCAGACAAATGTTGCTTTCAATTATCAGTAATAGTTTCAATCACATTGTTTGGTGATTGATATAATATATACATAACATTAATGAAGTCATTTTAACTATTGAGTTTTATTTTCATCATTTGTGTTAGTATAAAATATGGGCTTTGACAGATAACAGCTCAGACTTTTCCAGAGGGTGCAGAGTGGTTAAAGATAATTAAGAAATGGATGAGAATAGAAAGTCATTATACCAAGTACTCCAAAAAATTAGGGTGATATGTGAGAAAAAATTATTTTTCAGATATAAATGGAAGTGAATTTTTTTTTAAAGAATGGCAATAAGGGGCACCTGGGTGGCTCAGTAGGTGAACAGCTGACTCTTGGTTTCAGCTCAGGTCATGATCGCGTGGGTCACGGGAGTAAACCCCACGTGGGGCTCTTCCCTCGTGGGGAGTCTACTTGAAGATTCTCCCCCTCTGTCCTCCCATTCACACATGCGTGCTTGTGCTCTCTCACTCTCAAGTGAATAAATAAGTCTTTAAAAACTAATAAATAAAAAGAATAGCAATAAGTAACAAGGGATGTATTTTAAAAGAACATGCAAGGAGATGAAAGATTCAGGACAGAAAGTTAAATTTAGCTAACAAGTGAAAAGATGGAAGAAAGACCTCACTGCTGTCAATGATTTTAACAATCCTATAAATATATAAATACTAAGGGGTGGTAGCTTGGACATACATTTCAATGCCTGTGGGCTTTACACACTTAAGTTTTTATTATTAAGTTTAAGTTTTATTTTATTTTTATGTTTTATTATTTTTTATTTATTTTTATTTATTTATTTATTTATTTTTTGATTAGTTTTAAAAACTTAACTCTTTCAATGAACATAAAGCTTGAGGAAATTTCCTGTTTAACATGCTTAAGAAATACCATGAACCTATTTAAAATTATGGACTGTTCTTATTGCCAAGATATATGCTTCACGGTCAGTAGCCCCTACACAGTTTTATTATGCACTGGTAGCAGCGATATACTTTGGAACGTGCTGGAAGGGAAAGACAGGGAAAAGTCGATGCACTTTGTTTTGACCCAAAGACACAATCACACAGAACTTAGTTTTTCCAGGGTGTAAAGCCCCCTTCTTGAGTAAACCCGAGGGAGTAACTTGGGAAGACGCAACTTCCAAAGCGTCATCTGTGGACTCACTACAGGAATCCATGTGCATCTAAGCCTACAGCTCAGCGCACACCATTGGAGAAGAAGAATCACGCAATGTTGACTATGGAAAAGAGGCTGGACCCATGAACTGGGGTGCTTGAGACGTTACGAGGAATGAGTTTATAAAGGAAAGGTGAAGATAACAAGGAAAAACAAGGATAGGTGAGACGGATATAGCTGAAGCCAACTAGTTAACCTGTCAGAAGTCAATAATTTATTGAATATTCTTTTTTTATTTTTTTAAAAAATTTTTTTTTAATTTTTATTTATTTATGATAGTCACACAGAGAGAAAGAGAGAGAGGCAGAGACACAGGCAGAGGGAGAAGCAGGCTCCATGCACCGGGAGCCCGATGTGGGATTCGATCCCGGGTCTCCAGGATCACGCCCTGGGCCAAAGGCAGGCGCCAAACCGCTGCGCCACCCAGGGATCCCTAATAATTTATTGAATATTCTAAGTAAACAGTAAACAGAAGTCAATAACTTATTGAATATTATAAGTAAACAGTAATATTCAATAATTTATTGAATATTATAAGTATCCTTCTAGGATACACATGCATACAAATACATCTACAACTAATTCCAAGTGTCTCTCTCTCTATATATATCTTAATATATATATTCATATATATTAATACTTATTTTTTAAAAAAATTAATAAAACACACACACACACAACTCAACATGAGTTCATACTGAGACCTCTAGTTCCAATCCACCATCTCAGGATTCTTTCCACCCTCCCATTTTCCATGTTTGTTTAAGTACTTTCTCCAAGAACAAGAAACAGATTTACGTATACGATCACTCTATTTTCTCAAATGCCCCAGAGAACCAATCTCACAGCTTGCAGGCCATCTCTTCAGCACAGAAATTCCAGGAACATTCCCCACTAAATACCCCCCACACCTCCAAGCTATATCATAAAGTTCACCGCTTCCGTATTGACTACTGAGCAGTGGATCCACTGACATTGGGCTGGGGAGGGGAGGAAAGGAACCCAACTTTTTTTTTCTTTTTCTTTCTTTCTTCTTTCTTTCTTTCTTTCTTTCTTTCTTCTTCCGGTCGGCGGGCGGGGGGGGCTGGCTGGTAGTGTGAGGGGGCGAGGGGGAGGGCTTTCTTTTTTCTTTCTTTCTTTCTTTCTTTTTATTTTTTATTTTTTTTATTTTTATTTTATTTTTTTTCTTTCTTTTCCTTCCTTCCTTCCTTCCTTCCTTCCTTCCTTCCTTCCTTCCTTCCTTCTTTCTTTCTTTCTTTCTTTCTTTCTTTCTTTCTTTCTTTTTCTTTCTTTCTTTCTTTCGCTGTAGCTCCACTAATTACTGAGAGAAGAGCGCTGGAATCTCACAAGGTGTGAGTGAGATTTGGGAAGGTCTTCCTGCAGAAATTGCTTTACAGATTTTTTAAAAGATTTTATTTATTTATTTGAGAGACAGAGCGAGCAGGGGATTGGACAGAAGGAGAGGGAGAAGCAGACTCCTCGCTGAGCAGGGCTTGATCCCAGGACCCTGAGAGCACGATTAAGCCATGCTTAATCCACTGAGCCATCCAGGTACCCCCCCTTTATAGATCTTGAAACCATTTTTTATATACATACAGGATTAGATTTATTCTATTAGATTTTCCAGGTGAATTACCATAATAATAATTTTGTAGTAACCCTCTTCACCTTCTATGACTTTTATTGGAGAATCTAGTTTTTCTGGCACTGTAGAGCTACTGTTGTTTTGTTTTTTTTGTTTGTTTGTTTGTAGTATTAGAGGACAAATTCATTTAGATCTCCTGTGTTTCTGTACATTTTTTTATTTTGTTAAAGATTTATTTTTGTTTATTTATGATAGACATAGAGAGAGAGAGAGAGAGAGAGAGAGAGAGAGAAAGGTGCAGAGGGAGAAGCAGGCTCCATGCAGGGAGGCCGACGTGGGACTCGATCCCGGGACCCCAGGGTCACGCCCTGGGCCAAAGGCAGCGCTCAACCGCTAAGCCATCCATGGATCCCCACAAGTACCTTAAGTTTAACTGCTGTATTTTCCTTTGCCTAGACATTTCCTTCTCCATTCTGCCTCCCCTATGAGTCCTTCAGCAAGAGAAAGGGGCACCAGCTCCCGAAACCGCCCCACAAAGCACCTGCCAGTACCTCCTGACGTCTTGCCCACCTCCATTCTCAGTCATTCAACGACACGGCTGGATGCCAACAGTTGGTAGCTTCAGAAAATAGGGCAGATTGAGCGGACTGCTTGCAAGCATCATTCCAAAACCAAGGAGTAGAATCAATTACTCTAATTCAATTGGAAAATCAAATGTCTTCCAGGTGGCTGGAAGGTCACATTTGATGTCCTGTCCATCTGTGTCTCCAGAAGAATGTAGCTCTTACTGGCAGTAAGTGAGCAATGATACCACCGTGCTCCTAGAAGGCGTCCAGGCCACCCCTGACTCACTGATCAGGGTTGGGGTTTTGTTGTTGTTGTTGTTTTTGGATACTTGTCCTAGATTCTTCCTTGTAGGCCAAGTGGGGTCTGGGGAATCACCAACATACCCTGCTATTTCTGGGTTCAGTCCTCAAGCCAAGTAGAAGGACTAAGAAAGAAAATTGAGACAAAGCCACCTAGATTGCCAAGGTAAATTGATGGTTTATGGGATTTGTTCAGGTGGTTGGGCCAGGACCCCAGAGTGGGGAAGGGGGACATTGTTGAGGTTGATTTTGTACGCAGATTGGCCTCATTCTTCTACTTGGAGCTTCCTAGCTATTAGCCTTAATTATTATTATTATTTTTATTTATTTATTTATTTATTTATTTATTTATTTATTTATTTATTTATTTTTAGCCTTAATTAAATGTTGCATAAGATACACTGAGTGGATTTGGTCTCAGCATCTGTTGATCATATTCATTGGAATGGTTCACGGGGTGGTGCACTTATAGGAAAATTCTCTGGAAGCCAAAAAGATGTGGATATGAGAAATATAAAGGGGTATTTCCCTTACCTTTATGTGTGCACTTAAATACACTAATAATATGAATAAGTATATATAAAACACTAACTGCTCAACATTTTATATCCATACATATAGAATATTCTGAGAATAATATAAATTCAGGATTGAAAAGCCAAATAATTAGAATTTATTTTTACACAGATTTTTTCCTAGAAAATATGTTAGGATTATAAAAGTTCAGTGATTATTTCTACTTGTTCATATTCAACTGGTTAAGAAATTATATTTCACCTTCATTTGGTGATCAAATTTAACCACAAATGTAATATTTACACAAGAAGAATATATTAGTTAGTTTCTCCTGAGCGAATTTTTTTTTGTTGTTGTTAATAAGACAATTATATTGGAATTTCACCCTCGATTGATCTCCAGGGAAATAACTGATGTCCATAGCATGCTAAACACTTAACACTAATAAATGACTCCAAACTTTCTCATTTCTGTCAGCTGAGTTTTATGTTTACCATCACTTCACTTTTTTTGCTCCAAAAGTCTGTTCCAATAAGTTAATATCATAATTATATAGTTTAATTAAATATGACTTAATGCTTCAATATCAATGCAAATTACAGGGTCAGGTTTCCATGAACACAATGTTGAATGTCTCTGCGTCAGTGAAGATGAATATTCTTTACAAAGTCCATATCTAAATAAATATACACAAAAAACTTCTAAAAGGCCAGTAACTGGGTTTTGTTAAAATGAAGTAACAGTCTACCTATTAGGGTGTCTTTTAGATTCTTGCTCTATTTTAAGTGAAAATCTAGGAATTCACTTATTTCCCAACAATGGAAGACAACAGAGTTTGCCTTGTGTGCCTCAATATACGCCGAGGGGGTAGGAACAGGGAGTGTTGGAAGCCAAATCGATGTGAGAACCAGAGTCTTTCTGACAGATTGCCCCACAAATGCAGACCCGTGTTTCATAGAACATGATCCCTTATCAGGCACCTGCACGTTGTGCACAAGTTTGCATCAGGTGTGCTGTTGAGTTCCTTTCAAATCTGAGATTTTATGATAAAGTCCCGTCACATGATTTCCTTTAATGTGCAGGGGTTTACTACGAGCTTGTCCCCGTCAGTGACCAGCTAACATGTTGGAGCTGTGGTCCTGGTCAAGTCGGCAAGCCTGAGCCAAAGGCACGATCCACAGGGAAGCTGCCCTGAAACGGTTCAAACGGAAACCGTGCACATGGATTTCAGAATGTGGATCTTCCAACATAAAATCATCTCCGCTCAAAGCATCCAGAGGCAGTGACACAGGGTAATGAAATACTAAATACTAATAGACAGAACACATCAGCATGGTGAGGTGTCCGGAAATGCTGGATCTTTTGAAATGTACAAGGAGCTACTAGGATTAGCAACTATTAACTAAGAGAAAGTAAGAGAATGCCTCAAATATGGAAAAGTAAAGAAAAATAAGACATGGCAGTAAAATGAGAAAACAAAATGTGATGTTCTCAAGTTGCAACAAAAAAAGTAAATGCTTCTCCATGAATGCTACTTTTCTAGTTTATAAAAAAAAAATATATATAAAAAATAAAAATAAAAAAAGAACTTAAAAGCAGCAGTGTGAAGAGATCCAATAGTGGTTCTCAACTACGCCTACATATAAAAATCGCTTGAGGAGCTTTTAAAATTCAGATTCACAGGATCTCATCCCAAACCAACTTAAGTAGCATGTCTGTAGCCAGAGTTGGGAGCTTTAGTACAAAATGGTTAACTTTCTGCTTGCTGTCCCTCAACACACACACACACACACACACACACACACACACACACAGTTTCTTACAATGTTAATTCCTAAGGAATTCACCATTTTTTTAAAGATTTTATTTATTTATTCACAAAACACAGAGAGAGAGAGAGAGAGAGAGAGAGAGAGAGAGAGAGGCAGAGACACAGCAGAGGGAGAAGCAGACTCCATGCGGGGAGCCTGACGTGGGACTTGATCCCAGGACCCTGGGGTCATGTCCTGAGCCGAAGGCAGACGCTCAACCGTGGAGCCACCAGGTGCCCAGAACTCACCATTACTAAGTTCAATTGCCAAGGAGTATGTGACTAAATATGAAAAAAAAAAAAAAAAAAAAGTCCAAAATCTCCCAGTGTGTTGTCCCCAGGGAGTTGGTATTACCGATGCCATGTTGAATTCTAAAACATGATTATTATTTATTGACTTCGGCCCAGCAAATGTATCATCCATTTTAGACAATTATTGCCGTGGTCCTATGGATGCTATATTGGAGAACAGCTCCTAGGCCTTACTGAAGCAATACACTCAAAATAGACTTCGCCTCAAGTAAAGAAACAAAGACCTTTATCTTTTGTGTCAATTTCAGGAACGATTACCTCTCAAGTAACCTTGAATAGACATATATTTTGATTTTTCTGGCATTGCTGAATTCAAAAGAATTCAGAAAATATTTGTTCTTTTAAAAAGAAAGATGAGCTAGGCTTCTATTAAAAGTGTCAATCATTTTTTTTTAAACGGGAAGAAATCAGATGTTACAAAAACAGTTCTTACAGAAATTACAAAAGTCCCAATATTTTTTCAAGTAAATCCATTTTTTTTTCATAAATTTTCATCTATTCCTTTTTTTGTGTGTATACATTTTTTAAATACTCTGCTGAGGATTTCTAGACAAGCTGACAATCTCAGAGCTTGAACTCCAATAAAATAATTATTCCAAGTCGGTTAAAACTGAGTAATGAGAAATACTTTCCAAAATTATATCTTAGTTAGGGCATTTGACTAAAAAGTCTCCCTTTGGCTACCTTGTGATAACCTCTTTCTCAGCCCAACCCTCAACTCCTGCACCTATTATACTTTGTGATGACCTCATCTCCAGTTAAGTTGTACAGTGGAAGCGTGATTTATAATTTCCTCTCCATAAATTGAGCTGAAGCTACTGAGGGAATGCAGTGGGTCTAAAAAAGAACCTGAAGGAAGATTATTTGCAATAGTAAAACAAACAAACAACGGACAAACAAATGGATATGCAAGGGAGCCAAAATACAGAAAGATGGTACAGAGACCAAGAGCTCAGGCCTGGGCTTCCATCCTGGAAGGGGCGAGGGGTCCCACACCCCGGACTATAAGCACCTGGCTTCTGACCAGTGTTTAACATATTGAGAATACTCAGCTGAGGGATCAGAAACCTCAAGCAAGGAGCTTTATGAACCATACTAAACCTAGAACTTGGAGTTCACCATTACAGTGAGCTCAAATGCCCCTGAGTTTGCTCAAAGCTGTTTAAATCTCCATCTGTCAGAATTTGCTGAGCCTATTGACAAAGATGAGTGAGCCAAGAACCAAAATAAATATCCTGTGACTCCTGCACCAATCTTCTGTTTTCATCCCCAGGTAATTGGATGCTGGAAAAATAATAAAATTACCATCTCAATAAGGCATTTGCCTCTGTGGTCTTTGTTCTCAATCTAGTACCGGTAATACTCTGTCTTACAGAAAAGAAAAAAGAAAAGAAAGAAAGAAAAGGGGGGGGGAGGGGGGAGGGGGGGGGGTGGGGGGGGGGGGGGGGGGAGTGGGGGGGGGGGGAAAAGTGAAAAGAAAGAAGGACAAGGGAAGGGGAAGAACAGTTTTTAAGACGAAAGGAGGAATGGAAAAAGGGGAAGGGGAAAAAGGGAGGAGAAAAGAACAAGGGAGAGGAGGGGAGGAAGAAAAAATAGAAAAAAAAGAAGAGAAGAGGGCGGAAAGAGAAGAAAGAAGGGAGAAAGAGATAGAAAAAAAAAGGAAGGGAGGAGAAATTGGGTGAAAGAAGGGGGGAGATAGGAAAGAAGAAATTAAAAAAGCAAAAAAAAAAAAAAAAAAAAAAAAAAAAAAAAGAAAAGAAAAGAGAAAAAAGAAAAAAGAGGAAGAAGGAAGAAAAGGAAGGGAAAAAGAAAAAGAAAAGAGAAAGAGAAAAGAAACAGAGAAGAGAGGGAACAGAAAGAGAAAAAAAAAAAGAGGAAGGGAGACAGAAAAAAAAGAAGAGAAAGCATCCAAAAGAGGGAAAGTGGAAAAAGAAAAAAAAAAAAAAGAAAACAACAAGAAAAAAAAACCACAGAAAGAAGGAAAAACAAAAAGAAAAAGGAAAGGGGAAAAAGAAAAAGGGAAAAAAGAAAAGAGAAGAAAGAGAGAAATGGAGGGAAAAAAAAAAAGAAAAAAAAAAAAAAAAAAAAAAAAAAAAAAGAAAAAAAAAAAAAAAGAAAAAAAAAAAAAAAAAAAAGAAAAGGGAGGGAAAGAAATAGGAAAAAGAAAGGAGGAAAAAAGGAAAAAAAAAAAAAGGGAAAAGGAAAGGAAAAGGAGGAAAAAAAAAAAAAAAGAAAGGATAAAGGAAGGAAAAAAGAAAAAAAAAAGAAAAAAAGAAAAGAAAGAAAGAAAGAAAAAGAAAAGAAAACCCGGGGACAAGAAAAAAGAAAAGAAAAAGAAAAAAAAAAAAAAAAAAAAAAAAAAAAAAAAAAAAAAAAAAAAAAAAAAAAAAAAAAAAAAAAAAAAAAAAAAAAAAAAAAAAAAAAAAAAAAAAAAAAAAAAAAAAAAAAAAAAAAAAAAAAAAAAAAAAAAAAAAAAAAAAAAAAAAAAAAAAAAAAAAAAAAAAAAAAAAAAAAAAAAAAAAAAAAAAAAAAAAAAAAAAAAAAAAAAAAAAAAAAAAAAAAAAAAAAAAAAAAAAAAAAAAAAAAAAAAAAAAAAAAAAAAAAAAAAAAAAAAAAAAAAAAAAAAAAAAAAAAAAAAAAAAAAAAAAAAAAAAAAAAAAAAAAAAAAAAAAAAAAAAAAAAAAAAAAAAAAAAAAAAAAAAAAAAAAAAAAAAAAAAAAAAAAAAAAAAAAAAAAAAAAAAAAAAAAAAAAAAAAAAAAAAAAAAAAAAAAAAAAAAAAAAAAAAAAAAAAAAAAAAAAAAAAAAAAAAAAAAAAACAAAAAAAAAAAAAAAAAAAAAAAAAAAAAAAGAAAAGAGAGAAGAAAAGAAAAAAGCTAAGGGCCTTATTTTGAATTTTAAGCCAATAAACTTCTAAAAAACATTATTAAGGATTGTTTAATAGAAGTTCTTACTGGGCTAAGATCTCCACTTAGTTTGCATTGTTTTACACAGCTCAGCATATTAGTATTGGTGGTCCAAAGTGGAAAAATCACCAAGTTAAATTAGAATCAATTAGAATCAATCATTAGAAATGAGGGTGGTGATTTGGGTTTTACTAAAAGCTTATATTCTTTGAGCCGTGTTCTTTTCACATCTTCTTGTCAACAAGGCATGTACGCAAATAAATATTAAAATAATAATGCAATGGTTTATCATCCAATGGATTACTCAGAATGGTCAAAATTCAATGAATTATTTAGAATGGTTTTATTAACAATATTTATAAAACCATACGATTTGTAAGCTGGGGAGTCTTTGAAGATGCTTAGTACAATGGAACAATGGAATTGTTCCATCAGATTGTTCCATGGAAATATATGTGAATTAATCTACCTGAGACAGGCATGTTTAATCTGAGGTGGGAATATGGTTGTATTTCTCCACAATCATCAAGCAAGACCTCCTGTGTGGTCCCAAAAGGAAAAAATCACTTATGATTGTAACTTCGTGCTCTGTGAAACTAAATTATACAGAACTTGTTTTTTTTTAAAGATTTTATTTATTTATTCATGATAGACATGGAGAGAGAGAGAGAGAGAGAGAGATAGGCAGAGACACAGGAGGAGGGAGAAGCAGGCTCCATCCCGGGAGCCCGACGTGGGACTCGATCCCGGGTCTCCAGGATCACGCCCTGGGCCAAAGGCAGGTGAAAACCCGCTGGGCCACCCAGGGTTGCCAATTATACAGAACTTGACCATCTACCAGGAGCATCCTTAAGAGAGCCCCAAACAAATAGATGGGGGCTAATGTTAGCGTGCTCCAGAGACACCCTGGATGCAAGCATCCTCCCGCACACGTACTTCGAATGTTGAGAATGACAGGTTTATTTTAGCTAGATGCCAGTGAAAACTAGTCTCTCCCTTGATTCAACCTGTGCAACCATCAGTGTTCATTGAGTGCAGCCGAGATGAAAATTTGCTTGCCATGTAGCTCTACCCACCAATTTGAATATTACAATCTGCAACCTCATTCTCATTGAATAAATCAGTGTAGTGATTTACGTTTTCACGTAGGATTTGAAAATAAGAGATATATTCATTCTTTCTTGTGCTGAAAGCATGAATTTTCCTAATTCGCAAAGCTGGGACTCTGGACCAAGATTCATCACCAAGATCAAGGTCGTACTGAAATGACCAGTAACATTCTCCATTCTCTCCTAGCAATGCACATCTTTAGAAGGTCAGCAAATAAGCACATGGCAGCTTTACGGAGATGACACAGTACTTAGCACCAAAGAAGTACTCTGCGTACATTTATTGACCCAATCTATCTATCTTACCATTGTGGCGCCATTGAGAAGATTAGTAATTACAAATGCAAGTTTAAGTTGTGAGGACAGATTTATGAAGAGAGGGGATGGCTCATAAAGACGTATCTATGAAACAAAATGTCCAGGTAGCTAAAAATTTTTGGGACTCTCCTTGCAGTAAGCAAACTTAGATATGAACTGAAGAAATTTATAGTTTTCATATATTCTGTGTAATGTGAAATTCAAAGAGTTCCTTCGTAAGATATTAATATGTTTAATAATAGGGCAAGGTCCCACTAGGGAAACAGTACAATATGCTACTGTACTCTTTTTTAAAACAAATACAGTTTTAAAAAATCTAATTTTATAAATTTATCTGGCCTCAAAATTTCAATATGCTACTGAACTATTTTTTAAAACAAATACTGTTTTAAAAAAATCTAATTTTATAAATTTATCTGGCCTCAAAATTTCAATATGCTACTGTACTGTTTTTTTAAGCAAATCTAGTTTTAAAAAATCTAATATAAATTTATCTGACCTCAAAATTTCATGTAAGAGCTTGTGAGCCTACATTCTTTTCTTTGACATAATCAAAGAAAACTTATCAATGTCTTATTCGGTAAAGTTCTTGAAAGCTCCTATATATTTGAGTAATATGGGGACACTGAATAAAGAGGCAGATAATGTAGAGGAAAGAATGGACACTAAATCAGAGACGGCAATACATACTGGTTTAAATGTCAGTAAATGGGTGAAATTTGCTATATCCTTCTGACCTTTAGTCTTCTCATTTGTTAAAAGGAATTTGGGGAGGCTTAAAAGTAATACTATAGAAATAACATATGAGATAAAATAAGTAATGATAATGGCAGATTGTAGCTGCTATTGTTGTTATAATGATGATAATTGTGAACGTTACGGGCAAGCCACGGTTACATTTCTGAACTCTTTAATAGTTGCAACAAAGGAAATGTTGCTTTTAATGTTGGAGGGTCCAGAGTGTTCGCCACTTTAGTATTTCAAATTTTAAAAATTCTGATATAGGGGAGACAAATACGCATTAAATCAGATTCCAAACCAGTGAGATTATTTGCAGTGTTTTAAAAGCTAAGTAAATTATTTGGATGAGTACATGGGAGACTTAATAATTTTATTCAGTTAATCAGTAAATACACATTGCATATTTCATATGAAATGACTGTGACTGTCTTTACCTGAGAAGAGTAGGTGTGACCATCTGAACCACACACGGGGTTGGTATAGGCCACCGGGCACTGCTTGCAGGTGGATGATACGGGACCCCTCCATTGCTTATGGCCTACTCCCGCATCTTTCATGCTGTTAAAACAACAACAATAACTATACTTAGTGCATTTTTTAAAAAAAATACATAAATCGATATTAGAATCATGCTTTTTTTTTTTTCCAGGTCACTCCAGCTCTTGAAGATAAATAATCAGTAAACTCCACGCTCATGTTAAATATATTAATCAATATGGTATTTATTCTTCATGATAATCTTTAATTTCATATATCAAGATTTTTCCCATAATAAAATAAGAATACATTCCTTTGAGATACTCTGCTGGCCGCTTAGTTATGTTTCATCATACAGATTTTTTTGTGTTGACTTGTAGTTATGATGTATTTTTGATAATCCCTGAAACAGAAGCGACAATTGCTCAGCAATAAAGATCTATTCTGTTAAGAACAGTGACAGAAAAGAACACCTGATTCCCCTGGTGTACCCAATGTGCTTGAAAATAAGAGCAGCTTATTTTGAGAGAAAACAGCAATGAAGAACTCTTCCAGCAACGACTAAAATTTAAAAGCCAAGTTAGTGGGTTTAGTGATAGCCAGTCCTCTTTTTATTGTGTAGAAATACCTCAGAATAGATCCATTTTGAGGCTTTGATCTAGAATAACTTGGGAAAACACATTATTTTCTGTTACCTATACTTAAAAGTATTTGTTTTTCCACTTGGATTAAAATGCTTATTGCTCTACCTATTTGTGTGAATGATTTACATACAGAGGGTTAAGTGCTAAGAAATAAAGCAACAGGAAATCTATTCAAAAACACTTAATATTTAGAAATCCTTTAGTAAATCAGTACTCATTCCTATTCATTAAAATTGTTTATAGAGACTAATTCGTTGTGCCTATCCTAATGAGAAAAGATGTTTTACTGGAAACATTTGCTTCTATTTGCTTTACATTTTTTTCATGAATAAGTCAAACCTACAGAAAAGTGATCCCTAAACACTGTTAAGAAATATAATCTGAATTTCTATTTTAGGGGAAGAAGTTCAAACTATGTGTTTCAAATTTTGATAAAATTCCGATGGACATTGAGAAGAATTTTTTATCCATTCTTCTCCTCCCTCCAAACCTGCTTGTCTCAAAATTTTCCATGAAGCTATCATAGCTCCAAACACTTCTCTATATTTCAAGTCTGTAAATTTTGCCAAAAGACTTAAGATTTTGCCTGGCCAAAGAATTCATGTCATAAGAGAGAAAATGAGAAAGACAACCATGCTGCTATTACTAATTAACTAATTGGCACAAAATTCTAATGAGAATTAAAACAATAACTGGAAAATTAAAGACATTACTCAATACCACTTTAGACTTATAAATTACAGAAATGGAGCAGAGGGAAATAAAAGAATATTGAATCTGCATTGTTCTTTCACATTGTATAATCAAAGTAAGGCATAAAATTATGCAATCAGTACCTTCGGAAAAATTATTACCAAATTCAGATACCTCATCAACAGAAGCTATTTTATTAGAAAAAGCTGTATGACTTGGGATACATATATGTATACAGTATATATGTATATATATAAAAAAACCCAACTTTAGTTATCCTTATTCCCTTCAAAGCCAGCATTGCTTTCAAATTCCTAAAGTACAACCAAACACTTTCAAATTCCCCAAGTACATCGATAAAAATGGTGTCTTTTACGCAGACTTCATCCTGCTTAGAATTCGCTGAAGTATCATCAACATTATAAACATTAAAATATTGCATATATTTGTACCAGCATTTTGAATAAGAGTTGATGCCAAATTATATCATTTCTGAAACCAGTAGAATATTTACTTATGTTTATTTTTAAATAAAGACATTAGATGAGGGTAAGCTAACCAAAATTCATATTTTAACACATACTATTCATACCATAACACCTGGAGGGTGAACAGTGAATCATGAACATTTTATTATATTCAGTAAATCCAAAAGAAAGAAGTTAACATTTTGTCATCATAAGATAGTCTTTATAGAAAAGACTTTATATTTAACAAAACAGTCTAGAAATTTGAGCCTAAGCTTGAAACCTGAAATTCTAAATACTACAAGTTTTACATGTTCTGAAATCAGTTCAGACTGATGTAATTCACACAAGGTAGAAAATTAATTATTTCATTTTCTGTGGAAAGACAAATTACATTTAAGCAATAAAGGGCAATATAGAATGTAGTTTTTCCATCCACGTATTCATGTTGGAATTAAGGTGTAAATGCAAATGAATTTCTAGGAATCTTATTTGAATAAAAAAATACTTCCAAAAATTCTTAATTAGCAATGTACTGATAGGAATCACCAGATATACACAAATAAGGCATGTAATTATTTCAAAAATCAAAACATCTATTTTTGAAAAAATAAGGGATTTACATGTGAAAACAAAATAAACAATATAACATGATAGACACCGGAGGACAAACAGACCATCATTACCAAAGGCTTTAGGATTCTGAGTAATGTGATCGTCTCTGAAGGCAAGGGCCGGCTCTGCCAACGTCTTGGTGCCCTTAGCCGAGCGCCTCGGGGTAGCTGGGGCCCGAGGTATCTCCACCCGCTCCCTTGGCCACCGAAGACACTTGTATCCCAGAGGCTATTTTATCAACGTTATCATGTGATGCAGAGTTTGTTCGGTTTACTATCAGAAATGCTACTCAGAATTAGCATTACTCACACTCTTGTCTATTAAAATCTTTGTCTTGTTCTTAGAAAAACTAGTGATGTAGATGAGGTTATAACCTGAAAATTTCTAAGATTTAGGGGCTCCTGGGTGGCTCAGTGGTTGAGCATCAGCCTTGGGCCCAGGGTGTGACCCCGGGGTCCCAGGATCGAGTCCCACGTCGGGCTCCCTGCATGGAGCCTGCTTCTCCCTCTGCCTGGGTCTCTGCCTCTCTCTCTGTCTCTGTGTCTCTCAGGAATAAATGAATAAAACCTTCAAAAAAATTTCTAAGATTTAATTTAATATCTATGCAGTGTATGTAACACATAAACATATATAATCACATAAAAATGGAGACTATCTTTTTTTTTGTTCGATTAGTAATAACATTTTGGAGGTCCTGTTTAAGAGGGAACAGCTGTGCTTCTAGGAGAGACAGCAAGGCCATGGGGGGAGAGTGGAAGGCTTGGGGAAAGGCAGAGGGGGTCGGGCTATCAGAGTGAGTGTCTGGGACGTGCGGCAGGAGGAACAAAAGGTAAGAAACTAGCATAAGCAAAAGCATCACTAGGCATATTATCCTGAGTGTTCTAAATGTAGAAGATCGTCAGTCTTTGAAAGTAAATCTAACTTTTTGCTATACCAAAATCCATTCGCATATAATTATTTTGAATTATTATCAAACGGGGCGATACCATTTGCTCCCATTAATGAAGCACCAATTCAAGCTGGCTGCAAAATTCTGAAATTACTTAGAGACCACTCTTCCAATAGCAACTCCGCTAGAATAGACTTCTAAAAGGTCTATTTGAAATAATAAATTTAAAAGAACTATTTGAAATAATAAATAAATAAATAAATAAATAAATAAATAAATAAATGTACTATTTTTCAAAAATACATACTTCAATTTTGAAGATTTAAGAATTTATTTGCTGACTTTACAATGGCATCCTATATATGGCCATAATCCTTTCCCTTAAAGAGCAAAAAAAAAAAAAAAAAAAGTATTTTTGAACCCAATGAAATGAAGCATTTAAATGATAATCTATGACAAATAAAGTCAAGGATTTTTCTCAAAATCTCCTTGTTTGAGTGTTCCGCCATTCAGGTGCGAAGTTAGTTTCATACCAATGTATCTGTCATCGTGCTTCTAGTAGGTTGAAAATTAAACTCCTCAAATGGATTTGTACGATTGCTGGTGCTCCTTCCCATGGCTTCCCCTGGGGCAGTTGAGCTCACCCTTCACCCCCTTTGCCCCTGGCTCGCCCTTCACCTTCACCCCCATCTTCCCTGTAGGATGGCAAACAGCAGTCACACAGGGTGGGGGGGCGGGGAGCCAACGGTCTCTCGTTTCTCTAATAACTACAATGTTAATTACCTCTACATCTGTTTATTCCATTACGGTCTGTTTGGTTTTCTGTTTAGTAAATCAATTTGTGCGTTTTAACAATATAATGTGAACACAATGTCCGTGTTTCAGGATTTACATTGATTTTGGAAGGAGTACAAATGATGTTACCAAAACGGTCAGGAGGAAAAAAAAAAAAAATCTCATTCCAGTTTGATTTAATTTTGATACATGACCATGTCATTAATCAATCTTGACAAGTCACTAACCTCCCTGGGTCTTAATTTCTTCCCTTATACAATGCGAGGCTCCGTCAGTATGGATCATCTGATCTTGAGTCTATAAATCTGTAATAAAATTACTTATACAAAGACACTCAAAAATGCGAAGCATAGACAGTGCATTGGGGCCATATGTTAGGATTTCAGGACTTGACAGCATTACCAAGCGAAACAAATATATCTCCGTGGTGTGAAGGGTGTCGGCTGGGCCAAGAGCCAGACTGGAGTGCTGAGGTTGCAAAATTCAGCTATCTCAAGGGAGCAAAAGAAACGTACGGAGGAAGGCCAGTCTTGTGATAACTAATGCAAGAGAGAAGATAAAATGCGGCGTGCTTAAAAAGGCATGATTTCTAGAAAGTATATGTAAGAATTAAATACTCCTATTATAATATCAAAAAGCATCACTGATAAATCATAGAAACAAAAAAATATCATATTTATAGTATAGACAATTATACATCTTTCTAAAACTCTGTAGTCCCTAAATCTGACATCACACATAATGAATTCTCATTTCCTTAGGCCACAAAAATAACAAACTGAAAAAAATGCCCATTTATTTATTATGTATTTACCTGAGGAGGAGAATCATCAGGGTTTAAGTCTTAATTTCTTAAGTGTATTTGCTTTTTTCTCTACGCACTTACACTAACTTCGCTTCAACAAAAGATGTCATCTTAATCTGCTAAGACAACAGGCAAGGGAACACGGATATTCTGTGAATATCTGAACCGAGGACAGCCCAGTGTGTTGTATGTCTCGTCTCGTTAATACCTAACACTTCAGTTCCTTGGGGCAGGCAGGTTTTTTACGTTCTTGGGGAAGAATTCTTTCTTAACACATAGCTAACAACTTACGATTCGTTCCCATTGGCCATGGCGCTTCAACAAACGAGGCTGCCCGTATTACTTTTTTTGCCATGGGTGTTAGAAAAGGACGGATGGTATTAGCAAGGTGCAGGAAATCATCTTTGGGGGCCACACAAATACATGAATTTCACTCAAAAGCCCCCTACAGAACTTATTAAAACTGTAGCAGCAGCTATTTGCTTCCCATGATTTTTGTACTTAGTATGACAGTAGTTTAAACAACGGAACAAGGCGCAAGCAAATCAATTTTAATTTTAAGTAAAAAAGACATATTCTACAAATACAAAACAAACATTTATTTATATTAGAACGCGTTATTAACTATGGCTACAGAACTACGGAAATCATATAACAATAAGTTGGCATCGTTTATCCTGCAATGTGAACAGAAACTTCTTGTTCCGTATATATTACAAAGAACTAAGATTCATAGAGAAAGCTCACTTGGGGGTGTCTTTCAAAATTCAGTGATGGGAGTAATTAATTAAGTGTATCTTTAAAAACTATTCATTGCATAAATTGAATGCATCCTAAAAATTGACTGTAGTAATAAATTCTCATCATGACCTGTATTTACCAAGTCATCTTATATCGTACAGTAGTGTTGCCAGGAAATCCAAGTAATTAGTGATTTACAGAGCATACTTTCTACAGAGTAATAAAATTAAATATCAGAGTTTAGAGTGATGTGGATAATTTATAATGTTCCACACTTTCTTTTAACAAATCTTAAAATAATATTGCTACTTAAGTAGAGTACACGTGAGGTTTATTTCAACAACCAGCATATTTGAACAAGGATCTTACTAACACAAGAAACCAAGTTAGTAAGGGTAACTTTCTATCAAAGAGTGTTTCCCTGACCTTATTTTATTTATTATTTATTTATTTATTTATTTATCTATCATCTATTTATTTACTTATTTAAGCTTTTATCTATTTATTCATGAGAGACCCAGAGACAGGCAGAGACACAGGCAGAGGGAGAAGCAGGCTCCATGCAGGGAGCCCGATGTGGGACTCAATCCCGGGTCTCCAGGATATGCCCTGAGCCAAAGGCAGATGCTCAACTACTAAGCCACCCAGTGTCCCTCTGTGACTCTATTTAAAAGTGATGTTATCATTCTGAGATTTGAATCATGGACAAGTTATAATATTTGAATGATACCGTTCATCAAGTAAAAAGTTTTTTTAATCCGTGAGCATCTTCACAATTATTAAAGACATCAGCAAATAACTTCAATTTCAAAATAGACATTCCTATAAATGACACTTTTTTCTCAATCTGATCCCCAATGGGCTGAATGAGTGCTAACGGTTTAAAATGTATAAACTGTAAGTGATGTCAAATTCAGATTGTAGTCCTTCCAGTTTGCACATGATTAATTTCAAACATTATTTCGTTACTAGAGCCCTCTTTATTTAGCTATGGTGAAAGTATACCCAACTGCGAAGGATCTAGATTGTGTAAGATTTGGGGGTGCTATTATGGATTAGAAACATCTGTAAGTCTACTTCCAGCAAAATACAGACCAAGATGGGGAACTCATGATCTTACATATGATAAACCAATTATCTAATTAACAAGTATGTATAAATGTATTCATTGAAAGAAGAGCTGGAAATGTACTTTTGGTTTTCAAGCTAATAAAATATCATAAAACAGAATTTTAGGAACTGAGTTCCTGAGTTTATTTACACAAATTAAAGGATAGACATTCATGTGTGTTGATAGTCTATTGTGTGCTAGACACATATATTGCAATGTTATCTATTTTTTAGTAATAATATGCAATATGTGTTTTTTTTTTTTTTTTAATTTGGAGCTAGAAACAGGGAGGTGAAGGGAGCTTGATTACCTTGCTCAAGTTTCTAGTGCTTGTGATTAAAGATACGGACTTCAAGTGTTTAATGTTTTACTTTGTCACTAATGTTTTCCTTTCCTTGCCATAATGTGCATATAAAGTTTTAAATGTCATGGAAAACTACATCCCATATTTCATAAATTTCCATATGAGAATTGCTTAACAGGTGAAAAAAGACAATTACTTCAAATTTTACTTAAAAAAAGATCTACACCAATAAGTGTTGTCTAGAGAACATACCTGGCTGATTAAAGGTGAAATTTATATAGCGTGTAATAAATTATATACCAGCTACGTGATTCCGATTTAGGGAATCGATACAAAGATTAACTTACTAATACATGAATTGGTTCTATGTGATTTGCATTGACAGCTGTAATTTCATTCCAGATGTGAGAATGTTTACAAAGTCTGGCCTCCTATATTTAAAATAGTAACTCAGAAATCCTTTTGCTTTTTCAATTATTAATGTTCATAAATAAAGCAAGCTTTTAAACATGAATTACATAATAACTTTAACATGAAGTAATTCTACAGTGTCAGCACCAAGCAAAGTTTGAACTAAGATCTGAGTTCACAAGAATGGGTGATCATTAAGGATCCCTTACTACCCAAAGCGATCTACAGATTCAATGCATCCCTTATCAACATGCCAAAAGCATTTTTCACAGAACTAAAACAAATAATACTAAAATTTGAATGGAACCAGTAGAGATGCAAAATAGCCAAAGCCATCTTGAGAAAGAACAACAAAGTTGGAGGTATCACAATTCCAGATTTCAAGAAATACTACAAAATTGTAGTGATCAAAATAGTATGATACTGGCACAAAAAGAGACCCGTAGATCAATGGAACAGAATAGAGGGCCCAGAGATAAACCCACACTTATATGGTCAATTAATCTATGTCAAAGGAGGCTAGAATATACAATAAAAAAGACAATTTCTTCAATAAACAATACGGGGAAAACTGGACAGCTACACGCAAAAGAATGAAACTGGACCATTTTCTGACACCATGTAGAAAAATAAACTCAAAATGGATGAGAGACATAAATATGAGACTCGAAGGCATAAAAATCCTAGAAGAGAACATAGGCAGTAATTTCTCTGACATTGGTCATAACATTTTTCTAGATAAGTCTTCTGAGGCAAGGGAAACAAAAGCAGAAAATGAACTATTGAGACTACCTTAAAACAGAAAGCTTCTTCACGGCAAAGGAAACCCCAACAAAACAAAAAGGCAGTCTGCTGAGTGGGAGAAGGTACTTGCAAAGGACACGTCCAATAAAAAGTTAATAACCGAAATATATAAAGAACTCATGCAACTCAACACCAAAAATGTACTTTGATTGTGAACTGGGTTGTGTCTGTTTTTCTAAACAGAAGGGGATATTTTTTAGCTACTCTGCTACAAGCACACCTGACAGCTTCTGCAGAAGCATTCACCAATTAAATACCACATTTTATTTAAGAAAACAGTCAAAGTTCTTTCAAAGTACAGGGAAGGAAACCAGCATTTTCTTCAGGTGTTGTCTTTATGAAAGTCCTTGCTCTTGACCTCCTCCTTGCTTATTGCTTTATTAGAGAAGGAAAGTCATTGAAATAAGAAAGGAGAAAGAAGCTACCATGTTGTGCTTGAGTCTGATTTATAGGCTGAGAGAAAGGTTAAGAGTACAAAACTTTCATTTTGCATTAACTCTGACATTAGCTCTTATTCTTCAAGTAAACTAGCTAATAAAATTACAAAGAAAGGAGTTTTTGACTCCATATTATTTTTTTCTATCAGATTTTATCCAATTCCTGTCCTGAAAGCATATATTTTCTTTTCTTTTCTTTTCTTTTCTTTTCTTTTCTTTTCTTTTCTTTTCTTTTCTTTTCTTTTCTTTTCTTTTCTTTTTCTTTTCTTTTCTTTTCTTTTCTTTCTTTTTTCTTTTCTTTCTTTTCTTTTTTCTTTTCTTTTCTTCTTTTCTTTCTTTTCTTTCTTTTCTTTTCTTTTCTTTCTTTTCTTTTCTTTTTTCTTTCTTTTTTCTTTTTTTTTTCTTTTTTTTTATTTGAAAGCATATACTTCTAAGCATGTATTGACTCCTTCCTTCTGATGTAATAAAGAATGTCTGGGCAAGGACATTTTCTTCAAGAAACATCTCAGTAATGCGCATGATATCCAAAAGGTTATCAGAAAGACCTTTCAAACAGCTTTATTGCTTTTTTATTTATAATATATTATTACTTATAGTTACAGCTACTGACCATGTCCCAGGAACAGAATTAGGCATTATGACAACGCTGTCACTAGCTCACTTGGTTGTTTGTCATCTTCTAACCTATAAATAGTAGTATGCACCCTTCTAAATATTTGTTTATTGCTATACCCATCAATATACCTGATAATGTATCCAGAAAGTATTTTACAATCTGAAGGTAACAGGTAGGTGGACTCATTGAATTCATGGAGCTCACAATTTGTTTGGAGACAAAAAGATGAGCATAGCTTGCAGTGAGGCTTTCCTGTGGTCCAACAAGTAATAAGGGCAATTTAGATCTTATACAGACAACTTCTTACTCATGTTTCAGGTCACAAAATATTTTATGGCTCTTTAATCACACTTTTACCTCTTGTTTGGTATCGCACGTACTCCCTTTGTAACCTATGCCTTTTATTTACTTATCACTTACATCCTAACTGCCCTCCATACGCTTACCTTTCTCATTTATCCCAGGCTCACTCATGCTTCCCTAGTTCTGAGTCTCTATTTTGCCTCCATGACATCAGCTGCACCATCAGGAGACATACTTGTGCCTGATACCTACTCCTGTTCTACTTCTGCTATTTCTCTGAGTTCTGAGATTGGGAGGTAAGGAGCCACTTTTAGCAAAGGCCTACCTTTTGCGGCCTAAAAACATTTTCACCTTCTGCTGAGTCCCGCTATTTACAAACAAGCAGCTGAGCAGCAACAGAGGTCATCGCTGTCACAGCATGGGGCTGGACAGAAATCAAACTTAAGCACACATCCTCTGGAGTCACCGTACCACATTCTGACCTATGTGCAGTTTGTTTAATCATATTTCTGATTTTCTTTTGTTTAGATCATGCTTCCAGAAATAGAGGTTCCAAAATTTGAGAATGTATTTGCTTCCTACGTTTGCTGTCACACATTACCAAAAACCTTCTGGTTCAAGACAACAGAAGGCTAATCTCTTATAGTCATGGAGGTCACGAGTCCAAAATCAGTTTGCCTGGACTAAAATAGAGGCATCGGCAGGACTACACTCTCTTGGGATGCTCTAGGTGATGGCTGTCGTTCCTTGGGTTTTGACCATCTCAGTCTGCTCCATCTTCCCGCCATCTTACCCCACCTTGTGTCTATGTCAAAACTCCCCCTCTCTCTCCCTTAAAAGGACACATTGTGATTGCATTTCAGGTCTACTCCAATAACCCAGGATGACCTCCTCCTCTCAAGATCTTTAACTAAATCACACTTTTTGCCATAGAAGATAATATTCACTCTTTTGTCATTTAAGATAATACAGATTCTGGAAATAAAGATATGGACATATTTTGGGGACAACCATCCAGCCTGCTACTGGAAGAATACTTGGAAGAAGGGAAATTTTGTTTTTCTCACCACAAAGGCACGAGAGTAATGAAGTCTCTGGTTTGGAGAGATGTCTTAATCCTATGTAGAAATCCACAGTGAGAGTGCATTTTGTCATATGATTCCAAATGAACCCTTTTACATCTAAAAGAGGAATGTATGGTCCATGGCAATATCTTGGGACTTACATATTGTCCTTCAGCTATCACAAGGCTGTGCTACTCTGCAAATATGTGCTTAGTCTCAACCACAGAAACAGAGCCAGATATTACTTACTCTTCTCTCAGGAGAGGACAGTTCTGGGCTTCTCAGTCCATGTACTTTAGACTCACATTCTGTCTCAGTGAATTATGCCACCATTTACTTCTTCCTTGACTATCTTTAGGGAAACTGAGTGCTAGAGTCATGAAGAGTGGAAAATGATAAAGTTGTCATTTTTATGGATGAGCAATAAAAAAACAATCATATTAATGTGCCTTATCTGACCCTCATTTTGACTGGTAGAAGAACACCTGATAAAGGCAATGGGGACTTCTTTGTGTTCCTTGGCATTTAGAAGTAGTGGTCACTGGGGGCAAGTTGAAAGAGAATAGTGGGTAGATGAACTAAGTGTCATGTGAAAGGGAAAAATATAGTCTCCATGGCATCCAGGGTTGACAGGAAAGGAGTCTTTGCCTTATTCCAGGAATCTATTTCAGAAAGTGTGGTCCACAGGCTTTATTCTATGTGTGGGATGATTTTGTTTTTGTACTCTGCTAATCTTTTCCAGAACTTTATAGAAGCTCTCTTCCCTCTCCACTAATCTTTTCAACTTTTAATCACAGCTCCTCATTCTTCCTCCAGTATGCTTCCCTGAGACTGGCACAAAGTAAGTACTCAGTAAATATCATTGAATGGATAAGTAAAGGAAAGTAAACAAGAAAGAAAGCAAGAAAGACAGCAAGGGGGGGGGGATGATAGGGCTCCCTGGTTGAACACAGAGGATGGTTCCTATTTTATCTTAGTTCTATGTCTACTTAAGAAGCAGAAATTCTGTAGCTTTATTTTCTTACTAGATAAATTTATTATAAATAATTTGTAAAGTAAGTTCTTGCTAAAAGTCATTATGACTTGCCATATTAAAAGCCAGTCAATTTGAACAGAATAAAACAATAGAATTGGCTCTGATTTCAAACAAAAGTCTTATTTTTGCTAACAATTATTTTAACTATAGCATAAAGAAATATGACAAAGGCATTTAACATTATTTCCCTGGGCAGATTCAGTCTATCAAGGACTATTTTTTTTAATATGTTCTCCATTACTCATCTAGGAAGCAAGCATCAGGAAATGAACAACTTGGCTCTTCACATCTACATGGAGCAGAGTGATTTATACAGACGTTTTCTTTTCAACAAGACGTTAGCTCTTAAAAACATTGTGAATTTGCTGAATTATTTGCTTCTCAGTTAACTTTTTAGAATAATAAATAATCTATTTAATCTATAATCTCATGCTAATTTTCTTTGAAGAACACTTTGCCACAGTCCCTCTTGCCCTTCTGACAGTTTTTTTTTTTTTTCTGTTTGACCATTTAAAGGCAATAAAACATACAGTAGACAAAGAGCACTCTACATTTCCCAAGTCCCCCATTAGCACTGCCTGTGAGGAATAGAATGCTAGCTAATGATTTATCATGTTTACTCTTAAATTTTACTGACCAAACACTGAGAAGTGGAATTTCTGGGCCGGAATAAGGTTAGTGAATCCTCTGCTGCAGGATCACAAGTCTGTCAAGAAGCTCTCCAGAAAGCTGCCCAGTATCTTTCTCTATTGAAGAGATGCTTAAATGGGTACCTTATCTACTGAAACTCAGCTGTAGACATTATTATTTTTTTATTTTTAAATATTTTATTTGCTTATTTAAGAATGTGTGTGTGTTAGAGAGAGAGCAAGTGTAGGAGCAGAGAGAGAGGGAAAGAGAGAATCCCAAGCAGACTCCTCACTGAGTGTGGACCCTGCCCCGGGGCTCCGTCCCAATGGTCAGAGATCATGACCTGAGCCAAAATCAAGAGTAGGATGCTCAACTGACTGAGGCACTCAGGTGCCCCACAGCGGTAGACTTTAGATCTAGTAATATTTGTGTACTCTGTGTTTCTTATTGGAAGTTTATTTTCTTGGATTTTTGTTTGCTTATTTTGTTTATATTGGTTTGATAAAAATCAAACTTGAATTACTTAGGATTTAGGTGTAAATAGGCAAAGATGCCTTGGCTTATTTTAATCCTATTGGTATATATCCAGACATCCAAGTTTGGGTAAGAAGTGTGCCATGGGTTGTAGCATAACAGGCTGGCAAACATTGGGGTTTTATGCAGAAGATCCAGCATGGGATAAGTTTTCATTTATTTATATTTTCTTCTTTGTATATGTCCTTTGGTGAATATTTTCAGTATTTCTGAATTCCTTCAATCACTTCCCAATGTCAGACCAAATAGACCCTTAGAATAATCCTGTCCCACAAAATTTAGTGGATATAAATAGAGATCTATGTTTATGTACCACTATGGCCTTTGTAGAAAAAGAAACTCTGTAAATATGCTTACAGTTAAGAGTCTTGTCCTTATATCAACAGAGGAAGACAGCCTCATCTCGCCAAGAAATACCCCTCTTGGTTTAACATGTGTATAATAAATCAATTTTTATTAAAATTTGAGGGTAACACTGTTAAGCATAATATTACCATAAATAGCGGATATTTAAAACGATATGGACATATTATTAGCTAAAATACATTTCATTTAACATAGTAAAAAAGAAAAGGATAGAAAATAATTCCTAGTATTCTTGATTTCAAGTCAGACATCAACTCCACTATTCTAAGTACAATTTATTTTTAAAAAATAATTACTGACTTCTCTAAGTTCCCCAAGTATAGAACTGCAATCTTGGACTTAAAAGTGTGAAGAGATAAAGAAAGCAGAAATGTCATTCTCAGCAAAATATATGTTAAAGTCAATGTCATGCTTACGAATTTCCTAATATGCAACATGAGAGTTTGAAACTCCCTTCTATTTTAGGATAATTAATATAAATCACAGTAAAGCATTTAAGTTATTTTTTATAACTCACTTTAAGCAAGTGTGCAAGTATGTCTCAATCCTACTGAGAAAACATACAACATTTTTCTTCTCAAAGTTCCAGACATCAATTTACACAACCCTTGAATGAACAATTAGTAGACAGATTTCCTTTCAAAGTTTATGGATTTTTTTTATGGGAAGATTATTGTTCGAACAGCATCTCCATCATTGTCATCAAGAGAAAATAAATTGCGATATAATAATCCCTTTGGTGAAGCTAAATTTTACAAACCCTCAGATTGGAATGAAATGCAGATGTTGAGTAATTGGTGAAGCTTTACTAAATATAGAACATGAGAAGAAATTAAAATGTGGTTTATGAATTATTCATTGAGTTTCATATTCAATAACCATGAGAACCCTGTGGGTTCCTAGGATCCTGTCGGCATACTCAGAGCCACGCAGCATGCACGGTCACATCTGCAGAACTTCAGTTTTCTCGAGGATATGAGGGAAATTATACATCTTTTAACAGAAAATTGTCACCTTTGGCATTTGCTTCGGGCTACATTCTCCAGATATCATTTGAAATAACTTTAAGGGAAGGTTGTGAGATCTGTTTTCTCTAATGAACTATTTGAACTTAGTTTTCAGACTTCTGTCCTTGACAGGATTTTAAAATGCTGCCTTCACTTCCATGCAGCCCGACTGCTGGTACGAGATAGTTTAACTTCTGCCCTTTTCCTTTGACCTCTGAGCTCTTCCCAGAAGAGGCATTAGAAGAAACTAACAACAGGCATTTATGTCACATTTATTTTCAGACAAAAAAAAAAAAAAAAAAAAACTAAACTAAACTAAACTTCTATTTTAATAATTTAGTAAGTACTAGGGGTGCCCGGTGGCACAGTGGGATAAGCGACCAACACTTGGTCTCAGTTTGAGTCTTGATTTCAGAACCTTAAGATTGCACCCCGTGTCAGGCTCATGCTCAGGGCAGTCTGCTTAAGTCTCTCTCTCCCTCTCCTCTGTATCCCAACCCGCCCTCCCCGCCAGGCCCACTCTCTCTCAAATAAATAAATAAATCTTTAAAATAGCACTAATAACAATAATAATAATTTAGTAACCAATGAACTGTGCCCTCAAACTCTGCAAAAATGTCCTCTTGGATTATATTCAGAACGGGCAACAGCCCTATTGAACATACAGGCACAATTTTTCATCCAGTTTTAAATACAGTTCAATCAAGACATCATATTTTCCATGTACGATACCTTGCTTATAAGGTGCGATATTCTTACCTTTCTCTGTTAATATCCATAGTCAGGTATCAAGAACACACAGTTATTTACTACCGCAGCTGGATGTTACTAATGCCATGGGATTTGCTAAAAATATGGGTCGTTCAATGTTTTGTGTGAACCAATGCTCTATCTATGCTCAGGTGTAGCGTAACCAGCCAACCTCTTCAACCGTGAGCCCAGAGGAGGCACCAGCCGATGGGGGAGCTACACCACTGGAAGCCCCCAGGCACCCCTCCTGGCATGCCTCCTTAACTCTGGGAGAGCTTGCTAATGATGGAATCCCAGAATTCCTCTAGTTCTTTCTTTTCATGTTCAAATTCTTCCTTCTTTGCAGTCTAGTGATTTCATTATAACTTGTCAAAAACCTTCTTTTTGTCCTCATCACTCATGTTGCTTTGAAGTTTCTAGTTTGCCTCTAGATTGAACATTTTGATCAGATGTGAAAGGAGAAAAACTTGGAATGATTTCATCGACAGCTTTATATAAGTTCTTAAGTCCCTTAAATAGGTTTAAGGTAGCCTGTGGCAGTAGGAGGTAAGTTCCCTAAAGAAAGATCCAATATATATTTCATAGCTGCAAGTCATGAAAAAGGAATGCCTAATAAGAGGTTCAGATAGACACTGTGGGATTCATTATGTGTAGAAATAATACAGGAAAATACCAAAGACGTTCTTAGAAGAGTACTTTGAAACTTTGACTAGTAAAAATATCCCATAACGAGACTACCACTTCATAGAGGTCATGTTTTGGTTCATTAAGAAATTATATAATGACATAAAGCAATTTTTTATTTTGTAAGTCATGACGTTTTAGAAAAATGGTGCCCATATTTCGTTTTGTATCTGTAATATGTATAAGCCTTGCAGTAACTCCAGAGCCTCCAAGGCATTCATCGCCATCAAGGTAAGAAATTCTGAAGGAAGGGATTCTTATACAGTAAAATGATGTTGGTGAGCTAACATTCTTTGTGCAGACAGAGTCACATTTGCATCCAATAAATATTTCACTACTGCAAATTAAGTTCCAATGGAAATTTTTGCCTGCATCATTTGAATGGTAAATGGTCTTATATAATTGGTTTATAGATTCTTAATGAAAATGGTATAGCATGGTTGTTATACATTGGTGTGATGACCCATGCAAGTCAATGTAATTTTCTATATGCTTTTGGTTTTATTTCTTTCTATTGTTACTTTCTATTTTTTCCCTTGGCATTGTATGTTTGTGTAGAATACAACTTAAAAAAATAATCTCAAAATCAAAATTTAAAGAAGGATAAGCAAGGAGTTAAGTATAAAGGACAAATGCTAAGGAACGATTGAGTTACCCTCCATTTAAGGATTACGTACTATGGTAGAGTAGAATTTACGACTTTTGTTAAAGATTCACTCATCTCAGTGATATTTGATTTTTCTTTATCCTGACCAATCATTTATTAAATTTTTTAAAATGTCAGTTTTATGTTTAAAACATACTGTCATGGTTGTTCGGGTTCAAATGGATGGGATGGGGCCCTGAGAGCACTTTATTCCCAGAAATGCCAAAGTGTGGAGTTGAATGCTGTGAATCTTTCCTTTCCTAATTGTGTCCACAATGTTGATGCATGGAGATTGCCAACCAATATAATTATATCACTCCTAACTTGTTTTTTTCTCTTCTTTTTTTCTGAGCTAAGATCTTCCTTAGAAGATTTTAATAAGATAGACTGAAGGAACGAAGATATTTCAATAGTTTGAGAATCCTCACAGTGAGGTTGTGAATCCTGATAATTTTTTCCCTTAGAAATCTGCCATTTCTATGTAGCGTCTTCACAAAATCAAGAACTCTTTCTTTTCAAATATCTTTGAATATTTGAAGAGCTCTTACTATGTGTTGCTTCATGTAAATACAATAGCAAGATTTATACCACTTCCCTTGCTCAACTGGAAAATAAGTGATTCCATAGAAATATGTTTTTTCTTTCAAGCTGATCCCCAAACCATACGCAGCTTGTATTATTAGTCTAAGTACAACATAACTCTCAAAAGATTTCAATATAATATCTGAAAAAATGTTTAATGTATAAGGTGTACATCAATCAATAGAGAAGAAAAATGATCTTTCCTAACTATGTCCACGTTGCAGATGCAAAGGGATCGTTGACCAACATCAACAACATGTTAAGAACTTTTCATCTAAAAAAGGGCAAACTGAAAAGTTTCATCAAGGACTATGCACCATGATGCTCAGTTATAATTACACTGTTTGGGGACATTTCCTAATAAATACTAGCTCTCTTATTCCTTAATTCTACACACTTTTTTTAACTTACTATTTTTACTGCTAGAAAAATTTGAGTGACTTTGGTTAGAATTTTATTTTCTAGAACATGAATGCCCTTTCAATAGTAAAGTAGTTTATGGGGCACCCGGGTGACTAAGCGTCTGCCTTCAGCTCAGGGCATGATCCTGGAGTCCCAGGATCGAGTCCCGTGTTAGGCTCCCTGCATGGAGCCTGCTTCTCCCTCTGTCTCTCAATCTCTCTCTTTCTGTATCTCTCTTGAATAAATAAAAGTAAAATCTTTAAGAAAAAGTAAAGTAGTTTGTGATATAACTATGGGGAAACATGATTTTTTTTTCTCAAAATACTTAGAGTAGAAAAGGAGGGAGGACAGTAAAGATTGAGCCATAATATACACTACACAAAGGCTGACATATATAAAAACTATCAACATACCTCATTTACTATTTATGCTATATTTGTGTAGGTTTTTAAATTCAAACTGTTTATTTGTTGGGCGGAGGGGCAGAGGGAGAGGGAGAAAGAGAACCTCAAGCAGACTCCACACCTAGCACAGAGCCTGATGCAGAGGCTCGATCTCCCCACCCTGTGATCACCACATGAGCTGAAATGAAGAGTCTGACGCTTAATCAATCGAGTCACCCACGTAGCCCTGTGTAATTTTTTTTAATCAACATTGATTACAGTATTTATTATTACAAGCAACAAGTGTGGTTATTGTATGTAGAAAAGAGCTATTCTTACAAAAGTGGTGTAGTCCTGTTTAATATTCTCTCCTTGTAAAAAGGGACAATGACAGGCATAGTTCGACTGACAGCTCTTTAATAATTCTGCTGGCATCATAAAAATGAAAAAAAGAAAAGCAGCCTTTCATGAGAGAAGATAAATCAAAGAGAAAAGACTTGAAAAATTACTGCATTATGAAAAGGTCAGACACTTAGATTAACATAGAAGCCACTTACGGAAAACATTTGCATTTCCTGTCAAGTGATCATAAGATGAAGTAGAGACAAGAAAGTTAACATGCATTATCCTATAAGACATGCTTCCGTGAGATTTATTTTTGCCCCTAAATATCATATATTTGATAGGATTTTGTTAAGATCACTTTTTAAAGTCTCCAATTAGACTTGCACTCAAAAATATAAATATGTCAACTTGTCACTTGCCAAAGAGAGTAAATGCGTTTTTTTAGGGATTCCATTAATGTCTTACTCTATCTACCTTTCCCGTAGCCATGCATGCACGTACGCAGGACTTCCTATAGTCACAAATATTGAGTGATTTTGTGTTGCCTTGTCCTGCAATTGTAATATCATTTTAAACCAATCCATTGCTGTAAATAAACAAAATTTATATCACATGAACTTACCTGATATTTAATATCCATCCTCAGATTTTAATTGTTTATCCTCAGTGTATCCCCACTAGGATATAAGCTCCCTCAGAGCAATGATTTCTACATATTTTATTCAGTTCTATATTCCCTGTGACTAGAACACTCCCTGATGCATAAGTACTCAAGAAATATTTATTTAAAAATTGAATAATTGGGATCCCTGGGTGGCACAGCGGTTTGGCTCCTGCCTTTGGCCCAGGGCGCGATCCTGGAGACCCGGGATCGAATCCCACATCGGGCTCCCGGTGCATGGAGCCTGCTTCTCCCTCTGCCTGTGTCTGCCTCTCTCTCTCTCACTGTGTGCCTATCATAAAATAAAAATAATAAAAAAAAATTAAAAAAAAAATAAAAAATAAAAATTGAATAATTGGCAGTAATTAGTATCTCTTCTCTACATACCAGTTTGACTTAGAGAACTAAATTTATGCTTTGTTTATTGTCACCGTAAAATTTATTTCCCTTATATTAACCACTTGTGGCATATTTTCTGATGCTGAATTTGCTAGAAATGATACAGTTCAATGTCCTAAATTCCTTAAAGAAGGAGCCAGTATTGGGTTCTCAATAGATCTCAGAAAATTCCTGGGGAATTTGATCCAACTCCATTATTATTGGGTCTTCTAGATTTCTGTTGGTCTCTTGGGTCTTTTATTCTCATCCTTTTTCGGCATTTTTCATACACATTTTACACATTTAAAGCGTGTGGATATAGACGTATAGAGCAGGATGATGAGTTGCTTTATCTCCTAAGTAGTGACGGAAACTCACACTTCACATCCATTGCCATTACTGCTTTGGAAAATTGCATTCGACATGCATTTTTTAGGGGTTCACACATATCCGTGAACCACAGAAATAAACTTGAAAATATTTTTGACTCATTGCATTAACTTATCAGTGCTTAAAGATCCACAGTTTGTGCAATAAGACACAATTAAAGATGTTCTATGGGTTATTAATTAATACTATATTATTTTGATAATAAGACACCACTTTTCTTTTATCAAGAAAATTCTTAAAGTGCAAACTTTTGAATATGAATCTTTAGTCATTCTGAAGAATATGACTTACATAATAAAGTTTAGGTATTCCTCACATAATTTCAGCCAAGTTCAGTCTAATTCTGGTAACAGCAAAACTATAAGCAACAATATAATTAAGCCAATATACATTGAAATACTTATTTCATCTCTTAAATGAGTGTCGTTTTTAAATATAGTTTCTTTCAGACAAAAGTCTTGGAAGAGTTTTGTTACTAAAATGTCAATTTCAGTGGACGTGAGCTGATGGGTTTCTCCCTGAAATAAGAAGTAGGTCAAATTTTTAAAATTAACTTCCTCATAAAAAGTCTATTTGATCTACAGAAGGACGGATGGTTGGATGGATGGATGGACAGATGGATGATGATAGCAGTAGAAAGATGTTTTAGTTCAATCATTTTGAATTTATTCGCTCTGCTTTTGTAATCTGTGTACATTAAAGAGTACAGGGCTTTTAAAGCAATATGCTTCCTCGCTGAAAACACGGGGAAGACTTCCTGTGTGCCTAGTTGCCTCCACCCTCCATGCAAGGAAGTCGGTGTTGATAGCATAATCATTTATACTTGTTAGAAAAAGCCCTGACAACTCCATGTGTTGGGAAATTTACTAAAAAAGATGTTATCTGCAAAACAAAAAGTAAATGTGACTGCCAAACGGTGTTCAAATTTCAGGTGTGAGTAGACTTTATCAATATGATATTACGGTTATGATATTACAAACAACGTGAACCAGTTCCCAATCTCTCCTGGCTCTTCTTTCTACACTGACGTCAGAAGAGATTTTCAAGAGGAAAATCCAATTGTGTCCCTCACTTGCTGAAACATAAGGAAACGGGAGCCTGGCTGGCTCGTCAGGGGGGCGTGAGGCCTTGATCCCAGATTCATGAGGTCAAGCCCCACACTGGTTGTGGACCCTACTTAAAAAAAATAACAAAACAACAGTAATGGAAAAACATAACTTTAAATGTTTTCCTTTTGGAAAAACAACAAAGGCCTTTGCCCCACCGGGAAGGTGCAGCCTGTCTGCCCCTCCCGGCCCTGCAGCCTCCGCTCGCCCCTGCGCTGGGGCCCCAGCCCGGCCATTCTCCTTTCAGGCCTGACATGCACTTTCTACAGCTTGTCCTCTGACCCGCATGCTTGTGTAAATCTTTGTTTTTACTGAAGTATAGTTGACTTACTCTATTATATTAGTTGCAAGTGTACAACATAGTGATACGACAATTAAACACATTATGAAATGCTCACCTCAATGAGCGTAACTACCATCTGTCACCAGACAAAATTATTACGATATTATTGACTATATTCCCCATGCTGTACTTTTTATCTCCATGATTTATTTATTTTATAGATGGAAGTTTGTGCCTCTTAATCCCTTTCAACTATTTCCCCCATTTTCCCACAGCTCTCCTCTCTGGCAACCACCAGTTTGTTTTTACTGCTTGGTTGTTTGTTCATTTGTTTTGTTTTTTAGATTCCATGTGAAAGCAAAATTATTTGTCTTTTTCTGTCTCACTTATAAACAACGTTACACACACACACACACACGGGATATTACATGGCCCAGTCATCAAAACGGTATTAATCTATTTCTATAAGCCTCCTCCAAATCCTCCAGATCTCCGCTCTTGCGTCACTTCCACAGAGAATCGCTCCCTGACTGAATTTTGATTTCTTTCAGAAAATGGTTTCTTCCTCTCTCTCTTTCCCTTCTTCTCAGTCTCAGCAAATCTCCTTTGCTGCTGTTTTTGCTGTGAGCGATCACGTCCTATGTCACCAACCAATGAACTGCACGTCTTCTGCCAACAGCCACGACACGGAGACCAACTAACTACAGCCTGTGAGTAGCTACAGTTAGCAAAGGTCTTGACTCGTCCTGACAACCACGCTGACTTGTACCCTGAGTGGTAAGGAGTTTCATTACAGAGTTTGAACACCAGCATCAGTGTGAGGAGTTGGAAGAGTCACTCTTTCAGCTGTGCAAAGAATAAACTAAAATAGACCAAGGGTGGAACACAAAGACACAGAGTTGAAAGCAATTCCACTACTGCAGGCAGGACATGACGGTGGCAACAGAGTTGGTGAGAAGTAGTGTTTTCCAATATAGTTTGAAGGTGGAGCTAACTGGATTTTCTGATAGGTTACATACCATGTATAATAAAAGAGATCATAATAACTTATGAAAAAATGGAATAGGAATTAACTGAATTTATTATACAAGAATATTAGGATTGGAAAGTTCATGGGCACTTGGATGGCTCAGTGGTTGAGCATCCTGCCTTTGGCTCAGACCTTGGTCCCAGGTCTTGGGATCAAGTCTTGCATCGGGCTCCCCGCGGGGAGCTTGCTTCTCCCTCTGCCTATGTCTCTGCCTCTGTGTCTCTCATGAATAAACAGATAAATAAAAAAATCTTAAAAAAAGATGGGAAAGTTCCGGTTAAAAGAGTTTTCCACCATTCTGAGTTTGGTTAGAGTTTTTACTCAAGAACAAGTATTGATGGGTATTGAATTTCAACAAATGCTTTATCTAATGAGAAGATCCTGATTTTTATTTCTTCTGTTCTGGTAATTACATTGATTATTGGATCCTGCTTGCTTTCCTAGGATAAACAACACTGACTTGTGATGTATTACCTTTTTATAGAGGATTGAATATGCTAATATTGAGTTACTGTTTTTGCATGTATATTCAGGAGCAATATTAGCCTGCAGTATTAGTGGTTCTTTTTAAATTCTTGTCAGCTTCTGATATTGTACAATCAATCACAATTAGTTTGAATAAATTCAGATTCAGGTATCTCCAAGTGTTTGTACAATATTTGTGGTTTTCTTCTTTATACATTTGTTTCTTTTTTAAAGATTTTATTTATTTATTCACAAGAGACACACAGAGAGAGGCAGAGACACAGACAGAGGGAGAAGCAGGCTCCAGGCAGGGAGCCCGACATGGGACTCGATCCCAGGTCTCCAGGATCAGGCCCTGGGCCGAAGGCAGGCGCTCAACCACTGAGCCACCCGGGGATCCCCATTCATTTTCCTTTCCAGACAGTCAGATGATCTGGGCTAGAGTCGGTCATCATAGTCGCCCTTGCCTACCTTCAAAATAGCCACCTGGTCGTCCTACACAAACTGACGTGGGCCCTGCCGTCATGCTTGGCCACAGTTACAATGGATTCGGGATGGACAACAGACAAAAGTTAGGCAACAAGTTTATGCTTCCAGAGAATGCGGAGAAAACTGATCAGTCTCTATGGGGAGAATATGGAATCATAATCTGTGAATGAGAGAAACAGAGAAATCTTGTTTTGTTGGGATTTTTTCCTGCTAGCAAAGGTGAAGTTCGAAGCCCTGTGCTAACTGCAGCCAAAGCCCAGAAACCTTGGAAGAGGGCTGGCTGCCCTCATGCTGGGACCCTCCGGCCTGGCCAGCTGTGGCATGGCTCTGTGCACAGCTGGAAGATGGACCGCCTCCCCGGGGGGGGGTGTGTGGTGTGATGCTGTGAGGGTTCCAGTATCCGCGGTGGGCAGCCTCCAGCATGGCCCTCACTGACCCTGGCCTCCTGGTTCACACCCTCCCGTCATGCTTCCCCGTCCCCGTGGGCTCCCCTCATCCCCTCGTGGCTAACACAGAGACCCCAAAAATGAAGGGGCGAGGTTACAAGGAGAGCGTGGCTCCATCCACCCAGGTGCTCTGGGGCCCTGTGCTAGGGAGGTCCCAGGGCCAGGCTGACCCGGCTCAGTAAGAGCCAGGCCTTTGCTCTGACATCCGAAGGGGCCGGAGGCCACCTGCCAGGAGACACAGGGGGAGCCTGGAAGGGGGTCTCAGCCCCAGGCAAGTCTTGAGATGATTCCAGCTCAGGGCAGCAGCTCAGAGGCCACCTAGAGAGCTCTTAAGTCAGAGAGCGTTCGAGGTGCTATGCCACTCAATTTTCAAATAAATTGCAAAACCGAATAAGTAATATAATCATTTGACATGTTTGAGATAGTTTATAAAATATTTAAATGTTATCTTTAGCCTTTCTAACAAAATGACCACACATTAAAATGTAGCTAACGAATCCATAGTTTGACTCTAGATTCATTTTGTTATTTCTTGAAATACACTTTTTTTTTTAAATTAATGGATTGTTCTGTTAAGCGAAGGGGGATAATCTCTGAAATATTGAGACATCTTTTTCCCTCAGAACAAGCCCCAGCATTCATAGAAAGCTGAATAATGCATATGCAGTAAATGGATGCTATTCTATTGAGGCAAAATGTAAAAGAAAGAATGTAAATAAGCAAAAACTCAAAAGCTATCATGCAGGAAAGATTAGACTAAGAATACCCTATGGAATCTGACTTAATACTTCCAAGGTTTCACAGGTGTTGATATTTGCATGATACATTCAAGCAGAATTTATAGCAACTTAGCAGCTGTACTGTAAATAGTGTCTTATAAAAAGCCTATTAAGCAATAATTGCTATTCAATATTCATGGCTTAATGAAAGGGACTTGTTGCAATTTTAAGCCATTTTAGAATCATCATTATGTAAAACTTTGACATGTGGAAGCTGTTTATATCAGTTAGTCTGTGAGAAAAATATGTGCACATTTTCTTTTTTTTTCCATATAGAAGAAAACATTGATTGTGTTCCATTTAAATAGTTTGTGAGTGTGCATGTGTGTGTGCGTGTGTGTGTGTGTGATTATTTTTAAGATTTTATCCATTTGTTTGAGAGAGAGTTAGATTAGGAGCAGTGGGGGTGGGGAGGGAGAAGCAGAACCTTCTTCTGAGCCAGGACCCCAAGTCTGGGCTCTATCTTAGGACCCCGGGATCATGACCTGAGCCTAGGGCAGACCCTCAACTGACTGAGCCCACCCAGGCACCCCATTTGGGTGTGATTTTAACAAAACTTAAAAAAAAAAAAGAAATTTACCCAATGTGGGTGTAGAGATTACTTTTTTTAAAAAAAAGGAAAAAAAGAAAAAAATGCTACTTGATTTTCTCTCCAGTTTGCCATTCAAGGGCATGATGTGATATTAACCTCTGAATGAAGACTCAAGTGCCAGCCACTCACATCTACTAATAATAGAGATCTATTTTTTGGACCAGTGGGAGCAGATCTCCAAGCATAAAACCAGTTGTAAGGAGCCTTAATAACTAAAGGTCAGAGTGTATTAAATCTCAGTAATATCATTTAGTGAAAAACTGTATTAAAATTTTGTGAAGACACAACTTGAAACCACAAAAAGACCTTAGACTAACCTCAACCTCAACTTCTCAATTTTTGACAATTAGATGAAAAAAGACAAAATTGGGGAAAAGCACTTATCAAAGTTAATTCGAAATGTATGACAGGTGTTGCTTTTTTGCTTCTGTTAGATATTTTGAAATATTTCAGTGTTAATCAATAACAATGGTATAAAATAAGAGGCATGGAAGTTTTTTTTTTTATTTAACACCAAAATGTATAGAATTATTGTATATCGGTGTAAATAACTATGACATTATAGCTGTTACAAAGACAAATCAATTCACTATTTTGTCCTAGAAAGTTTTCTTCTCCAGTAGAAGAGCCTTTTTCCTATATTGAATAGGAGAGATTGCACACAGGGGGAAATCAGCTGTGGACACGGTACCCCACAACCCCACCAATACTTTTGTGTGTATTTGCTACAAACACGTATCTTCCACCTAACAACAATGCAATCATCTAAACGGGAAGGTTAATATTGGCATATCGCTTCCATCTACTCCCAAAGCCCATTCAAGTTTTGGTAATTGTTCCAGGCATGTCCTTTTCAGCAAATGAATGCAATCCAGAATTACATTTTTTTTTTTTTTTTTGCATTAGGTTGACCTTTCCAAAAAAAAAGAAAAAAGAAAAAGTCTCCTTCAATCTGGAACAGTTCTTCAATCTTTTCTGGGATTTCATAACTTTTACATCTTTGAACATTAGAGGCCAAGTATGTTGTGGAGTGTTTTCCATTTGGGTTTATCTGATGTTTCCTCATGATTAGATTTAGCTTATACAACTTTGGGAGGAGTATTGTGAAATCACATTATACAGCCTATGATTTCAATTTGTTCCACTAATAGTGATTTTAACGTGTTCACTTGAACCTTTCTATGTAAGTATTTGTGGGGGAAATGCTTTGACATTAAATAGCCCATTGCTCATCAGGATTTCATTTTATTCAATTCATTTATATTACTGTGTTGTCATGATTTCCAATTTTATTCTGTGGGTTATAGCTTTGTACTATGAGCAGGTTTGAATTGCCCCGCACTTGGCCTGTCACAGCCCCTTTACACTGGCTTCTGTCTCCTTCTGACACACCCCACCACTCTTTGATCTCTTCCTTCCTTTCTGGCACAATATGATGTTTCAGGCTGGTTTTGTTTTTTGTTCCTGCTTGGAGTCAATCATTACTGCAAGGAGGCTTGATATTTGGCAGAGAATGATATTCAAATCATCTAGGTGCAAGGTTGGCTCATTATAATTAAGGAGTCACTGCTCCCAGGCTCTCTCAGTGAATGGATCTAGGAAATCTATATCTGACACCATGTAATTATATATATATAAATAAATTATTTGGAGATAAATATATAAATGTGGAGATATATAAAAATTATATATAATAATAATAATATAATTATAAATAAATTATTTGGAGATAAATATATAAATGTGGAGATATATAAAAATTATATAATTATAATAATATAATTATATATAAATCATGTGGAGATAAATATATAAATGTGGAGATATATAAAATTATATATAAATATATTATATAATATAATTATATATATAAATCATGTGGAGATAAATACATAAATGTGGAGATATATAAGATTATATATAATAATAAAAATATAATTATATATAAATTATGCAGAGATAAATATATAAATGTGTACATATATAAAAATCATATATAATAATAATATATTATATATAATATAATTATATATATAAATTATGCGGAGATAAATATATAAATGTGGAGATATATAAAAATTATATATAATAATAATATAATTATAAATAAATTATGTCGAGATAAATATATAAATGTGGAGATATATAAAAATTATATATAATAATAATTATAAATAAATTATGTGGAGATAAATATATAAATGTGGAGATATATAAAATTATATATAATAACAACAATATAATTATATATAAATTATGCGGAGATAAATATATAAATGTGGAGATATATAAAAATTATATATAATAATAATAAAGAGAGAACAGATAATATATATAAATTTATAAATGTGGAGATATACAAAAATTATATATAATAATATATATAATAGAAGATATATAATATATAATATATATAATAAAAGATATATGTATCTCCACCCTTAAATCCATATTTATTTTTATTACTATCTATAGATATTCAAAACCAGGAATTACAGTGATACTTGATTCTAATCCAACACTTCAGGATTTACCCTGATTTTTTCCCTTTCCATACTTGTCTCTGTCCTAACAGAAGAAACCTCCCTCCATATCGTCTACAGCACAAGTGCCCGATTGTCATCATTCTTTTCATCACAGACTCTGCCCCCAACGTGCCACAAATCCACTCCCTGCTCTCGTCGCCCATACATGCGCGGCCACCCAGCTCCCCACACTGCTCTGATCGCCCTGTGCCCCTCGTGGGTGCCCCCCTCAGTCCAGCTGACCCCACGTCTTCACCCTGCAGGTCATGACTCCATAGGAGCGGCTGACACCTCAGGACGTGTCCCTGGGTGAACGGACTCTGTTCCTGTTGCTCAGGCTTCAGAACCTCCGCAAAGTCATGATCCCATGGGAATGCCTCCTCAACCCGCAGGGAACCGATGGAGCCGATGCCTCATTCTGGGCCTTCCCGGCGGACCGACCTGGCCTGAACCCCGATCATGCACCGGGTTCCCCAAAGGCTTAGGGTGGAGGTGTTCTGAAGTGTTCCCTCAGGCCTCCTGTTCTCTCTGAAACGGGTTTCTGTAGGGCCTTTGCCCTCACCACTGCACAGAGCCTTGCGTTTTGCTGATGGACACCACCAATAACCACGACAGCCATACGTCCTGTTTATCCGGGACAAGTTCATTTCGTTTGGTCTCACCTGTAAATCTGTTCCAGTTTGGAAAGCAAATTACAGGCTCCTTATGCCCCCCAGAGCGCTAAATCCAGGGAGCGGTGCTCACTCCTCTGAACCTGCGTTTTGAGCAGCGTTAACACCTGGACCAGTGCCTCTCCCTGGTGCGACGGCTTCTTTTAGCTTCTGGAAAGCTACCCTCCCTGGTTTCTCCTACCCTGCTGGTTCTCCAACCCCCCTGGTTTAATAGCTTCTCTTCTCCTCTTTCGTATATTCAAGGGCTGAGTTGGGCCCAGGGCCCTCTCCCCAGGACTCCTGTCTCCTCCATTTCACTCACTCCCAGGTAATCTCGTTTGGTGCAGTGGCCTTGAAGAGCCATCTATGTGCTGACACTTGTCCAATGCACCTTTTCTAGCCTAGATTTCTATACTCTAAACTTCAGATTCAGGTATCTCAGGGCCTACCAGCCAATCTCACCTTCATACAAAGAGGAACCTCAACTTTAGCACACATCGAGAACTTAACCAGTCCCTCCCATTCCCGTGGCAGGACCTTCACCCAAGTCACGTTTGTATCCCTGCAACATTTCTTCACAGGACCCCGCTTCCTCTTCCACCATCCTCCCACCCCCAGCCCTCCCCTTCCCAAACCTGTCGGTGTGCTCTCGGTACAGCTGCCGGAGCCATCTCCAAACCAACCCAGGCTGCGTACTATACTCAGGACCCCATGATGACCCCCCCATTTCATTCAAAGTGAAAGCCAACATTCGTACAAAGCACACGAGGTCTTGCACAATAAGGTCCTCTCTTACTTCTCTGGGCTGACCCGCTTCCATGCCCCGGGCTCCCCTGTTCCAGTTATGCTGGCTTCCTCGACGGGCCAGGGCACGCGGGCCTGCTCCTGTCTCCACGTGCTGCCAGAAGGCCTTCCTCTAGCTTCTCCCCTGCCTGAGCTACTCCTCGACACAGCTGAGTGACAGCTCCTCCCTACTTCCAACCTTTGCTCTACTACCACCTTCACGGTGGTGCATCTCTGGCCTTCCCTCTTACAGCACAACCTGACACTTGCCCTTCTCCTGGCCAAGCCAGATCCCCCTGACCCGACTCCTCGTTTTTTATAGCACTTAGCTCTTTAAAAAACATTCTATTTATTATCTTAAATGATTGCAGCTTTTCCCTCTACATTGTTATGTAAGTGCCATGTGGGCAGAACTCCTTGTTGTGTTCAAGACACCTCCTAAGCACCTGCGACACTATGGGGCACCTAGTAGATGGTCAATAAATAGCTGCTGAAGAAGAAACAAGTAAAAATGTTTAATACAAGACAGTATCACCTTTGAAAAGTCCCCAAATATTTTGATTTAAAGTGCACGATAAAAAAATAAATAAATAAAAATAAAAAATAAAGTGCACGATAATTTTAATAATCTGTGATCAACAATGTTATATAAATATCAGGTGTACTTAAAATTTATTTTAAAATATCACTGAATATCGGGAACGCCTGGGTGGCTCAGTGGTTAAGCATCTGCCTTGAGCCCAGGGTGTGATCCTGGAGTCCTGGGATCAAGTCCCACATCAGACTTCCTGCATGGAACTTGCTTCTCCCTCTGCCTGTGTCTCTGCCTCTTTCTCTCTCTGTCTCTCATGAATAAATAAATAAAATCTTTAAAAAAAAATATCACTGAATATCATAACTGATTTTCTACCATGAAGACCAAATTTTTTAAAGAAATCAGAAATACTCTTTTATTTCCTAATATTAACTTACTTACACTTTCGAATTAAGTTATTACTTATATGACACTAATATTTCTATCTCTTATTTCTCTGCACCACTTTTAAGTAGAAATCATGGTATTTCAATTATATAAATGAGTCCACTAATAGCGTCCCCCTGACCCAGTTCCCCAGGACTTTATTACGCTTTTCATTTTTGAGTTGTTGTGCCCGTGAACATATTTTCATAGTTAAACATATGGGACACGCCACCTTTTCTACTACTGCATATGTTTTCTAAATTCTAGGTGTGATCTCGTTGCAAAACATTCCACTCTACAAATATTGCATAATTTACTGAACATTCGGTCATTACGATACTGTCCTTGTATCCTTATTTATTCATACTACCACTACAGAGGAAAATGCTTTTATAAGCAAAGATGTACACACAGCTTTCCTTCTTTTGAATTCATTTTCTTCTTTTTCTTTTAGATTTTACTTATTTGATAGACAGAGGGAGCACAAGGGGGCAGAGGAGGCAGGCAGAGGGAGACGGAGAGGCTCCCTGCAGAGTTGGGCGCCCAATCAGGGACCCAATCCCAGGATCCCAGCGTCATTATCTGAGCTGAAGGGACACTCTTAATTGACTGAGACATCCAGGCATCCCTTGAATTATCTTCTTAGAAAATATTCTAAGAAATAAGATTATTGGACCAAAGGATATAATGTATTATTATGTCAATTACAAAATCACTGACAAAGAGCAAATAGCCATAGTAACTTTTCGTACTAAAACTCACCAGCACTATATTTACTTTTTGGTCTGGTTTTGTTACTTACATGTTATTATAAAATATTCTCTCTATGGCTTCTTTAAAAAAAAAAAGTTTTAATGAGGTATTATATCCATATACATTAATTCATTATTTAAAGTTCATTAACTTAACTGCACAATTTTTTAAAGATTTTATTTATTTATTTGAGAGAGAGCATGAGCATGGGGGGGAGATGGTGGAGACAGAAGGAGAAACAGGCACCTCTCTGAGCAGGGGGCCCAAGGCAGGGCTTGAACCCAGGACCCAGAATCACTGCCTGACCCACCCAGGTGTCCCTTAACTGTACAGTTTAATGATTTTTAGTAAATTTGTAGAATTAGGCCACCATCACTGTAGTCCAATTTCAGAACATTTCTATCATTCCAAAACATTCCTAGCAGCCCTTGGCAATCATTCCCTATCCCAGCTCCAGGCAGCCAATCACATACTTCCTATCTCTGTAGATTTTCCTTTTCTAGACATTTGACATAAATGGAATTATTTAATATGTGATCTTTGCAATCTGGCTTCTCTCACTTAGCATCATTTTTAAGGTTCATCCAAGTTGTCTTTTCTACTTCTAGATAGTTAAAATGCACATTTACCATGTAGATGTTCACAGTAATATTTCCATAGTGTGAACTCTTGAACCAAGATTTTGGTCTGGGCCACTATTAAGTAAAATCACTCACATATGAATTCATGAGTCCCATAATCCATTATGAAAGATATTTTTAAATATTGACATGCAAAAACCTTTGTTAATATTCATAATATTGAGTAGAAAAAATATATATGATCTTGTCTGGAAAGTAATACAAAATTTTTAAAAGAATATTGGACTGTCATATTCTTATATTTCCTTTGTGCAAGTATTCCCACTCACTTCCTTGGCCTGCCTGCTACATCACTGACATGCCACCTCAACAAGGCCCAAAGGCTTCACTGCACAACACAGATAGACCTCTATGCATTTCAGTACATTTGAGTAGCCCATAAGCATAATTTCCAATATTTCAAAAAAAACCATGCAAATACAAACTAATAATGGATAGGTTTTTTTTGTTTGTTTGTTTGTTTTTTGCAAATGTATAATTTCTACCAGTTTATTCATTTCCTTCACATTCTTGCTCTAAGAAAACTTGCATGTCCCCTAAAGACACTGCTTCTTCAGCCCTCTCAAACTTTTTAATTTTCTTATGTGACCCCTACCATGAGCAATACGGATGTCTTCCTTCCTCTTCATTCTTTGTCACTTCCTCCTAGAAACACCCAGTTTTGAATCTCAGATCAGCAGATTTTACCATCCTTGCTTTATACAGTCATCTGTGAACCTTGTATACCAATTATTCCTCAATAGCCTTTGCTCCTGGCACGTTGTCACCCAAGCCAACAATATTCTCGATGACTGTAATATCCATAGAGATGGCACTTTCAATACCCTTGATGACAATGATCCTTTCCTCCACCCAACCTCAGCCATTTACTTCTACGGTTATATGGCCGTTTGTTTTATTATAATAACTGTTACTACTCATCACCAATAACCTCAAATCCAAGCTCCTCTTTCTTTTGTCCCAACTCCAGCAATCTTCACCTGACCACCATTTTCTCAGTCTTCCTCACTCCTCACACTGCTTATGTCTTCCCTTCTCTACGCACCCAGTTTAGAGTCCATAAGTGATTACTACAATCACTCTCTACTCCTTCACTTTATCATACACAGTTAGCAAAATCCCAGTTCTGCCCTTGCACTCATGAAGATGTATATGTTTGAAAGAAAACACACAGTCTCTATATTTCATCTCAATTTAAACTAACAGTCTTTAAAATGCAAGAGTGGGAGCACCTGGGTAGGTGCAGTCAGTTAAGTGGCCAACTGGGTTTTGGGTCAGTCATGATCTCAAGGTCCTGAGACAGAGCTCCTTGTCGCGCTCCACATTCAGTATACAGTCTGCTTGAGTTTCTCTCTCCTTCTGTCCAACTTTCCATGCTTGCTCTCTCTTTCTCTCTCTCTCTCAAATAAATAAATCTTTTTTTTGAATTACATTAATAAATAATAAATAAATGCAAGTGGGTCATGAAATCATGCAGTATTTTCTTAGAAGCATTACCCTTTGCTCTTTCTTAAAGGACAAAATCATAATTTCATGGCCTAACGTGAACTCCTGATTTCTTTACCCATAAATCTGTTTCTCATTCAGTCTTCCCCACCCCAATTAATCGCATCACTATCATTCTAATCAGTTAAGCAAAAACTCTGGAGTCATCATTGACTCTTTGTCCTTACCACCTGAAGCAAAAGTGTTTGGCTCTTTCTTCAAAATACCTTCCAAACTCAGCTACTTATCATGACCTCCCCTGCCACTGAACTGGACCAAGCTATCATCATGTCTCATCTGGATTACTGTTGTACCTTCCCTCACAACTGTCCCTGCCTCAATTCTTGCCCATGACCCTGCAATGTTTTTTCAAAAAAGAAACCACTGTCATTATTTTCTTCTTAATAACATACTATAGAGAAGGCATAGAGTGCTATTGAGAATAATCAGGGAAGAGGATAAGGGGTACAGTGGGTCATGGAGAAAGGCTGCAAATGAAATAAAGTGATTTTTGGAAGTCCAAATTGAGAAGGTAATATTTAAGTGAAAATTTACTTATTTCCCTTATTTTTTTCCTCTTGATAACAGATAAAGTCCATGAAGACCAGAATGCATCACTGTTTTGTTCACTGCTGTATCCCTAGAACTGAGAAATTCATTCCTTCAACAAATATTTATCAAGGACACTTGCACAGGCAATGAAAGGCATGACCAAGAGAAAAATGTCCTCTCTCCTATTTTGAACTTAAAGTCACTAAATTGGGAAACAGAGAAGAATGACAAGCTTAAGTAATGTTACTTAAATCTTTGATAATATCTTATATTCAATCGTAAGTAGTTTCAAAGAGATTAATTTTCATTTAAAAAATTGGACAAGCATCCACCTGATGCTTTAAGCATAACCTTAATTACTTTTTAATGATTTTAGAATGTGTGAAATGTTGTGCTCATTGAAAATATAGTTTGCTCATTTGACATTGTTTACCTGGTTCTTGTTAAATTAATGAAGCAAAAAATAGAAAATGAAATAAGGATTGATTAAGGAAGATATGCATAAGTTAGAAAATAGAGCCTATGACTCTTTCCAACTAATTAATGTCTATGAAAGAAATGAGAAAAAAATAGGTTAACTGAAGAAGTAAGCAGAGACTGAGTTATTAGAGGATGAGGAAAAAAAGAGAGAAACTTAATTAGATAAAAATATGAAATACCATCTTTATTTAGTAATATAACTGTAGTTTTTAGACCTTATAGAAATAGGCCTAGAGATGTAATTTATTAATTATTAGTAGCACTATTATAATTAAATTAGATCCATTTTACAAGTATGCCATATATAATGTATGATAAAATGGAAGAAATGGTCATGATGAGAAGTAAACACAGACTCTAATTAAGGGAACAGACACAAAAAGACTTTAAAAATTCTATTTCCCCTTTGTGGTTATCTTCAAAATGAAGCACAATAAAAACATACTAGAATAATAATTGAAACATTTTAGTCTAATTAAGTTTATTGATTTTTGGAACACTCATAAAGCTGCTGCTAGGGTACAAATCTAAAATTTCACACAAAATTTATTTATTTTTCTGATTATGAAAGTAGCATATATTCATTGTACAATTATCAAGCAATATAAAAATGTTTTATTTGAAAAGTGAAATGCCTTGATAACTCAAGGATTACTCTTAACAGTTTAGTTTATTAACTTTTTTTTTAATGTGTTAACATCAAAGCAAGGCTTTGCGTAAGTTGGATATGAAGAATAGAAAAATAAAAAAAAAGACAAAGAGACTTGCAGACTTTAGCAGATGGTAGGTACAACCCATATAATAGTGAATAGCCACAGTGAGGCATATAAATTTCTATGAGATATAGAATAGGGAGAAATAACTTGAGGAGGGAAACATCATAAAAAATTCACCGAATATAAAGCACTTGGAGTTTACTGGGAAGGATGGATATGTGAGTCTGTTATCTCAAAATATTCATTACCCTAGAGTATAAAATAATCAATCTTAAGAGCTTTGGCAGAGACTTTGATAGGGGGAGGACAGCTACTCAAACAATGCCATAGAAATACAAGAACGTCTCTGTCAGGTCAACTTCTTTACCGAGTATGACAATTGCATTTGGAATTGTAAAGACAAAAGAGGTCCTAGCCAGTTATTAGCTAGGTCACCTAAATCAATGCTTGGATCTGAGGGTGACAAACTGTGCCCGCATCCAGGGTAGGATACACACTGCTAACTGGAGAGTTGTGCGTGAATATTTATATGCAAGTGACAGCAGGAGGAAAACAATCCCATGGGCAGGCACGGGAGTGATCCGGCTTTAAGAAATCTGGTCTGGTCCGTTGGGTAAGGGTCTAAGGGCACAGTAGTTGGAATGAGGCTGGGCTCCACAAGGTAGGGGGACTAAAGGCCGAGAGATGAACTCTTTGCATGTAAGGAAATTGGATTCAACAAAGGTTGTAAAACTGGGATCAAAATGGCCAATCTTATTCCAAAGAATGATTAATCTGACGGTTGTAGATTTAGAGTTTTGCATGTATTGAAGTCATGAATAGAGTATCCAAAATACAATTTAAAAATTAACAAAAATACAAAGATAGGCAAATGATATACTCAAACAATAGGGGAAAAATAGAAATAGCAATAAAAAGAAAGAAGATAAAAAGAAAATCTATCCAACCTCCGTGTAGCACAAAGTAAACTGATACCCATGAAATTCACATTTAAAAAATATTTTAATATTAAAAAAAATTAAATATGTGAGTTGCACCTATGAAATAAAAAGAAACCAAAACAAAATAATTACACATGGATGCATAAATATTTCACCAATAAAAATGTGCAAAAAAATTAAATGTAAACAGACAATCTAAATGAAGATGTACAGGGATGCCTAGGCGGCTCAGTCGGTTAAGCATTTGACTCTTAATTTCGGATCACGTCATGATCTCAGGGATGGAGATCGAGCCCACATTAAGCTCCATGCTGGGCATGAAGCCTGCTTTAGGTCCTCTCACTCTCTTTCCTTCAGCCTCTCCCCTGCCTCTCTCTCTAAACAAAGCAAAACAAAACAAAACACAACACAATAAAATAAAATAAAATAAAATAAAATAAAATAAAAAAGTACAGAATTGGGTCTTTTCACAATTTTATGACTGAAATATTAATTGAAGAAAACTTCTGGATCATAGCTTACCAGGAGTCATTGAAAATAAAATACAAATCCATGAGATTTTTTTAGATGTCATTACCCCAGAACCAACGGCCCTGCCTAGCCATGATTGACCCTGTGCTCTCGGCCTTTGGGATCTCCTTTGAGCCATCTGGAGACAGAGTTTCAAAGACAGCAGCAAACTTCCCTGCCTTGAGCACCGGGAAAGCAGCATTTGGTTATAAAATTTCCAACTTCTATAGGATTATTCCGAGATTTATGTCCCAGAGTGGTGACTTCACACTCCAAGTCCATCTATGGGGAGGAATTTGGGGATGAGAATTCCATCCTGCAGCACAAGGGTCCTGGCACCTTGTCCATGACAAATGCTAGACCCAACGCAAATGGTTCCCAGGTCTTCATCTGCCAAGATTGATGGTTAGATGGCAAGCGTGTGGTCTTAGGTAAGGTGAGAGAGGGCATGAATACCATGAAAGCCATAGGATGCTCTGGGTCCAGGAATGGCAGGACCAGCAGGAAGAGCACCATTGCTGACTGTGGACAAGTCGAATACATTTGACTTATGTTCTATCTTAACCACCAGACCATTCCCTCTGTGGCTCAAGAGAGCACCCTGTACCCTCATCTGCTTGAAACACCATATAATCCTTGTGCTCTTGCTGCAATCCTGTGGGTTCCATATTTTCCTTATCCCCTTCACGTCTAACTGGATTGTGGAGGTAAGTTTACAAGTATGAAATCAACATTGAACAACATAAATAAATCAATCAATCATATATGTGTGTGTGTGTATATATATATACACTGTATTCAGGTCAGTCTCCTGCCGTCCTATATATGTAAACCTTGTAGACACGGGCACAGAAACAGAAATGCCATCCTCTTTTGAGAAAGAAAATTGAAATGGTTGTGCAGAATCAATGGCAGCAGTTCTGATGCCATTCAAATGCCTGGCTTAAGTTTATCCTTGAGGCCTGGATCAATTTTTCTTTTGGAGTTTTGGGAGTTATTCCTTAGTCCTTATAAAAGATCACCTTCCCCTCAAAGTCTCAAAAGACAGTTTCAGAGGGTTTCTGTAGTTGTAATTAACAGAAACAACACACACACACAAAAAAAAATCAATGAAGAAGAAATGAGGCCCATCATTTTAACAAGTATAAAATAATTGTTAAGAAAATAAACTCTTGGGTAAGAGTAATGGTATTCAGAATCATCTTCCTCCCTTGACAGCTCCTCTGACCCTGAGTATCCTCACCAGGAAAATCAAAGTTGTGATGGTCTCCATGTCAGATAGTGTTTTTTTTGTGCATTAAGGGAGTTCGCTTGAATATGTAACATGCCATGTTGCAGTTATTGTCATTATTACAAAACAATGGCCTGGAAGCAATATAGGTCCTTCGTTATAAAATATCTCACTTCTTATAGTTAATTGCTCATGATTTCAATGATTTCTCTCTCTCTCTCTCTCTCTCTCTGATTACTTACTCTTAACCCTATGAAATAGACTGAGGGGTTCTGGAGGGGAGGTGGAGGGCGGGGTCACTGGGGGATGGGCATGAAGGAGGGCACATGATGTGATGAGCACCGGGTGTTATATGCAACTGAGGAATTACCGACCTCTACCTCTGGAACTAATCACGTACTAGACAGTGGCTGATTGAATTTAAATCTTAAAAAGTCTCATGTCCAGTTTTTATCTCAATTGCACGATTGCTCTTGAGCACTATGTTACTATTTGAGAACTGCTTGCTGCCCCGTGTTCAGCACACACTCATGGATTAATGTTCTTGCCTGTTCTGATGAACAGATCACACTTGGTCGTACTTAGATGAACACCACAGACCAATGGAATGTATGTGCTACTGGTTCTATCAATATGCAACCGGGGAGATAATGTCCAAACAGCTCTTTATCCTGCAGCCTGCATTCGGTTACGTCAAGGTAGACCAGTATTCCTCACCACACGACTGTGAAAAGTAGCAGGTTATTTTGAGTTCTTTAGTTTGTTTAAAAATATTCTTTGTTCAGACATTTGACATTTTCTGTTATTTTACGTTCATCCAATATACTTCGCTGCAGCTTTTCTGTTCAGCAGACGAAGTGTATGTGTGTCTTGCTGATATTACCAATAGGGACCCCTTCAAAATTTGACTATTGAATAAAATCTCATTTATCTATTTTGTTTATTATTGGGCCCCAAGGTCAGAACTAGCACTGATCTAGGCGAAATTCACTGGCTCCTACCTCAATTATACGTGCCTCATTGCACGTGTCCCGCAGCATATTCACCGAATGGAATCCCTGTATGGATTGACCAGAGATGGTAAGAAAATAAGGTCTTCCCAGAAAAGATTGAAAGGGAGCTTGAAAGAAATGAAGAAATTAAACACTCCAGGGAAAATGTGAAGATTTGATGAATCTTCACATATTAGTGTTCTATTACTCCTGTAACAAATTACCTGGAACTTTAGTGGCTTAGAACGACACAAATTATTAGGTCATTTCTGGATGTCAGAAATCTGAAATGGGTCTCACTGAGCTGAAATCAACAGTCAACAGAACTTTCCTTCTGAAGGCTCTAGGAGAAAATTTGGTTCCTTGTCCTTCCAGCTTCCGGAGGCTGTCCACATTCATTGGTTTGTGGCCCCCTCCCGCTACAAAGCCAACAACGGCCCGCAGCCTTTCTGACATCATATTACTTCTGAATTTGACTTTTCTGCCCCCCTTTCCCCCATTTAAGGACCCTTATGATTACACTGGGTCCACCTGAATAATCCAGGAAATTCATCCTATCAGAAGGTCAGCTGATTAGAAACTTTAACTCCCTCTCCTACCTTAATTCCTCTTTTTAAAAATATTTATTTATTCATGAAAGACACAGAGAGAGAGGCAGAGACACAGGCAGAGGGAAGCAGGCTCCATGCAGGGAGCCCGATGCAGGACTCAATCTCGGGACCCCGGGGTCACGCTCTGAACCAAAGACGGATACTCAACCGCTGAGCCACCCAGGTGCCCCCTTAATTCCTCTTTCACATGTAATGTGACATATTCACATGCTCATGGGTTAGCATACAGATATGCTTGGAAAGCCGTTGTTCTGTCTACCTCACTCCTTCTAAGATATCGAGGTTCCCTCTCCTATAATAGGAACTACTGTGCATAAGGTGCCACATGGCCCTTTATGTCACCCTGTGGAAAGTAAGGCTCAGGGAACCTGCACAAGGGGTACTAGTAGTCCCGTGTCGTCTTCTGGCACCCCGAGAATGTGGCAGGCTAACTAGCCAGCCTGCAATCACTGCTCATTCTTAGACACCGCATTGTTCATGTCATCAGGTAAACTAAATTGCTAAACTATGACTTTTTTCAGAGCATTGTTTGCATCGTGATTTCCGGCAGCATTAGAGACTCTTCTGTCGGCAACACAGATGTCACTTCCAACTAGAAATGCATTAGGGAAGACTGATGTAGCAAGGGGAAGGTAAGAAGAAAAGTGTTACGGTGAAAACCTATTTTCTTTGAATTTGTATATAAATGAAAAGATATTATCTTGGACTGCATGAAAATGCTCCAAGGTCAGTTATGTAAGAAGATATTGTCAAGACTGTCGTAGTTCCTGGAATCTCACAGATGCAGAGGGCCAGCCCTAGGGAGCTGTTGAAAATGACATCCTCTATTTCCAATCAAAAAACAAATCATTGTTGAAATCTACCTGTGGGTAATGTCAAGTTGAATCACCAGATGAGACTCCACAGGACTCCAGTGACTATAGTCGCATTTTAAAATAGAAAATACCAGTTCATTACGGCATGAGAATCCCAACATGTAAGCATCTCAGGGTGGCCAGCTTCAAAATTTGCTCTATGCTATTAGTATAGTCAGTTTAGGCCCATAATTGGATAGTTATCCCTCCTTTGGTCATTCAGCCATAAATGCCTACTTCATGACAGGTGCAGTTTGCCTCCACTTTGCTGCAGGTTAAATCTCTCCAGTATATGTCCCTGCCTCTTGCCCAAGCAACATGCATTATCAAATCTTTTTTTAATTAATTAATTAACTACTTATTATTATTATCAAATCTTTTTTAATTAATTAATTACTTATTATTATCAAATCTTTTTTAAAATTAATTAATTAATTATTTTTTTTTCGCATTATCAGATCTTAATTACTGGCTTTTCCAAATCTTAGTCTTACTACTTCTGTGCCCCTTTGAGATAAGACCTCCCAGCCCTCTCCTTGATTAACCTTTTTTTTTTAATTGTCTTGTATCTTTACTATGATTTCTAAAAATAGGCAGGACCATCTTGTCCATACGGTGGCTAAAAATACAGATGATTTGGACAGATAAACAGAAATATGAGTAAACGTATTATTAGTAAACATATTATTTTGCATTCTTGTTATTTGGAAATTGAGATGTCAGCACCACCAGGATGACACAAATGTGTCTTCTGTGCTCATTATAAGGAGTGAACATTATATCCTTCCTGAATTTTATACGTGAATCATCATTGTTGGTGATAATGCTACCACCATAATACTAAGATTTTTTTAAGGTCTTCTAGTCAAAAAATTCTGACAATCAAATTCATTGACTTAAACCCTAAGAGATAATACTATATTCAGTTAAGATTCATGCAAAACTGACACTTTTTAAATTTAGTTTTTAAAAAAACAGATTAAAAGATGCTATTAAATATTCTGGACACAAAATGTTGGTTTCCTTTTGATACAAAGCTCTTGGCAAACATTCTCCATTTTTCTGTGGAAGGACACGAATGAGAGTACAATGGTGGGATACTTTGCAACTTCCTTTTCATCCAGGATCAGATGGTTTCTCCTGACTTTCAAAACATAAAGGAGAAATAGTTCGGTGTTGTATTAAGTATTAGATACCATATGTCACTGGATAAAACATCTTGGTTAGCAATATATTTTAAGTTATGAATGAATTTTCTTGTCATGAGACCCTCAGGATGGAAATTTATGCCCGTGTGTTATGTTTCTCTCTGTTTCCACAGCATCTACACTCACCTTTTACATAATAACCCACTCTATCCTTATTTTCTATGCCCAAATTAGAATGTATACTCTTTGAGATCAAAGTACTATATTGTATTATGGTTAACATGTACTAAGTTTTGAATGAATTTTGAATGAATACATGAATTAAAAATAAACATCAGCTTGTCTTCTTAAACATATTATTTCCTAAATAATTTAGATTAATCCTAAAAACTTGCCCACACATAAACATTTCCTTTCTTCCTATCAGTATTCATTGGTCAATAGTTTCAGAGGAAAGAAAAAAAGCTAACTAAAAATAGGAGCAAAAAGTTAAAGCACAGGCTATAGTATTCAATAGGCAGACTTTAAATCCCCAAATACCTATAAGTATATATGTTTATGCATATATACATACATATACGATAAGATACACCAAAATTTTACACATAGACATACACATGCATAAACCCTACAATGAACATTGTAATTTGTATTTTAAACTCATGTCTTTTTAAAAAATATTTATTTATCTATTTGAGAGAAAGGGAGAGAGAGCACGCATGAGGTTCGGGGAGGGGCAGAGGGAGAAGTAGACGGTCCACGGAGCAGAGAGCCTGACACGGGGCTCAATCCCAGGACCCCAGCATCATGACCTGGGCCAGACTGAGCCACCCAGTGCCTCAACTCATATGTCTCTTTAAACACATCAAGAAAACCTACACATTTACATACGTGGATCTACCTGCATACAGACTATACACAGTGTGCTCCGTTCCTTCCTGCAAATCCGATTTAATGTGGTTGAGTTCCTTTCAACTTGAAGAAGGTCCTTTAGGGATTTTTTATAGGGAAAGCTCTGTTGGCAAAGAAGCTTCTGTTCCTGTTTTTCTGAAAATGTCTTTATCTCATCTTTAATTTTAAAGGATACTTTTATAGAATATTTCTGGTTTGACTTTTTTTTTTTTCTTTTGAGCACTTGAAATGTCATTCCATCGTCTTCATGCCTCCATTGTTTCTGATGACAGGTTAGTCTGTTGTTTTTTTAAGATTCTATTTATTTATTCATGAGAGACACAGAAGGAGAGAGAGGCAGAGACCCAGGCAGAGGGAGAAGCAGGCTCCATGCAGGGAGCCCGACGCGGGACTCGATCCCAGGACCCCGGGGTCACGCCCTGGGCTGAAGGCGGCGCTCAACCACTGAGCCCCCCAGGGATCCCAGGTTAGTCATTTTTTATATCATTGTTCCCCCTTGTGGACATATACTTCTTCCCTTGTTGGACATTTTCTGGACTTCTGGAATCAGCAAGTTTTGTATTTCACCAATTTTGGAAAATTTTTGGTACTATTAATTCAAATTTTTTTTTCCTGTCAGCTGTTTCTGTCAGGTGCCTCCTTTAAAGTAACAAGTACATTTCATTCATTATTAATAATACTTAAGTCAGAATAAACAAGGTTTTCTGTTAGTCATCATTTCATATAAAATTATTATTCTGTGAAAAAAAGTCCTTTTTGCCACTTATCATGTAAGTGCTTTCCTCTGAGATACCCATTTTGCTTCGTTTTGCTGCAGAACATTTTTTTACACATACTTCCAATTTCATCATACGGATTATTTTTTAAAATCCTCAGGTCGAGGCTAATAAAAATAACATGTTTTACTACTTTACTACTTCATCAAGGAGACTCTTAAGTGAAACTGATATTTTCTACTGCAATCCCAAGGCAGTGAAGAATAAAATAAGTACTATTAAATTTCGCTGTTATTGTATTTATTCATGCTAAAATACCTGAAGTTTTACTCCCCAGGCTTTGACAATATAACTGCAGATGTTAACAAAGTGGGGAAATAGTCTGACCTCACTGAACCCTAGAAGGGTCTGAGAGATCCCCAAGAGCTCATGAATTATACTTGGAAAGTACAACAAAAGTTAAATTACCCCTAATTCCCAAGCCTGACTCACCTAGAGGGTCAACTGAACCGCCACAGATTCCACAGAAAGCTCTGGGCACTGTGGTTTACCGGATGCCTCGCAGCATGGTACAGCCTCCAGAAACTATTCAATTCACGGCTCCCCACGAGCCATGTCTTGCTCTAAACTTGTCAATCTTGTGTATTTGGCCAACAGTGAAAAGAGATCCGAATGCAGATTTATGAGGCTCCTCCTCTACGCAGTTCCCTTCTCTCTCATAGCCCAGGATTCACACTTTAGCTGCCCCATCAGCCCCAAATCCTGGTCTCTCCTTCCCCAGCTTAGCCAGACCAACCCGCTTGGGTTCTATCTGTATAGTTGTCTGATGCCCAGCAAATGTGATCCCACTTCCCGCAGGATTAGAGCTCTGTACGGCCTTAGTCCAATATGTGGAAGAAGCTGTGTATCTTCATCATCTTGCTGGATTCTGGTTTGAGTTCATTGACCTTTTTCATTTATATATATATATATTATGAAATGGGCATTTACCTTTTCGGGTCAGTTCTCAGTTACACAGGCCTTCAGCCTGACATTCATTAGGTCCTTCCCTTTAATATTTAGGGTTGGGACTTAACTGTAGAATGTCTACACCTCCTCTGAATCCCTGGGACTGCAATATCCATGTACGGTTACGGTCTCCGAAATTCCTGCCATGCTCACAAAAGTCTACAGATATTTCTATATCTATAAATCTATAATATCTGTATAGATTTCAGAAAATAGAGAATTTGTGGTATGTCTTAAAGGTTACATAATCCTAATCCTACAAAATACATCAAAGTCTGCTACCGTCTCAGTTTCAGTCCTATGACTTCTTAAACTGAGAAAGAAAACTTGAAATAGATCATGGGTATAGACATTTTCTAGCATTAGATTTCTGTGTGCATTTCACACAATTCAAAAGAAAGATCATGGTGTCTATAAGATGTGACACAGAGAAGGGTAAAAGATCCATAGGTTTTTTTTTGATACATAAATATTTTTGCAGATTTTTTCCCTAGAATTTTCCTAAATGGGTCAAGAATTTCACTAATGTGGATTTTTATTTTGTCTTCGGTGTCCTTCTGCCTTAGTAACATTTGGGGAATGGTTAGCAGATTAAGAAAAAAATATTTTGTTTTTTAAAGTGCTTGATGATTTTAGGAGGCAGATGTAAGGAAAAGAGAAAAAAACATGTCTTTAACAAGTATTTGGGGATTACCTGACATTTTGTACTTTCATTCACGTGTTTAAAGTGTCCCTCTTTCTCCCAATTAGTTAAAAAAAAAGTAGTCATATGTTTTCTCTTTTCACAGGAAGAGTTTCTCTTAAATAATAACAATAAATATTTTAAAGATATTGATTGATTGATTGATTGATTTATGAGAGAGAGAGAAGAGCGATTGAGTGTGTGAGCAGAGGAAGGGGTAGATGGAAAGGATGAGAGAGAAACTCAAGCACACTCCCTGCTGAATGCAGGGCCTCACATGGGGCTCCATCCCTCAGCCCTGAAATCATGACCTAAACTGAAACCAAGAGTCAGACACTCACTGATGGAGCCACCCAGGTGTCCCAATGATGAAAGATATTTTAAAGCCTTCATTGAACCTTCATTGAATCATTCTTGATTTTCTGCAAATCCTTTTCATTTTCCCCAAACTTCTAAAAGTGAATGTGAAAAAAAGATATAACCCAAAACATACAGTGGTTGAGAATATAACCCCTGAAATTAAGCTAACGCTTCAAAAATGCAATAAAAGTGATATATTTTGCATATACGTATTTTCCTGTATTTTCCTGTATATTCCTGTATTTTCCTGTAGCCTCAGCTTACAACTGAACACAAATGCAGAATTAATCTGTGCGGTCATAATTACTAGTGGTAACTTCTAAAGGAACATGCCAAATTATGATGGTTCAGTATCTTTGGAGTAAAGGAATGCAACTTTTCATGAAAACAGTGGTTCAGTACCCTGTTGGATCTCGAGATGGTACAAGAGAGAATTATGACTGGATAGGTACACAATAATTGCGCTAAGTTGTATAATAATATAATCACGAAGTGCGCGGTGCCGCTCATTAGTCCGTACCAGGCCTAAATCACTGAATCACTATGAATTCAGCCTCTGCAGTACATCGCTTCCTGTGCAAACAAACACGGATAATACAAGTTGAAAACTCTTCCAAACTAGCAGATTGATAGCACACATTACTCAGCTAAAGAGAAAGCCTTCAGCAGCTTCAGAAGTGCTCGCTACATAAGAATGATGAAGTGTTTCTGTACAATACCACAAATCACAATAACGAATCAGATGAAATTTTCCAATAAGCGACTTAAATGCACCAGCTGGCCTTCATCACACAGCAACATTACAATGTAAAATGATGACATTCTAAATGGCAGTGTTGGCAGCTTCGGATTACTCTGTCTCAAGTTAGCTCCCTGTTTTGACAAGCACATCATAAAGAAAAACTGACAAATCAAAAGAACATCAACCATTTTTTAACACTCTGAGAGGGAAAAACAAAAGCATAAATGATGATTTTTCCATAATGATAGCTCTTAAAATTCTAAAACAGTATTAAAATAAAAAGGAATAGGAGCTACAAGCTTCTAGCTTTAATATAAATAAGTCATAGGAAACAGTCAATAATCCTATAATAACTTTGTCCGATGGCAGATGGTAACTAGACTTATTGTGGAGATCATTGCATAACGTTTAAAAATATTCTATCGCTATGGTGTGCACCTGAAACGAATAGGATATTGCATATCAATTATACTTAATAAAAAAGCTCTTTAATCCTATTTCAAAAAATGTATGACTTGCTTGATACACACTAAATTTTGCCCAGTTATGAGTCAACATTGCTTTGAAGGTGTTCATTTTGAAGTAAGTACACGTGGACTTTTATTGTTCTTTTAATTGTTGATCAACAATGGAACCAGCTACATTAAAGTCTTAGCAATATATTAAACTATATGAAATACTTCAAAATGTATAACAATATGGAGAATGGTTTTAATAGTATATAAAATAAATGCTAAATATGTGATATATTCATAAATGAATCACATTACACTTGATTTCAATCACACTAAAAATAATTCCATTGCTAGAGTAAACTCTGCCTGGAAAGAGTATGTTTTCCCTATTTTATTTATTTCTTTTTTAGTTTTAATTTATTCATTTGAGTAATCTCTACACCCAACATGGGGCTCAAACTCATGACCCCGAGATCAAGAGTCATAAGCTCTTCCAACTGAGCCATCCAGGTGCCCCTATTTCCCCTTTTTTAAACAAACAATAGTGTAGGCACCTTCAGATATACATTATTATTTCCATGACACAAATACCTGTGATTTAGGAAGTATCTCCAAAATACACTCAAGATTTTCACAGGGAGGTATTCTTTGCTATGTAGAAAGTAGTAATTTACTTCATTATAGGTTGTTGTTACTGGAAGAAATTGCCTAAATTAAATTCTTAAATATTATCAAAGAACTTAATGGAAGTATGACTAACATCATACAAGTAAGGGAAAATACTTGCCCATTACTCCTGGATTAAATTTCACGAACTATATGTATGTGTCCTAAAATATATTATCATAGGATGATAAGGTGGAACAAAAGTGGTTTGATCACCAGCTTAATTACCACTTAAAAAAGATGGATTTAAGAGTGAAAAGGGATAACTTCCATGGAAATACAAGTTATTTTTAAATTCAGAGAGTGAACGAAACAAATTTTACCAAAGAAAATTATAACACAAGCCTTTGGAATCTACACAATATATAAATACAGTTTTAAATACTCTTAACTATGAAAATAGTATAGTGGTAGCCAAGAAATATAGCTGATAAGCAAATACTGCTTATTTCTATTCATACATTTAACAGTTCTTTAAAATATCAAACTACCGCATAAGAAGAATTCAATGGGTTAAGTAGTAAACTGAAAAGTATTATCAAAGTCAGAGCCTCCTCGCTTGTCTTCTTCAGGAGACAGATTTGAAAAGTCTTATTTTGAAGACTCTCATCAAAGCCTTAGTAATTCTTTAATATAGTTTTAAAACAGGTAAGATTGTGAATAAATAGAATATTAATTTTACAGGGGTCGTGCCAACTCCACTAAAATATAGTTATCAAATATCCACCAATGTCTACTTTTTAGTTATGAAATACTTTCAAGCTACTAAGACTGAGTTTGGAGTTAAGTGCAGGTCGGGGGTGTGGGTTGTAATTCTAGCTCTTAAATCATTAATGTTAAAACAACATCAAAATACGTGAGATCATTTGCAAAAAAAAAAAATGTAAAATTCATTTACAATCAAACCATCCGTATCTACTTGAATATTATTTATTTAGATTAATTAAAACATTTACAAACTAATCTTCAGAGCTAAAGGTTTTAAAGTCAATAATAAATCATGATACGTGTACCATTTCTCTTTTCCTTTACCTCAAAGTTCCTCAAAATAGTTAAATTCGAATCTCTTTCTCACCAAGTTTTCTCTAACCTTCACCGTACCAAAATTGCTCTTGTCGAGTTTACAAATGACTTTGCGTCCCTGAAACCCCAAATGGTAAATTCTCAGTCCTTAATCCAAAGGGTCAGTAACATTGGATACAATTCAGTGAAATACTCACTGAAACACTTGCTTAGAGTCTATGACACAATGCTCCTTGGCTTTTATGTGATCTGGGTGGCTACTCCTTCCCAGTATGCCTTGGCCTTCGACCTTGCTCACACCTCTCAGTCTTGGGCCTCCCCATTGCTCTATACTTGCCGTTCCACTTGCTGGTCTCAGCCGAGCTGAAAAGCTTAAGTAAAATCTAATCTAATTGTGACCGTGAAATTCGCGGCTGCTGGAACACTCATTCCTACCTTAAAATTTGCTATTCTAAATAAATAAATAAATAAACAAACAAATAAATAAATAAATAATAAAATTTGATATTCAGATTAGGATCTAGCTACACCACGTGATGCAACCTCTCATGGCCTTTAGGTTATCATCTTCTTAATGCAGCTATTCCTCGTCGCACTATTTAACCTCGTGACAGTCTCTCTCATTTAACAAACACACTCCGTCCTCCTGCCTTACTTTCCTTTCATCCATAAGACTAGTTTGTATACTTGTGCTGTCTAGTAAGGAACAAGAAATAAAGAATTGCTTAATAAATATTGACTGAAGGAACAGACTGGCACTATTACTTGTAGTTTTGAGAACTCACCTGAGCCATTAAACACTCAATGTTTGAGCCACTTGTTTTACTATCTCTAAACCTGCCCTTTTTAGAAAGCTAACATTCACCAGCAAGGCATCCCAGATATTGTGAATATGTTACCCGATTCTCTTATTATATCATCTGTCTTATAAATTTTAAACTATTATGAAAAATTAGCCAATTTTCCTATGTCAGGAGACTGAGCTTCAGAAAGATTGAGCAGTATGCCCAAGTTCACAGAGTTACTAAGAAGCAAAGCAGAAATCCGGGCCAAATTCTTCTTAACGGTTGTTTTGACAACTGATCTTCACAATAATACAAGGGATCTGATGACGCTTCTCTACTTTTTTAAATGCACTCAAATGTGGATTGTTGTTGTTATTTCCAGACATTTTACTCAAAATAAAGCTTCTATTAAATATGAGGGTTTTTTTTTTCACATTATAGATTTTTAACCTCTTTATAATCATGTATTTACTAGAAATGTACAAGGTAGGGATTGATTCATTTGTTTTAAAAAGCCTTATTTTTGTGGAGTCAGGTAAACTAACTCATGGTTATTCATATGTAACTTCAGTTATGAAACTTTAGATAGAATGATGAAGACCAAAAATGTATGAAGTGTTGTAAATCTCATGAATGCTTTAAAACATTCATTATGATGATTAAATAGGGAAGCGAGGATGACTTGTGAAAGTTTATAAGCATAGCATTCCCCAACAATATTATATTTTTTTCTTTGCCAATCCTTAAAATGACTATCATTTTAAATTACAGAAATTCCAGTGTTGCTTTTTTCCCCTATTACTTTCATAGTTATGTGCAATGGATTGATTCTGAATGCTCACGTTTTCAATTTCATCATATACACTTTCAAGGATATTTGGAGGATTTTGGTATCAGATAAGTCTGAATGAAAATTCTGGAGTAAGTCATTTAAACTTAATGCTTCTTAAGTGATTGTTCCATTGATAGTGAAGCCAGAACCTGATAGTTACTAACTTTTGCTCTGGAAACCTTCCATTAGTTGGGAAGGCTGCCAAAGCTCTTCTCTTTTAAGAAGAAGGATGTAAAATAGATTTGAATCAGTACAGCATTACATCAGTTTTCTCTCTCGTGGCAAGACTGCAAATGCATATGCTCCAAGATTTTGCATTCCTATTAGTAACACAAGCTTTTGACTCGCGTCTAGCCATGATTCAAAGTTATTGCTACAAATCTCCTTAAAAGTCTTCCATTGACTCTTTTAAAACAAAGGACAAGGCTTCCATTATAGAGGAAGCAGATATCGATCCAGGGTTTCTGATTTAGTCTATCATGAAGTACATTATAAGAATGTTTCCACTAACCCTGGGCCAAAAACCACATTATAATACTAGGAGTGGCAGTTTCTCAAGTTAAGACAGTTGAAACTTATTCTCCAAAAGTCTTAATTCTTTTTTTCCACTACCTTTTTTTAAAAATTAAATATATATATACACACACACACACATATATATAACATACAAGTTTAAATATATAATATATATTTTATATATAATATATAATATATTATGTATAATATATATTTTATATATAATATATAATATATTATGTATAATATATATTTAAACTTGTATGTTATTATAATATACATTATATATATAATTATTATATAATATATATTATTATATAATACATATTTAAACTTGTATGTTATTATTAATAATATATATTATTACTAAATCTCTCCTGGTTTACTGAATTCCCCACTGATATCAAACAGTCTTCTGATAGTTAAGCTCCTACCCTGAAAATAACCAAAACGCAACAGTACAAAAATCCCTTGGTCTTTAATGAGATTTTCCCATAGATTTTTCCCCAGAACATATTTTCTATGTCCTTATTTTCCTGCATGCCACATCTATTCTGCTATGAATTCCAACCCCAAAATGTCAAATTCAATAGTCACTTTTCTATAAATATCTCACTCATCTTCTGGGGAGAAAAGACACAGTCAACAGTTTCCTCCCTCTAAAAATGTCTCCTTGCCTTCTGTTTCACCGTGAAGTCCTGCTTGTCTTCCGACTTCATTAGTTTCTCCCTCTCAGTTCTCCTCCGCACACTCTTTCTCAAGGCCTGCCTCTAGATACTGGAACTCCCCAGGGTCTATTTTCTTTTCCTCTTTGTCATCAGGCTCTCTCCTATCCATTTCTGTGAGTTATACTATCATTTATACGTAGAAGTCTAACTCTTCACCAAACTTCTCTGACTTTGGGTCGCCTGGATGTCTCAGTGGTTGAGCGTCTGACTTGGGTTCAGGTCCTGATTCTGGGATCCTGGGATCGAGTCCTGCATCGGGCTCCTGCTTCTCCCTCTGCCTATGTCTCTGCATCTCTCTCTCTCTTCTCATGAATAGAAAACTTCTCTGACTTTGTGAAACTCACTGCTTAATTCACATCTCCTTTTAAATTTAACAGATTCAAAATGGAGCGCCAGATTATTGTTCCTTCTCCCTTTCTAGGCTTATCTAATGCTTACAGTGATGTTGCGATCTATGCAGATGATAATTCACACAGAAAATTGGAAATCACTGATTATTACATGGTCTTTGCTCTTCATGTGCAATTCATCAGGGAGCCCTGTTGTTTCTGACTTCAAAATGTTACACTGACATCTCGACTTCTCTCCATCTATGTCTGGCTACCATCCTAGTCCAGGAGAGTCCAGGAGAGTCCCACTGTCTTCCCTTACGTTTTTCAAACATGTCACATTCTGTCCTTCCTCAGGGCCTTTCCTCTGCCTCACTCTTTTTCCTGCACCTGCCTGATGGCCTCCATTTAACCCTCATGTCCACGACTTGATGTCATACCTTCAAGAAGTCTGACAACCCTATTAGGGCATCACACCAATTCCACCTTGCACAGTACTGATCTCATACTGTATTTACATACCCATTCTTTACTCATATTCAATTAATATCATATTAAAATATCATATTAAATTTTAGCTTTCAACAAGGGCAAAATATATATCGCTTTTATTCACAAATATATAATTCGTGCCGCGAAGTGCTGGCATGTTGTTGATAATAAATAATGGCTAGAAGAATAAATGAATGAATGAGTGAATGAACAAACACACGCAGTAATATCTTCTTTAGCCTTCCTCCATTATCATCCCTAAGTATTTATTTCATCAGGTCAAGAGACCTCATTGCTGTGGAAGATGTTCCATGTCCTTAATGTGCAGTTTACTAATAATATAAAGCTTCCTTCCATGATTTGCTATTTGTTTTTCTTCTCTCGTTTATGTAGAAAAATCAGAGCCATGTTTTTTGCAGTTTCACATAACAGTAAACACATTAAATAATAACCCTTACAGAGGAAAATATCAACTTTTAGGTTCATCCAAATAAGTGATTTTACATTAGCTCTGAATTACACAAATTGGAGAAAATGCAGTTTGGAATTATTATGATTAAATTTCCATTCACAATATAGGAGGACTATAAATTTTAGCCACTAGAATTACAAAGTTAAAACAAGTAGAGATGTAAGATGTAAAACTTAAGCCACATATATTTTTAGACATTTTATTAAGAATGTGGCATCCCCATATTTAGGGAACTCATATCTGCACTCTAATAATGCATTCCTAGGAGCCAGGATAGTAGCCAATTATTGATAAAGATAACTGATCTTTATTATTTCCCCCTCTTTATTTACCTTCTTCCCAATATTATTATGACGCCTCTTTCCCAAGTTTTTCCCTTTGGTAATTGTCCAGTAAGTATAAATAATAAGATAGAATTGTACAAATACATAAAATGGATCTCTATTCTAATAATACAGTCATTAGCTCTTAGGAGGGCTTTTTCCATTTGGAATGAGTCTATACTCAACAAAGTAAAATATAACAATAATAAAGTAGACAAGAGATTATTTTAATGACCATTAATTCCATTTCTGCCAGTTTCTACTTTTATTATTATCATTATTCGGTTCTAATAATGTGCAGCAAGTGCAGGATTGTATGAGATTAAAATATATATCAATTATTCTTTCACAAATGCTTTACATTTATATTTAAATACATATTGTCTCTTTGTGGAATTATGCAGTTATATCTCCATTAAATTAATGCTATTTGAAGCCATGAGTGTAGTATATTTTATTATTAATTTGGATTTCCAACAGCGGCTAGCACCATGCCTTACACATTTATAGGTGCTTAATAAATATGCACTGAGTTGGAAATATATTTCCCCATTTACTTGGTTATAATAAAGCAACAGGAAGAAAAGGCCATGCATCACAGACATATTTGTAATGCAGTGATAATTTCTCTTAGGAAAATAGCAGAAAACCTAAGAAATAGTATCCCCTTTCAGCAATATGTTAATCAGTCTTCAGACAATTATGTTTAAAAAGAATAATTCAAGCTAACCGAAGCAGCTGTACTTCCACCTAGAAAATGGTACTTCTTATAAATCTAATACTACAAATACATTTAAATTTATTTTTAATTATTGTTAGGCTCATATTTTTTCTCAATTATTTATTCATCTTTCTTTTGATAATATGCTAGATTGAACAATAAGTTTAAATGGCTTTTCAGGAGCCATTAAAATCTGAGAAGGACTGGACACGAGGATCTAAAACACTGACGGCGAAACAGAGAAGACAGAACTTTTCGGTAGATGCAGATAAAGATTGCCCCAAAGCAGCCTTTCCACTCCATGCCACATAATGCAAACTAGAGAACTGGGTTACTAAAATACTTTTTAATAAAAATAACTGCTTTCACCATTCTCTGATAAGCTGTTCTACAAGTTATAGAAAATAATTCTAAGTGAGAGAAGGTCAAATACATAATTTGATAAATTGTATAATTCAATTCCAACATAAATAGCCTTCTGGCCCTCCTGGGGCTGTGCATTTTAATCAGCTGCTAAATTGTTCAAACATCACTATGGAACTTGGAAGTGCAAAACACTTTGTATTAAATTCATTACAAAATACTGAGCTCTTTTTATTTTGTTGACATCTTCATCTTTAATTTTTATTTTTTTATGTTTTTATTTGAATTAGTTGACACACAATCTTATGTTAGTTTCAGGTGTACCATATGGTGATTCAACAAGTTTATACATCATGCTGTGCTCAACGTAAGTATCAGTATAGCTCTCTCCCCTTTTAAAATGTCTTGGTATAAGGATCAACGAGATTGATGGTGCAGCTAGATGGACCTCGATATGAGGGGGAGATTTCTGATCGTCAAAATAGCTTAAACTAGATGAACAGGAACGATGTAAAATAATTAATTTCCCAAGGGCGAAGATGGAGTAGATATTTAAGATCCTTTTCTATTCTAAGACCATAAACATTACAGAATATAGACTGAAGATTGTCTACATTAAAAAAAAAAAATAGTCACTTTAACTTCCAGAAGAGAAGGTCCAAGCATAATATTCTTTATAATCAACAAATTCATTATTTATATTCATTAGCTTTTTGAGTCACTACAGAGATGAGGCAACTGATAGACATGCTCCAGCCTATTTTCTCACAGGGTAGCTTTGGATTGTTTGAAACCAAAGATCTAATAAATCCTTCACAATGAGAATTCAACCTGGAAACCAGCGTCAAGAAAGCTCTATGCATCCCTATGCTTACTGCGGCATTATTTATAATAGGCAAGATATGGACGCAGCGTAAGTGTTCGTTGATAGATGAGTGGGTAAGGAAGATGGGATACACACACGTACACACGCTGGAATGTGACTCAGGCATAGAAAAGGATGAGATTGTGGCATCCGTGATAACGCAGACAGACCTGGAAGGTACTATGCTAAGAGAAATGAGTCAGCCTGAGGGCTCCAAATACTGTATGGTCTTACTCATTGTGGAGTCTAAAAAACTAGGACGCCTGGAGGCTCAGCGGTTGAGTGTCTGCCTTCGGCTCAGGGCGTGACCCCGGGGTCCTGGGATCGAGTCCCACGTCGGGCTCCCTGCCTGGAGCCTGCTTCTCCCTCTGCCTGTGTCTCTGCCTCTCTCTCTCTGTGTGTCTCTCATGAATAAATAAATAAAATCTCTTAAAAAAATGATCTAAATAGATAAATGAACAAACAGCAGAATCAGATCTATAAATACAGAGAACAAACTAGTGGTTGCCAGGAAGTGGAGGGATGGGCAAAATGAACGAAGGGGAGCAAGGGACGTCGGCTTCCGTTTATGGGATGAGTGAGTTATGGGGTAAAAGGCGCAGCATGAAAGTGATGAGTCAAGGATCCTCTAGCTCGGCGTGGGGACAGGTGGCGGCCGCACCTCAGTGAGCAAAGCACAATGTGTACACGTCCCAAACTACTGTGTATTACACCTGAACCCGATGGAACGCTGTGTGTCAACTCTAATAAAAATAAATAAATAAAATTCTTGCAAAGGTCACCAGCTTGCTATCATTTAGACTAGTGTGACCAGGCAAGGTGGCCACAAGTCCTCTCATCTTCAGGACTCAGTATTTGGAACACATGAAGGATCCAGTGGAAACCTGTATTTGCATCAAACCACTGTATTAAGGTGGGCTGGCACCTTCCATCGTACTGCACGACGCCCTTGGATGAAAACTGCTCGCAGAATATACGTCAATATAAACTCATTTTTCTGTTTTTAGAAAGCATTCAAGACTTAATGTCGTCTCAATATTAAAATTTTATAAATAGAAAAACACCTGTAATAATCATAATCCTTGGAAAACAAAGCTCTGAAGTTCCAACATGCTGCGTGAGCATAAAATAGTCGTAATGCACCACATTTTCGGGCACTCAGATTCACATGAGAATAATAGAGTCAGGTGAAAAACAGACAATTTTATGTTCACATTAAAATATGTAAAGACTTGTAGTGAGACTTATGTATCCGGTGAAGCTAAATGGGAAAAGGAAATACTTCTTATCTCTCAATGGAAAATTTTAATCTTGCAAACACTAGAACATCAAAATTTCTGAGCTGATTTTGTGCATTCACTCAAAAGGAATGGGTGAAGTTAAGCTGTTATTATACTTTCTTTCCTTAGGCTCTAAAAGTTTAACATACCTTCCCTTTTTTACTATATAGTACATCAAAATGTACGGGATTTGAATCACAAGGAAAATCTACAAATGAAATAATTTTACTTCTAAGTTAACTTTTCCAAATTTCCTGAACTTCTGCACCTATCATTCCTATAAATCCTCACTTGTTCAGAACCAAAGTAAAATTCTGGGAAACAATTTAAAATCCTGGGGAATTTTTTTTTTTTTCTCAAATCTCCCAGAGTGATTTTTTTGCTCATATTGAATATGGTTTTATTCTCCTTGTGCCCCCCCATGCACACGCACACACACGCACTTCTAGTAACCATCCTTCCCACGTTCCGTGTGATTCCAGTGGGACCCCAACTATAGCACCAGGCATCTCGGCCCCGGGGGAGCAGATACCATACAGATTCCCTAGTCACAGCATCTCACAGCCCAGCCGAGGTGGATGGTGAAGAAATCTGCGTCTCGCCAGCACTGGGTTCTAATGCTTTAGGCGTAAGGGTCACGTATGGTTTGTCCTCACACAGCAGGCTCACAGCCTGTGATCACCGCCAGCAACTGAGCTGGGAAAACCTGAGCAGTGGAAAGGGCTGTAATCCCCACGAAGGTAAATGAGGGAATGTGTTCTGGGGTGATACGATAAGCCGTATGGCTCTGTTCTATGATTTTACATAGTAATGGCAACACACGTAGGGCTACTTGTAATTATTTATCACAGATTCACAATTTTCTTTCAAAATACACACCACCCCAACCTACTACCCTACACACACACTTCAAAACAAAACGTCTAGTCCATTCACAGGTTCCTGTAGTTTTGCTTCCCACGTACACGGTGTGAGCACCACCTCTCTCCTCCCCACACCACCGGCCTCTATCCCTAGAGCTCCTGGATGCACTTTCCTCGGGTGGGTTTTCCATGGTCTGTTCTGAGAAGACTTCCTTCCACCACCCTGCGTCTCTCCCTTGTCAGCTCTAGTCTCACTTTCTCATTTATCGCTATCTTAGGGGACATTGGGTGTAGTTTTATGTCTTTATTTTCTTTCTTTCACTCCAAAATGTGGAAGTGGTGAAACTAGGGGTTTTCTCGGTCCTTAGAACACATAATCCAAGCACCTATGCAAACGATTGGCTCCTGATATGTGCTCCGTAGGTGTGTCCAATGATGAAGGGATGATGACTGCGGGCAGAGCGGGAAGCTCCAATAAGATAAAAACACAATGAATTCAGCAACGTAGGAATTACCAACGCTTTACGAAAAATACTTTCATTGCTTTAGCTGCGTAAGAATCATAAGTTCAGTAAGTGAAATAATTGGAAGTGAGATAAAGTCTCTATAGAAAAATTACATGACCTACAGGAGTTTTTATGATCATGTACAGTAGATAAGGAAACAAGAGACAGTGAAATAAAAATAAAATGCTTTTAAGAGATTTGCCTGCAAAGATAATAAAATTGCACAGTATGAATTAGCAGGGGGACTGCACGTAAACAGGAAGGATATGGAGTTTTTTCATGCTTTTGTTTCTTAGATAATAGAAACTTGAATCTGTTTATATGATCAAATACCTAAGTTAGATTTAGAAATATTAAAGACATTATATGGAAGGATAATTACTAGAACAAGGATTAAAGAGACAGGAAATAAACAGATCCAAGGTCTAGAATACAAATAGAGGGATTAGAGTTGTACAGGAAAGACTGATGAAAGTTGCCAATAATAATAATAATAATAATAATAATAATAATAATAATAAATAAAAGCAATAATAATAACACGGTTCCTAGTGTGTTTCACAACTATTATCAAGCTAATAAGTCTATAAGTTAGTAAACTGAATGTCAGAGGATGCGCCCCCGGGGACACAATCTTATGGCTGTTATTATCTTTGTGAGCCAGACAATGAGCTCACCCAATGAGAACATAAAAACAAATAGTAAAATATGAAGCTTAGAAAGATAGACACTTTTATAACAGCGGTTTACAGGAGTAGAGATGAAATCTGACTCAGGACACACTGAATGAACACCAGAAGGTGCACATGGTCTAACTGGGGTGGACACCATCTACAGTGACATCACTTCTTACAACCACACAAGTCTCAATAATAATATCTGTAGATAGAAGGCCCAGATTTTTGCTTTAAATATATTAATGAATAGAGAGCTGTGTGAGTCTGGGCAAGTCAGTTAACAAGCAGCAAGTATGGGGATCCCTGGGTGCCTCAGAGGTTTAGCGCCTGCCTTAGGCCCGGGGTGCCATCCTGGAGTCCCAGGATCGAGTCCCGCGTCGGGCTCCCTGCACGGAGCCTGCTCCTCCCTCTGCCTCTCTCTCTCTCTCTCTCTCTCTCTCTCTCTCATAAATCAATCAATCAATCTTAAAAAAAAATAAGCAACAATAAGACAGCAAATAATGGAGGCTTGGACGTCCAACAGGCCTGAATTCAATTCTTTACTCTGTCACTTAGTACGTCAGTGGCTTTTTGCGATTCCTATAATCAATCTGAGTTTTAACACCTTAATCTATAAAACGAAGATAAAGGTAGTAACTAACAAATTAGAAGTAACCTGTGAAATGTCTACAAATTTCCTAGTAATCTGTTAGCAATAAATATTTAGTCATTGGGTTTGCTTTGTGTGTGACTTTCAACCTCATTTTCATCATTATCATAATTTTCTTAATCATAACAATCACTGCCTTATACTTAGGATGCAGATTGGAATTAAACCATCTCTAAAGAGCTTTATATGCAAAACCACGTCATTCTAGCTACACACCTTACATAGGTATCAGGGATCTCAAGGCTAAAACAAGAAAGGGATCTAGGAAAGTGACTGCTAACAGTGCCTACTAAAGGTGTTGGTCATTTATATTTGTCATTCAAATATAACCACTTCAAATAATTAAGTTTTGAACCAACAACTGGGATTGCAGGCTCAAATTAATACAATTTATATACTATTTGAATACAAAAGAGGCAAAAACCAGGAATGCATCCATTTCTTCCAGATTGCCTAATTTGCTGGCATATGGTTGCTTATAATATGTTTTTAAAATTGTTATTTCCTTGGTGTTGGTCATGATCTCTCATCTTTCACTTATGATTTTATTAACTTGGGTCTCTTCTTTGTTCTTTCTAATAAGTCTGGCTAGGGGCTTATCTATCCTATTAATTCTTTCAAAGAACCAGTGCCTATTTTCATTGATCTGTTCTACTGTTCTTCTGGTTTCTATTCATTGAGTTCTTCTCTAATCTTTATTACTTTTCTTCTCCTGCCTGTTTTAGGCTTTATTTGCTCTTCTTTCTCCAGCTTCTTTATGTGTAACGTTAGCTTGTGTATTTGAGATTTTTCTAATTTTTGGAGAGGGCCTGTATTGAAAGGTATTTCCCTCTTAGGACCGCCTTTGCCTTATCCCAAAGGTTTTGAACGGTTGTATTTTCATTTTCCTTAGTGTACATGAATCTCTTTAATTCTTCTTTAATTTCCTGGCTGACCCATTCATCTTTCAGCAGGAATCTCTTTAACCTCCAAGTATTTGAATTCCTTCTAAATTTCCTCTTGTGATTGAGTTCAAGTCTCAAAGCATTGTGGTCTGAAAATATGCAGGGGACGATCCCAATCTTTTGGTATCAATTGAGACCTGAGTTGTGGCCCAGTATGTGGTCTGTTCTGGAGAAAGTTCCATGTGCACTTGAGAAGAATGTGTATTCAGTTGCGTTCGGATGCAAAGTTCTGTAGATACTGTGATATACACCGGGTCCAATGTGTCATTCAAAGCCCTTGTTTCTTTGTTGATCTTCTGCTTGGAGGACCTGCCCATTGCTGCGAGTGGGGTGCTGAAGTCTCCTACTATTAATGCATTACTGTGTGTCTCTTTACTTTGGTTATTAATTGGTTGATATAATTGGCTGCTCTCAAATTAGGAGCTTAAATATTTATAATTGTTAGGTCTGCTTGTCGGACAGACCCGGTAAGTAAGATATAGTGTCCCTCTTCATCTCTTAAATAGAGTCTTTGGTTTAAAATGTAATTTATCTGATATGAGGATTGATATCCCAGCTTTCTTTTGAGGACCATTTGCATGGAAACTTATAAACTACCCAAACTAAGACAGGACATTATAGAAAACCGGAACAGAGCAATAACCAGCAAGGAAATCAAAGCAGCCATCAAAAACCTCCCAAGAGGGACACCTGGGTGGTTCAGCAGTTGAATGTCTGCTTTCGGCCCAGGGGGTGATCCCGGGTCTGGGGATCAAGTACCACCATTGGGTTCCCTGCATGGAGCCTGCTTCTCCCTCTGCCTGTGTCTCTGCCTCTCTCTGTGTCTCTCATGAATAAATAGATATTTAAAAGAAAAAAAGAATAAGCCTCCCAAGGAACAAGAGTCCAGGGCCAGATGGCTTCCCATGGGAACTCTACCAAACATTTAAAGAAGAAATAATACCTATTCTCTTGAAGCTGTTTCAAAAGGTAGAAATGGAAGGAACACTTCCAAACTTGTTCTATGAGGCCAGCAGGACCTTGATCCCCAAACCAAAGATCCCACCATAAAGGAGAGTTACAGACCAACACCCCTGATGGACGGGGATGCCAAAATGCCTCCCAGCAATGAGTCCACCATGTAGAAGAGGAACATGGTCCTGTAAGGCACGCTGGCTTTGCCAATAGGTGGGTATCGATGAATATAAGTTCCATATTCACAATCACAATGTGAATAGAGAATAGATAGGAAGTACTGAGTACCATATTTTGACACTAGAGAAGCCCAACATTAAAAAAATATTTTTAAAAAAAATTTAAAATAACTAAATAAAATAAAGCAGGAATCTAGAAAATAGAAAGGCAAATGAGTCACTGAAACATAGCAGCACATGACTCTAAATCCCCTAATTATTTATCTACATTAGTCAGCTGTATGAAAAAAAGGCTTTTTACTAACTTTAAAAATTTATATGCTCTGGCCTTTAATATCCATTACCCAGAAATACTATTGTCTCTCTGCCAACATTTTGCTAGCAGGAGGTTCAGCCATAATGTATCCAGAATGTTGGATTCTTTAATAAAAACTTGGTAACAGAAACTTTGGGTTTAATATTTTAAATGTCATGATTAAAGTTAAATGAATGCATAGCAGAATTAATCATTAGAAATCAGTTTAAGGATAGTAATATTACATTTTCTAAACTGCTAGGAAATAAAATTGATTACCTAGAGAAGGAAGTATTTAGAGCAGGAAAAAAGAATTTGATAATATTACCAAAAACAAAACACGTTAAACAATAATTAGGTTCATTACAGCAGCTGTCCATCAAACATCAACTGCTTTAAAAATAATAGGTCTGAATAATAGTAAAAATAAGTAAATCAGGCACATTCTATTACAGTTTAAATATCTAGCACATCTTTCCCAGTGTGAGGACTCCTTAATTAAACCTCCTTATCTTGTAATAAAACTACCCGATTGTCTGAATAGAGATGATTTGCAGCTCCAAAAACGTTATTGGTACAGTCTCTGCTACATTTTAAAATATTGTGTTGTTTGATTTGCTATTATTTAGTTTTAAGAATTCTTTGTATATTTTGGGTAACGTCCCTTTATCAGATGTGTCTTTTGCAAATATTTTCTCCTGCTCTGTGGTTTGTCTTCTATTTCTCTTCCTATTGTTTTTCACAGAGCAGAAGTTTTTAAATTTAAAGTTTAGCTTATTAATTATGTATTTCCTGGATGGTGCTTTTTGTTTCATAGTCATATATAAAAATTCAGCAATGCCCAAGGTCATCTAGGTTTTTTTCTTATGTCGTCTTCTAGGAATTTTATAGTTTTGTGTTTTACATTTAGGTCTGGAATTGTTTTGAGTTAATTATTGTGACAGATGCAAGATCTGTGTTTAGATTTTTCTTTTCTTTCTTTTCTTTTCTTTTCTTTTCTTTTTTCTTTTCTTTCTTTCTTTTTTTTTTTTTTTTGCATGTAGATGTCCAGTTATTCCAGCACCAGCAGTTGAAAAGATTACCTTTGCTCCATTGCCTTTGCTTGACTACATTTATCTGGGTCTTTCTGGGCAATCTTTTGAATTTCACTTATCTATGTGTGTATTCTTTTGCCAATACCATGCTATCTTGACTACCGTAGCTTTATTCTAAATCTTGATGTCAGGTAGCATCAGTTTCCCAACTTTGCTCTTCTTCGAAATTGTGTCTTTTGCTTTTTCATGCCAACTTTAGTTTGTTGGTGTCTACCAAGTGACTTTTGGGGATATGACTGTAAACTTAGATTTAATTAACACCTGTCTCATGTCGCTAATTATTATCCTTTTTTTTGTGTGTGTGGTAAGAACATTTAAGATCTAGTTTCTTAGCAACTGTGATGTACTACAGTATTGTTGATCGTAATCGCGTTGCTGTACATTAACTCTTCAAAATGTGTTTATTTTCTAGTTACAAGTTTATGCCCTTTAACAACATCTGCCCAGTTCCCTAACCCCCAGCTCCTGGCAACCACTGTTCTCCTGTTTCTCCAAGTGTGGCCGTTTTAGATTCTACATAGAAGTGATGCCGTAGAATATTTGTTTTCCACTGCCTGCTTTATCTCAGTAAGCATGATGTCTTCGAGGTCCATCTGGGTTGTCAGGAATGGCAGGATTTCCTGCTCTATCATGGCTGAAAAATATTCCATTGTGTGCGTGTGTGCCTGTATAAATACATACACATTACACCCTCTTTACCATTTATCTGTTGATAGATACTTAGGTTATTTCCACATTTTGATTATTGTCAATAATGCTGCACTAAACACGGGAGTGGAGATATCTTTACAGTACCTTGTTTACAGTTCCTTTAGATGTATACCCAAAGATCTGACTGCTGCATCCTATGCTAGGTCTGTTTTTGATTTTTCGAGGAACCTCCTTACTGTTCTACACAGTAACTGCAGCTTCCCAGCAGCATTCCCATCAACAGTGCATGAGCGTCCCTTTTTCTTCATACCTTCACCTACACCTGCTATCTCTCCTTGATGACAGCCATTCTAACAGGTGTGAGGCAATACCTCATTGAGGTTTTAATCTGAACTCCCCGGATGATTTTAAGCGATGTCGAGCATTGTCTTCTGTACATGTTGGCCATGTGGATGTCTTCTTTGAAGAAGGAAAATGTCTATTCAGTTCTTCTGATCATTTTAAAATCAGATTTTTGTTATTGCTGTTATTGAGTTGTCTGAGTTCCTTTTATATTTGGATACTAACCACTTACTGATATATGGTTTGCAAATGTTTTTCCCATTTCTAAGGTTGCCTTTTCACTTTGTTCGTTGTTTCATCCGCTACACAGAGAATTTTTAGTTTGATGTAGTCCCACCTACTGATTTCTGCTTTTGTTTTTGCGCTTTTCGTGTCCTATCCAAAAAATCATTGCCAAGGTCAGTGTCAAGGAACTTCTTCCTTAAGTTTTCTTCCAGAACTTTATAGTATCAGATCTTATATTTATGTCTTTATTCTATTTTGAGTTTATTTTTCATGAGTGGTGTAAGACAGTGGTCCAATTTCATTTTTCTGCATATGATTATCCAGTTTTCCTAGCACCATTTGTTGAAGAGACTATCCTTCCTCCACTGCATATTCTTGGCTCCCCTGTCAAGTATTAGTTGACCATATATGCAGGGTTTTCTATTCTGTTCTATCGGTTTATGTGTTTCCTTGTATGTCAGTATCATGATGCTTACTTTTTACAGAGCTATAGTAGATTTCACAATAAAGAAGTGTGATGACTGGCTTTGTTCTTTCTCAGGATTGCTTTAGCTCATTGGAGCCTTTTGTGGCTCCATACAAATTGTAGGATTTTCTTTCTATTTCTGTAAAAGATGACATTGGAATTTTGTTAGGGATTACACTGAATTTCTAGATGGCTTTGGGTTGTACAGTCATATTAGCAATATCAAATTTTCCTATCCAAGAACTGGAAGAATTAATATTGTAAAAAAGATACTGTATTTTGAATTTCAAATTCCATGTGTTCATCACTGGTATTTGGGGATTAAATTAATCTTTGCACGTTACCTTTTTGCCCTGCAATCTTGTTGTAATTGCCTATTAGTTCTGGGAGTTGGCTTGTCCATTCTTTCAGATTTTCTTCATAGATGGTCATGTCACTACCACACAGAGACAGTTTTCTTTTTCCTTAAATGTGTGTATTTTTATTTCCTTTTCTTGTTTTTTGCATTAGCCAGAACTTACAAATATGATGTTGAAAAAGACTGTTAAGAGGGGGTATCCTTGCATCGTACCAGATCTTTACTGGACAAGCTTTGAGTTTCTCACCAATAAGCATGATATCAGCTGCAGGTTTTTTGTAGATCTCGTTTATCAAGTAGAGGAAGTTCCTCCCATTGCCAATTTACTGAGTTTTTTTTTTTTTGAATCATGAATGGGTGTTGGATTTTGCCAAATGCTTTTTTTTTTGCATTTATTGATATGATCATGTAATTATATATACTAATTTTAAATCAAGAACAAGATGTAATATTGATAATTCAAAGCTACTGATATCTAAACAGTATTTCTTACTGGCAAAGGTGTGATCATACAGGCATCAAGATACACGGCTTGTAGAGAAATTGGTACACTCTACTTAGAGGTATTTGACAGTATCTATCAACATTTAAATACATATTTCCATTCTGTTTAGGAACTCAACTGCTAGGAATTTATGGTAAAAATATACACATAAACATATGCAAAGAGGCATGCTCAAGAGTGTTGTAGTAACAGTATAAGATGAAAAACTAGAAATAACCTTAACGCTTGTTAATGAGACATGGTTATAAATTATGGTACATATATGTTACAGGTATTTTTATGGCCATTTAAAGAGGTATGATAAATGTATGTGCTGAATCAAAAATATAAAGAAAAATAAGGGTAATTAAACAAAGCACAAAAACATGAATAAATTACTCCCAGTAGGAGATAATTCTGTTTGTATGAATGTGTGCATGGAACAAATTTCTGCAAAAGTAGAAACTGAGTGGCCAGTGAAGGGAGGAACACAATATATGCTCCCTTTTCTATAATATGAAGTTGTTCTCTTACCCACATGTTATTTTCATAAGATCTTAAATTTTAAAAATAAAGAAAATATTAAAAATTGATCTGATTTATAGCATCTTTCTATAATGTTTTCCTACCTTCTCACATTTAGTTATAAAAATGTTTTTTCTCCCAGTTCCTTTGAAATAGTAAATTATAACAATATGGAACAGATTTATATTTAGAAAAGCAAGAATGATCCTTTCTCTTTTTTTTTTTTTTTTTTTTTTATTTTTTATTTATGATAGGCACACAGTGAGAGAGAGAGAGAGAGGCAGAGACACAGGCAGAGGGAGAAGCAGGCTCCATGCACCGGGAGCCCGACGTGGGATTCGATCCCGGGTCTCCAGGATCACGCCCTGGGCCAAAGGCAGGCGCTAAACCGCTGCGCCACCCAGGGATCCCGATCCTTTCTCTTAATAGGCAATTAGTTTTAACTTCCTTAGAGACAAAAGCATGGGATATTCTTTTACCATAAAAAGCATCTATTTAACCCATGTAATTATCTCTCTTTCTATAAATCAGAAATTTAAGTAATGTAATTGGACTTTGAACCAGAGTATTTTAGACTTCAGCATTTAAAGATGTTGATGTAGGAGACATTAAGTCCCATCTAAAATACCTCTTTAAAAGCTAACTTCTTGGGCAGCCCAGGTGGCTCAGCGGTTTAGCACCTGCCTTCGGCCCAAGGCCTGATCCTGGAGTCACGGGATCAAGCCCTGTGTCGGGCTCCCTGCATGGAGCCTGTGTCTCTGCCTCTCTCTCTGTGTCTCTCAGGAGTAAATAAATAAAATCTTAAAAAAAAAAAGCTAATTTCTTAATTTAAAAAACAAAACAGATGATCACGAGGGGAGGGAAGGAAAAATAAAACCAAACCAAATCAGAGAGGGAGACAAACCATAAGAAACTCTTAACTCGGGGAGAAAAAAAAAAGAAAGAAACTCTTAACTCTAGGAAAAACACTGGGATCTGCTGAAGGGAATGGGGGTGGTGGGTAACTAACTGGGTGACAGGCCTTAAGGAAGCCATTTAATGGAATGAGCACTGGGTGTATATGATTGGTGAATCACTAAATTATACCTTTGAAACTAATAACAGACTATATGTTAATTGAATTTAAATTTTAAAAAGTTACCTTCTTCATACATTATCCAATTTGTCCTTTCTTCCAAGGTCACTGTCTTCTTGTTTCTTTTGAAACTGTGCTTCATTAAGCAATATTTGAATCCCCCTTTTATTGTATTTATTTTCTAATTCTCACCGTCTTTCCCGCATAACAGACATTCATAAAGCAAGAATAGGACGGCGGAGAAAACGGCTTACGTGTGGCTGAATGCCCTACGATCGTTGTTCCAGGTATGCAATCAAATGGGCTTTATTTCCTGTGTCATCGTCGTGTGGGCTCCTTGTGGCCGGGGGCTCACATTGCCCTTCTCTATTAACCAGCATAATTCAAACACTGTTCTCACAGATGAAATCTAGGTATCAGGAGACTTAGAACTATACCCAGAAGTACATTAATTGAGATCTTCTTTGCAAACTTCAAAGTCTGTATGGGAAGAAGAGCTAGAAAAAAATCTCCATCCCAACTGGGCATTTCCTTCCTCCAGACACAAGGTGGAGTTAAGCTAAGTAGAAGGCGGAGTTAAGCTAAGCTAGTTAGCTCCCTCTGGGCCAACGAGGGGATTCAGAGCTTTCTGAAAAGTCAGGCAAGGACTTATCTAGAGCCCATTATAAATCACAGTATTAGAGGAGGCGTTTGGTACATGTGAATACTTCTCATACATTTTGGGCGATTTGTTCTGAAGCCCCTATTTCTAGGCATAAAATACAGGCAGTGGTAAATTGTATAAACTAGGAAACCGTTAAAGGAAGTAAATTTGTTCAAAATATAGCACCTTAATAACCTCCAGGAGAGCAAAAATATGTTTGCATCCTTATTATTTCCCTGAAGTAGCTGTCCCTCCCTTACATTTTCCCCCAAAATAAATATGACGCGTTTTTTTCCATCCTTTCCATTCTCAGCTAGCAAAACCATGTAACTCCTTTCACTTCAAAAACAAAGTAACTTGAAATTTCATCTCCTATAATCATGTCAGATGTAACCTTAAAAAAAAAAAAGTACTGTGAGCTACAGCTCAACTTGAAGCTATTAAGTATATAAGCGAATTATTACAATACAAGTAGATAATACTTGTTTTTCTTGTGCTAGGGGCACAACGATAAAGGAGAATTTAATTCTACCTTGGGCTAGGAGATGTGTCGGGGAAGGCTGGATAGAGATTTCTCAATAATTAATGTTTATTGAGTGCTTACGTTGTGCAAAGAGCTTTACACAAATTATGTCTTTAATCTTCACAAAGGGAGATAGTACAATTACCATCTCTATTTTATAAACAAGAAAACCGAGTCTTGGAGAGTTTAATATGCTCAAAATCATCCTGCTACCAAGAGATGGAGACAAACTTCAAAGGCAGCCAGTCACTCCAAATGACATACCAGAAGCCATCATGCTAAAAGCCTCTGGAAATGGAGTATTTGCCAGAACAAGGGAATAATTGGACAAAGCATTTCCCTAGGGGGAAAAAAAAAATTCAGACATAACAGAAATCTGTGATTATAAAATACATAAAAGATACAGAGAAAAATAGCAGTAAGTAGCCCCACGCAGTGCCGGCTATGGGTCAGGTAGTGTTACAATTGCTCTTGTGTATGAACTCCGTAACCAATAAATTGGCATCATTAGAAAGTACCATTTTTGTCACTACTTTGTAGACAAGGGAAGCACAGATAATTTAACTAAGCTGCTCAAGCTCACAGAGCCAGCGTAGTGGGGCCGGACTGTGAGGCCAGCTCCGGCCTCTGTGCTCTGCTACGTGCCTCCACCGCCGCATCTCCTACTGTGATAAAGCTGCCATGTGCTGCCATGTGCCACCAAGAAAGCCACGGAGGATGCTGCAAAGCCACCTGGCTCCGGCTTTAAGGAACGAGGCCCAGGATCTGGCACTTTAATAAACAAGAGTGGGGATGTGATAGCAATGATAAGACATGCTGTGTACCTAAAACTGCTATCAGGGTTGTCGTATCCTAATATTTGAGAAACATGCTCTTTTGTTTTTGCAACGCAGAGCACCCGAAATAAAATTTTGAACACATCATGACTCATCGAAATGTTCAGTCTAATGAATTTAAAGTTTCTTCTTTACAAGCAGTTCTCAAGTATCCAGGGATTATGCCCTCCTGAAGGTGATGCAGGATAGAGAATCTAACAGTTGTACGTTCCGTAAAAAAAAAGAATGTGGATTAAAATATGCTGGGAAATTTCACACCACGCAAGAGTTACTCGGCGATTTTTAAAAGGCATAGAGAGTTGTTATAAGATAAGATGATTTAACATCAATAAAATCTATAGACGAGTGCCTCACTTATATAACATGGTTTATAATGATTAAATATTAGGTATCAAAAGATATTAGAATATAATAATTAAAAGAACACGTTCTGGAACCTCGATAGCCAGGGTAAACACGTCCAAGTCTTCCACTTGAGCAGATTAAAATCTAGGCCTCAGCTTTCATCATTGGGGAAATGGGGGTAATAACTGTGGCCCGTTGCACCTCACATTGCTGGGAGGTTGGTTAGGCCTATATACGCAGGCACGTCCGTATCGATATATCTGTGTCTATGCATATGCGTGTACACATACGTCTGCATATACATGTGACATTAGGAAGGTCCAAGAAATGAATGAAATATGATTAACTTCAGGTGTTATCTGTGTTTTAAAAAGGGTTACACTAATTTGCCATCCAAAATACTGTGACCTGTATTTAAATGCAATTGATATTTAAAAAAAAATAATGTAAATCATGGACTTTGGATAATAAACCGTGGACTTTTGATTTGACAGTGCAGGCTTATCAAATACAACAGATGCACCATCCTGGTGGGAGTGGTTGGTAATTGATTATGAGAGATTATGACTGATTATGAGATTATGCATATGTGGGGACAGAGGGTGTATGGGAATTTTCTGTCACTTTTGCTCAATTTTGCTACAAACCCAAAACTGCTCTAATAAATAAAGTATTTTTAAAAAGTGTTGCAAAATATACGTATTAATAAATATATAAATATATATATGTAAGCTAAATATCTAATAAACTAATAAATATATATATATATATAAACTAAAAGATCTATAGATAGTTAAGTACTTTAAAGGTCATATAAACATCTGTTCATAAGTATACGATTATATGTTCATAAACACATAACTAACTTATAATAATAAAAAAGAATGCATGCATAAAAATATAATTTGATCCCAAATCCTAATCTGCCCCTTTAATCTAGCCAGCTAGCTACCATCTTTCTGTAAAACTAATCTCAAGCTCAGTGCCCAGAATCTTTGGGCTTCAGTTTTTGCTTCTATAAAATGGGCATGATAGTTTTTAGTATAAAAGCTTTGGGATGTTGTAAAATATATAAAAATGTAAGGTCTTAGTAAAAAAACTTTGCACGTATTAAGTGTGCGATAAATGCTGATGTCATTCTCCCTGAGGGCAGTTGTCAGTGCACTCACACGGCATACAGGCTAAATCTTACACAACGACAAAGAGTATTTTTTTAAATAGCTATGAGTTCAATTTCATTCAACAAACATTTTTGAGACTCTACTATAAATTACACCCTGTAATTGAATATTTCCATCACTACAGCACTGGAAATATAAATACCACAATCATACATTTAATAATCATATAAGGAAATTCAGGTCTTCCTTCAAAAATGGCCATTAAAAATCATTAATTCTGGGCACCTGGGTGGCTCAGTGGTTGAGCGCCTGCCATCGGCCCAGGGCGTCGCCCCAGGGTCCCGAGATCGAGTTCCGCATCGGGCTCCCGGCATGGAGCCTGCTTCTCCCTCTGCCTGTGTCTCTGCCTCTCTCTCTCTGGGTCTCTCATAAATAAATAAACAAAATCTTTAAAAAGAATTATTAATTCTAAAAGTGCACAGTTTAAATAGAGGGATTTTAGGACTCACATTCTTTTACTATCTATGTTTAATAAATAGCATTTTAAATTAGTCTCATCATTCTTTTATACAATGCCTTCCTACAAAGCCCAAAACATTTCCTTATCGATTCTTTTTCAACCTTTGGTGTAAATGAAGCAGAAACCAACAGAGCTAGTTTTGTCCTACAATAACTTCTTCAACCTTAGTCGGTTGTGCTATGCCACAACTTTTATTTATTTATTCGTTTTTTTTAATATCAGCAGCATCCATTGATTGGTGCCTGAGACACGGATCTAGAAATAGTGTTAATCATCTGCAGCTGCACAGGCTGCGAAGGGGCCGTAAAACACTAGGCTTCTTGCTCGCAATGTACAACAACAATGAAACAACCCCTCAGCTGCGAGTCCCCCCAGGGCTCTGCTGCAACAAAACAATATAAAGTGGGTCATATTCAAAGCCTGGCGAACCCAACTTATATTTCATATTAAACATCTAAATTTTAGAAAACATGATGCAGTTTGTTTCTGAACTATCCCCAAAACTCTGTTGTTTCAGCCGGTCACGAGGACGGGGACAGAAAACCAGCGCAACCATATAGTGTTTGTCCTTCTCCGATTGACTTACTTCACTCAGCATCATCCCCTCCAGGTCCATCCACGTCGAAGCAAATGGTGGGTATTTGTCGTTTCTAATGGCTGAGGAACATCCCACTGTAGACACAGACCACAGCTTCTCTGTCCATCATCTGTCCATGGACACTGAGGCTCCTTCCACAGGTTGGCTATTGTGGACATTGCTGCTGTGAACACTGGGGTGCAGGGGTCCCGGTGTTTCCCTGCATCTGTGTCTTTGGGGTAAATCCCCAGCAGTGCAATTGCTGGGTCGTAGGACAGCTCTATTTTTAACTCTTTGAGGAACCATTTGGGGAATATAAAAAATAGTGAAAGGGAATAAAGGGGAAAGGAGAGAAAATGAGTGGGAAATATCAGAGAGGGAGACAGACCATGAGAGACTCCAACTCTGGGAAACGAACTAGGGGTAGTGGAAGGGGAGGGGGGTGGGGGGAGTGGGGGTGACTGGGTGACGGGCACTGAGGGGGGGGCACTTGGGGATGAGCATTGGGTGTTATGCTATATGTTGGCAAATGGAGCACCAATAAAAAATAAATTTATTAAAAAAGAAAAGAAAAGAAAAAAGAAGAAAAAAAGAAAAGAAAAGTAAGAAAAGAAAGAAAAGAAAAAAGAAAAAGAAAAGAAAGAAAATAACAAAAGAAAACAGAAAAAGAAGAGAAAGAAAGAAAAGAACATGAAAGAAAAGAAAGAAAGAAAGAAAACAAAGAAAAGAAGAAAAGAATAAGAAATAAAAAGAAAAGAATAAAGAAAAGAAAAAAGAAAAGAAAAGAAAAGAAAAAAAGAAGAAAGAAAGAAGAAAAAAAGAAAATCAAAGAACCCTCACCATCCCACTCTCCTCCACTCCACGACCCCCTCCAGCCCCCGCAACGCAACGCACCAACCAGCCCCCCCCCTAAAAATCCATCAACAACCTCCCTCCCACGACAGACCTCAAACCCCTAAAAAGAAGCAAAGAAAAGAGAAACCAGGAGGCGGATGACTGAGTTAGGATGTGAACTTTACTCTTGGCTCAGGCAGTCCTCCAGGTTATGAAATGTCTTGCACAGGGAACAAAGAGCAGGAGGATTTGAGAGAGAAACTGAGGCAGCCCTTAGTTCAGGGGTGCAGAGCATGATTTCCGGGACCCGTGGAAGGTCTCGGGGAGTCAGGTTCCACGTGGGACCTGTCCTGGACCCCTTCCCCGTCATATGGTAACTCTTGGCAAGGCATCAACACCATGCTTTCAGCTCTCAAAGAAACTGTTGTTCTGTATTTCTATATTGTTTCACCTAAAAAAAGGAAAGTCTCCACCGAAAAAAAAAAAAAAAAAACAAAAAAAAAAAAAAAGAAAGAAAGAAAGAAAGAAAGAAAGAAAGAAAGAAAGAAAGAAAGAAAGAAAGAAAGAAAAGAAAAAGAAAGAAAGCCAGCGCAAGCCGGTGGCTGTCCCGCTCCTGTGAGGCCAGTTCCTCCCGGGACAAGGCGTTGGGAGCCACACAGCCAAGCGCAGGGCGGTGCCCCCGGCCTTCCTGGAGGCTCCGCAGCCCTCGGCTCGGGCAGGGGTACTCAGGCTGGTGTAGGACGCGGCCCGGGCCTCCGGACCAGGGACCAGTGACCAGGGACCAGGTGCTTCTCGGCTTTGAAAGCCACGCCGGGTTATTTAGGGCACGAGCAACTGTTTCAGGGACCTACGAGTCCAAGGCCTGGATCTACCAGTTTCCTAAAACCAACCGGCAGGCACACTCCTCTCCTTCAGAGTCTTATATCCCTTCTCACTTTTTGCTGTTGTTGCTGTTGTTGTTGGCAATTATTTGCTTATTCACACAATCGATACATTCATTTTTATGGAGGTAAAATGGGCAATACGCCACGCAACTCTCAGGTTCATGAAGTCCTGCCTTGGTACCTGTACACACCACAGAGCCAACACGCCGAAGTCGAGGTGGCCCCCGTGACCCCGCAGACCCCGCTCACCCTCTAGGTCACCAGCAGTCTGCTCTCCTATCCACGCGTCTGGTTCTGTGCTGTTTTGTTTATTCATTGGTTCCTTTTTTTTTTTTTTTTTTTTTTTTTAGATTCCACATATGAGTGGATCCTACATTATCTGTCTTTCGCCATCTGGCTTCTTTCACTTAGCGTCATACCCATCGCCTCTCGGCCTTTTGGCTAAGATCAAGTGTAGCATCGTCCCCTCATTTCACTCGTCCTGTCGCAACAGCAAGGCCCCATTCATCTCTATGGACGAGCAACACTCCTCTGTGCGCGAGTGTGCGCGTGTGTGCGCGTGTGCTCCACCTGTTCTTATCCGCCCACCCGTGGGTGCACACTTAGGCTGTGTCCGTACCTTGGCTGTTGTAAACGCTGCAGTGAACACAGACGTCTTCATGCTCCTCGGATAAACACCCAGAAGTGGGAGAGACGGATCATGTGGTGGGTCGATCTTAATTATTTGAACAATTTCCGTATGTTCTTAACTATTTGCAGAATTTCCATACTGTTTCCCACGGAGGCTGCAACAATTTATATTCCCACTCACTGTGTTTAATGGCTCCCTTTTCTCTAACACCTGTTATTTCTTGTGTTTTTGATAATAGGGTGGGGTGTTACCTCATTGTGATTTTGATTTGCATTTCCCTAATAATTAGTGACGATGGAAATTTTGTCATGTGTCTGTTGGCCAACTGAATGTCTTCTTTGAAAAAAAAGTGTCTGTTCAGGTCCTCTGCCCATTTTTAAGTTTTTTGTTTTGTTTTGTTTTTAGTTATGTGAGTTTTTTTGTGCATTTTGGACATCAATCCCTTTAGGATAAATTTCTTCCAAGAGCCTTCTTCCGTGTAGTAGGTTGCCTTTTCATTTTGATGGTGATCTCCTTTGCTGTGCAGAAGCTTTTCAATTTGATGGAGTCTCATTTCTTTATTTTCGTTTTTGTTTCTCCTGCCTTTGGAGTCAGAACCACAAACTGCTAAGATCAATGTCAAGGAACTTTCCACCATGTTTTCTTCTGGGAATTTTATGATTTCAATTCTTACATTCAAGTCATTAATCTATTTTGAGTTAATTTTTGTATATGGTGTATGATAGTCATCTCTAGTTTCATTCTTTTGCATGAGCTCTCCAGTTTTCTCAGCACCATTTATCAAACACATTCTCCTTTCTCTGTTTCATGTTCTTTTTTTTTTTACATTTTATTTATTCATGAGAGACACAGAGAGAGAGAGAGAGAGAGAGAGAGAGGCAGAGACACAGGCAGAGGGAGAAGTTGGTTCCATGCGGGAATCCCGACGCAGGACTCGATCCCAGGACCTAAGGCAGGCACTAAACTGCTGAGCCACCCAGCGATCCCGGGATTCTGTGTTTCTAGGAATTTATCTATTTCATCTGGGTTGTCCAATTTGTTGGTATATAATTGTATTTTATATGATCTTTTGTATTTCAATGGCATCAACTGTAACTTCTTTTTTATTTCTGATTTTGTTTGGACCCTCTCTCTTTTATTTCTTAGTCTAGCAAATGCTTTGTCAACTTTGTCTTTCCAAAAAAAAAAAAAAGAAGAAGAAAAAAGAAAGAAAGAGAACAGTTCTTAGTTCACTGATCTTTACAATTGTCTTTTTATCCTCTAATTTATGTATTTCTATTCTGATCCTTATTAATAACTTCCTTCTATTAACTTTGGCCTTCATTTTTTCTTCTTTTTCTAATTCCTTTAGGTGTAAAGTTAGATTTGTTTACTTGAATATTTTTTTAAGTAAGCCTTTATTACTATGAACTTCCCTCTTAGAACTGCATTTGCTGTAACCCTTAGATTTTGTTATGTCCTACTTCTGTTTTCATTTGTCTCTAGGTATCTTTTAATTTCTCCTTCAATTTTTTCAATGACCTATTGGTTGTTCAGCAGTACATTATATAATCACTACATTTTTATGTATTTTCCCCAGTTCTCAACTTGTAATTGATTTTAAGTTTCATCTAACTGTAGTTGGAAAAGATCCGTGGTATCATTTCAACCTTCTTGAACTTATTGAGAATTATTTTGCATTCTAATATGTGATCTATTCTGGAGAATTTTTCATGTGAACTTGAAAATCATATATATTCTGGTGCTTTTGGATGGGATGTTCTGTGTATATTAAGTCCATCTGGTCTAATGTATCATTTAGGTCTGATGTTTCCTTATTGACATTTTTGTCTGAATAATATATGCAATGATGTAATTCTCATGTCAGCTATCTCAATATTACTGTATGACTGTTCATTTCTCCCTTTAAGTACATTAATATTTGTTTTATATATTTAGGTGTTCCTATATTGAGTGCATAAATATTTAAAATTGTCATATCTTCTTATCGGATGTCCTCTTTATCATAATGTAATGACTCTCTTTGTCTGTTATTACAGTCTTTATTTTAGTCTATTTTTTTTCTGATATGGGTACAGCTACACAAGCCTTCTTTTTGTTTCTTTGTAAGTGGAACATCTTTTTCCATCCCTTCTCTTTCCATCCCTTCCATCTTCTCTTCTCTTTCCTACTTGTGTGTGTGACCCTACTTCTAAAGTGAGTTTCAAAAAATAAATAAATAAAAATAAAAAAATAAAGTGAGTTTCTGGGCATGTGGCTGGTTCAGCTGAAAGAGCATGTGACTCTTGATCTTGGGGTCATGAGTATGAGCTCCACACTGGTATAGAGATTACATAAATAAATGAATAAACAAACAAACAAACAAAAATATAAAGTTAGTTTCTTGTAGACAGCATATAGATAATGTTTATTTTTTGTTTTTTGTTTTTTTTTTGTTTGTTTGTTTGTTTTTAGATAATGTTTTTTATCCATTCGGCTACTCTGTTTGATTAGAGTTTAGTCCATTTATGTCTATAACAATTATTGATAGGTATGCACTTATTGCCATTTTATTAATGATCTTCTAGCTGTTTCTTATAGTTCCTCTCTGCTCCTTTTTCTCCTGTCTCTTCCTTTGCGGTTTGGTGATTTTCTTTACTGTTATGTTTAGATTCATTTATCATTTTCTTTTGTATTGTACTATACATTCTTGCCTTGTGGTTACTATGAGGTTCACATATGACATCCCATGTGTGTACAATTGCTTAAATTGACCTTTTTATATTATATATCTCTTAATTAACTTAGTTTTAGTTAATTTTACTACTTTTATCTGTAATTGTCGTTGTTTAATTGTTTAATTGTTTAATAATTGATGGATTCACTATCTTTACCATATATTTACCTTTTCCAGTGAGATGTTTTACTTTCATATGTTTTCTTGTGATTAGTTAGTGATGTTTCTTTTCTGCTCATGGAAGTCCCTTTAACATTTCTTATAAGGCTGGTTTAGTGATGATGAACTTCAATTTTTGCTTGTCTGGAAAACTCTTATTTTCCCCTTCAATTCTGAATGATAACCTTGCAGAGTAAAGAATTCTTGGTTGAAAGTTGTTTATTTATTTTTTTTTCTTTCAGTACTTTGAAAATATCACGCCACTCCATCTAGCAAGCAAAGTTTGTGTTGAAAATTTGCTGATAGCATTATGTGTTTCCCTTATATGTAACAAGCTATTTTTCTCTTGCTTTTAAGATTTTCTCTCTATATATTTAAAAAATTTTTAAATTTTAACTATAATGTGTCTTAGTGTGGCTCTCTTTATGTTCATCTTGTTTAGAACTCTCTGGGCCTCTTGGACTTGTATGTCTATTTTCTTTCCTGGATTAGGGAAGTTTTCTGTCATAGTTTTTTCAGATGAGTTTTCTCGCCTTTTCTCTCTCCTCTCTTTCTTACACCCCTATAATGCAAGTGTAATTCTGCTTTATTCTTTCTCAAAGGCCTTTTAAAATATCTTTACTTTTTAAAATTATTTTTTCTTTCTGCTGCTTTATCTGGGTGAGTTCTGTTGATTTGTTTTCCAGCTCACTGATCCATTCTTCTGCTTTATCCAGTCTCCTGTTGAGCCACTCTAAGGTAACTTTTTAGTTTAGTTATCATATTCTTCAGCCTTGTAATTTTTTTGTTTGGCACTTCCTGATGTTTTCCATCTCTGTTGAAGTTCTCACTGTGTTCATCCATTTTTCTTCTTAGTTCAGAGAGCAATTTATGACCATTACTTTGAACTTTTTGTCAGGTAAAATGCTTATCTCTGTTTCATTAAAGTCTTTATCTGAGTTGTCTGAGTTTTTTTTTTTTTTTTTCTTGTCTGTTTGGAAAAGTCATTCTTCATTTTTGCCTGACTCTCTGTGTTTGTTTCTATATATTAGGCAAATCAGCTACCTCTTCCCATCTTAAAGGAGTGGCCTAATGTAGGAGATATCCTGTGGGGCTCAGAAGTGCTCTCTTCCCGGGCAGCCAGACTCATCCCCTATGTGAGCTGAGTGCATCCACCTGCTATTGTGAGGCTGCAGCTGTAGGATGGAAGTGGACAGGGATCTCACCTTGCCCAGTTGTAGCATGTGTGGAACAGGGGTGGGCATGGCTCTCACATGTGATGTATGGCTGCAGCAATGAGAGTTGGTGGGGCCCTCAGGAGAGCACACCCTCTAGTGCTAACGTGCTAGAGGGAGAGTTCCAAGATGATACCCTCAGTGACTGAATCTGCAATGAGTTTGCAAAAATGGCACTTGACAATACCTTTGTCCCCAGAGTGAGAGTCCCAATAAGTTCTTGTCTTTCCGGAAGATACTTTAAGATCAGTAATTGCATCTCCTTCAGATATGTTCTAGATACTTTTCAAGCAGCTGCTTTTGTGCTGGGTCCCGGGGTAAGTGACTCTGTGCACAGGCCCCTTAAGAGCGTGTTCTCTGTTCCCTACAGTTCTATGGCTTTCCTGTATGTAATTCCCATTGGTTTACAAAGTAAGGCATTTTGGACCCTCATTTGTCCTGTGAAGGATCTAGGGTTTGGAGTACATGATGTAGAGCATAGACTCTTCACTTCTTAGGGAAAAGTTCTGTATTTTTGAGATCCATCCTGATTATGGATTGCTGTTCCTGTTCCTGTTGTTGTTTTTTCTTTTTCCCTCAATGTGCCCTTTTCTCCTTTGCTGTAGAGGCTCTGTTCATTCAGTTTTTAGGTCTTTTCAGAGGAAATCAATCCACATGTAGTTGTAAATTTGTTGTGTTCACGAGAGGAAGAGGTAAGTCCAGGATTTTCCAACACTGCCACATTGCTTCTTTTTCAATTAATTTATTTAAAGATATTTGTTGAGGGGTGCCTTGGTGGCTCATTGATTGAGTGTCTCCTTTGCTTCAGGTCATGATCCTGGGGTCCTGGGATCAAGTCCTGCATTACAGGCCCTGCAGGGAGCCTGCTTCTCCCTCTGCCTATGTCTCTGCATCTCTCTTTGTGTCTCTCATGAATGAATAAATAAAATCATTAAAAAAAAAGATATTTTTTGATTGACTCCTATTGCCTTCTCAGAATATCTTTGACCAATAAGCACAAAGCACAAATGCAAAAAACTTCAGACTTAGATTATCTAGGTTGATCATTTCAATTGATCAAACTACTCAATTTTCTTCTCTAAGCATTAAAAAATAAAAGCTACTTTAATTCATTCTTCAAAGAAAATATATACTAGCCAGTATGTCAAGTTGAGTAGAAAGTAGTAAATAAGACTAGACTATCTTCATGAAACTTCCTGTCAGTTGAAGGAGACTAATGTTAGATAATGTATTACAAATCCAATGAGTATTTTAAAATGAAAACGTCAAGGTTCTAAGGTAATGGAAAAACAGATGTGTCATCTACTTTGGGTGGGGAGGGGGAATTAAGAGAAACTCTTTGAAATATATGATTCTCCCTATCAAAGCAAATAGGAAATTCCATTTTCTCTTTTATGAGATCAAGAAAAGAAAAAAAAGAATAATAAGTTGTTCCTTTAAATAAAAACAGTAGTGTTTTCAAATTTACACTATGTCAGTGGCCAAACTGGTGAATTAAACCTGTTTTCCTTGTTTTCTGTACCTCATCCCCATATCACACAAACAACCCCCAGATTTAAGACCTGCTTTATTTACATTAGCCACCTTTATTGATCAAACTGGTTGGCAAGACTCTCCTTCCCTAAGTGTTGTATAAACATTCTCTATGTACCAACATCCTCAAGGCAAATAAAGCATATCAAATATTAATCTTAAAATCAATTCTTTGGAAACTGGTTATTTATTTATTGAATATAGTGTGTATTGAGTGCAAATTTTATAATAGTGTCTATCAGAAATAGAGCAGGGCTAAATAATACTTACATAAAACACTTCAAAGTCCACCTACTTAAAACATAGTCATCTCCCCCACTGCCCCAGCCCCCCCCCCCACTATACCAAGGGCAGAACTGGCAATGATTCTCTATTCAAGACACTTCACCTGTTTATATTAAGAAATATCCTAGCTATTGGTTCTAAGCCTTTATCATGTTAAGGAAGTTTCTTTTTGTCTGTAGTTGCATGTTTGTTTAATAAGTTAGAGAAGAAGTGAGACAGCATAGTTGTAAAAAGCATAGATTTTGGTGTCAGTAAATATAGATTGGAATCAATGCTCTGAAAATTCCCAGCTCTGTGATCTTGAATCAGTTACTTTATCTCTCCAAGCTTGTGTTAAGCAATTGTGAAAAGGAAAGAGTCTCTGCCCCAGGCATCAGATTGACTGTGAGGTCTTTACTTGCTCTTTGATTTGGTTCAGGGGGCCAGGGGTGAAATGAGCGATGAGGTGTTAAATGTGGGTAGATGAAGGTCTTTCCCAGGGTCTCTGAAACTTGTGATAAAACAGTTTTTGCTTTTATATGAAATGAACTAGCTGAATCTCTCCAATTTAGGTGAGGGATTATACAGGAGTTCATTTCAATGCCATCCTCCTATTGATTCCTCAAGTAAAAGCAACTCTTCCTCATCTCGGCCCTATATACATTTGCACATTCATATTTAAATTTTTTTATGTTTAATTAATATGAGTCCAAGAAATTAGGAAGCTTTTTGGAATCCTAAGGAAATAAATAGAAAAAATAAAATTTTGGCTCAGAGTTTTGGTATCCCTTGATAAAATTAGCGTAGAGGACATGATTGAGTGGGGTATGTATTGCTGATAACTCTGCTTTCCAGTTCTGTGCCCTCCCACAGTACATCGATTTTATATCAACACTATGTCCTAGACTGTTGCCCTTTTTCTTCCTCTCTCTTACTTCTGCAGTACATTATCGGTATGCCATCATTCTTTTGTCCCAAGTGAACTCATTCCTAAGCTCTTTATCTTGGCTGCATCAGCTTGCCTTGGTACTTGAAATCTGCTACTGTAGATATGACATTAATGAATAAACTCTTCTTCTACTTCATTCAGCATGTAATAAAGGGTTTTAGGCATGTATGTTTTTATATCAACAAGAAAAGTCAACAGAACTTAAATTTTGCCATTTTCTAGAAATGTTACTTCCATTCTTATTCTCTAATGTTTTTATTCTCTGTCGGTATGTTTGAATAATAGACTTTAGAATGAGTACACTGAAGTCAAAATGCAATCAATCTCTGAACATATTTGAAGAGTGAAATTCCCTTGCTCATTGGATGTAAAAGCAATGCAGCCCCAATATCACACACAAAAAAGAGTGCTTGCATAAAAAGAATTCTTCTAAAAGTAATAAAGGGAATGAATATACCTGTTTGCTTCAGTCAGTTACCCAGTGATTTCACTTTTGGTTGTGACATGCTTCAATCCTCAGGACTCAGCATGAAACTACACAGCTACTTCTGAGTTACTGATTCTTCTCAAAATAGAGCCTATCTGACAGAAGTAGTGATATCATTCCAAAAAAAATTAAATTAAACCCTTTCTTCTTTTGAAATGTTGCATCAGCTTCCAGACTACAAGGACTCCACCAGTATGAGCGTTTCCTTAGAGGACAACGTCCTTACGGGTTCTAAGTCCATGTTTCTATCTTGTGACTTTCATTTCCTTTTTTTTATGAGCGTCCCTTATTTTTTCCCCTTTAACCTTGTTTCTAATTCTTCCCTGAAGAAAATATGATGTTTGAAAGGCACAAACATAAACATTTAGAAGGCACCAAAATTGCACTTATTCCTTAAAATGGAAAAAGTATAACTATGCATATGTAACACCTTAATCCAATCTTCACAAAATCCTCTTTATTTAATAAAATATAAATTAAATTCTGTAATCCACAAATTCTATAATCCATAGTATTTCTGATAGATTACAATGTTTAACCCAAGTGAATCACAGCTGTAGTAACCAAACTTCCGAAATTGTTTCAATAAAACTCTGGCTAAAAGCTTAGCAGACATTGCCAAATATTTACACTCTGTAGTTATTCATAGTAAGGAGTACTGTTCAATCACTGGAATTTAATTTAATAATGTTTACCTGTGTGTAAGCCTCCGGTGACTAATGCAGACAGCAGTCTGAGAATCTTGAGCAATGCATACTTTATGGCGACTACATTTCATCTTCAGGCATGGATCTTTAGCTGGATCTAAAGCTAAAAAAAAATTGTTTGGAAAATATTAAGATATGCTTCTGAAAAATGGAGGCATCTAATCCCATCAAACAATTTGATCAAGAAATTTACATAGCAGTTTAGCTCTAAATTTTCTTCACATTCTCCCTCTCTTAAGAAATACTTCTATTTCTACTCACATAACTCAGAGTTAATGGATGGCTGCAGCTTAGTCTTACTTATTCTATTTGGAAGCTGAAATACACACACCTCTATGACCAAAAAATGTGTAGTCAAAACAAACTTTAAGAGCAAAATTTTCTCTAGTTGTTACTGTTTTCCAAGCAGCAAGGTGCAGAAATAAAGTTGGGGTGTGTTACTGTAATACATCTGTCAGTGGAGAATTGTAATTCCTACTTATGCTTTCCCTAGATAGATGCAGATGGGTAGAGATAAAGAATTAAACCCAAAAGATGTTAGTGGGCATTAATGAGTCTTTGGATATGCAAGGAATGTCTACAGCTGTACTAGGGACTGGCTGAGTAAATCATGATAATAACTGAGACACTGTGTTTTCATTTTTAAATTGTGCCTGATGTTTGAACCACCATTTCTCTAGACAAGGACGGTCTCGGTGGATGCCAACACAAAGACTGTGCGACTCCTTGGTGACATTTTAAATAACAGTTTTATTAAGATATAATTTGCGTACAGTTCATTCTTTTAATGTTTAAAATTCAGTGGTTTTCACTATATTCACAGCTGTGAAACTATTATCACAATTTTAGAACATTTTTATTGCCTAAAGAAATGACGCACTTTAGTTATCATCTTTCGACCCCGACTCCCTCACCTCCCTCACAACCTCTAACAGTAGCATCTACTAATCTAGTTTCTGCCTCCACAGATTTGCCCATTCCAAACATTTTATGTCAATGAAATTATACAGTATGTGGTCTTCTGTGACTGGCTTCCTTTGTTTGGGGCAACAGTTTCAAGGTCCAACCATGTCCTGGCATGCATCACTACTTCATTCCTTCGTATTGCTGAGTATCATTCCATTGTATTCCAAGACATATTTTATTTATCCATTTACTAGTTAAGGGGAATTTTGGTTGCTTCTGCCTTTTGTTTATTCCAAATAATGCTGCCATTGGTAATCACTATGGGTGGTGTTTGGTGATACCTTGTGGGTGTAAAGCCAGGGAGAGAGTTGGCACAAATAAGAAAGAGGGAAAGAAAGAAAAAGAAAGAAAAGAAGAAAGAAAGAAAGAAAGAAAGAAAGAAAGAAAGAAAGAAAGAAAGAAATTAGAAAGAAAGAAGAAAGAAAGAAAGAAAGAAAGAAAGAAAGAAAGAAAGAAAAGAAAGAAAGAAAGAAAGAAAGAAGAAGAAGAAGAAGACGCCAGAACTGAGCCGCAACTCCCTTCCGGCATTCCTGCTCCTCCTTCCTCCATCCCTCCCCTCCTCCCCCCACGCCCCTCCTCCCTCCCTCCTCCCTCCCCCTCCTCCCTCCTCAGCCCTCCCGCCTCCCTCCCACCATCCGCCCTCCCCCCCGCCCTCCCCTCCCTAAAGAAGAAAGAAAAGAAAGAAGAGGCACTGAGTGTCCACTTTGGGTACATGTTACAATTGGAAAAAATAAAAACATAATGCAAGATGGAAACTGAAAATAAAATTCTAATGCATGTAGAAAAATAGAGCCAAGGTGTCCCCCAAAAATGTGTATTTAGAATATGAAGAAGTATTTGGAAGAGCCCAGAGCTTTTCATTGAATGTGAAATGTGGATTTGGGCCAATCTTTTCAAATCTTAAACCTACAGTAAACTAGAGCTAACATCTGGTGTACAAATCAAATTCAGTGTTAATGAGTTTAGTTTATGAATGTGTTAAGTCAATAATCTAACTAAAGTCAATACATTTTGATAAACAATAAATAAAACCACTTTCAATAAAATAGTCATAAATTACATATATAAATGCATATATATACAAACACTTATTTGGGGGCACCTCCGTGGCTCAGTAGGTTGAGCGTCCATCTCTTGATTTCAGCTCAAGTCATGATCTTGGGGTCGTGGGATCAAGCCCTGTGTCAAGCTCCACACTCAGTAGGGAGTCTGCTTGAGATCCTATCCCCTCCCCCCCATTCTCTATCTCTCTCTCTAAAATAAATATTTTAAAAACTCACATATTTTTTTTCAAAAATACATATTTCTACAAAACTCTTGAGATTTCAAGTACTCATGAGGTTTAAAGTTAAAAATAGTTTAACACCTATAGTTGATGACATCTTCATAGCAGACATATTATACCATAATAAAATAGTTAATATAATAAATGCATCCATTTGGAACATAAATGCTTCAGTTTCCTCTATACTAAGAAAAAAATTTAACAGCCAATGATTTAGATCAGTTTCTGAGTAATCTCAAAATTTAAGATAAGCTATATTAGTTATTTTATTCTCTATGAAATGTTGAGCATCCTTTGTTTACCATGCAAATGCAAGTTGCTGGAACATTCTCATTATACTCTCACAGTTTAAACCATTAGTAACTAGAAAACTGTACCATGAAACGATTGCACTTTAGACCTGCATGATTTCTTGTTAGACAACATAAAATAAAAACATACGGTAAGTTAGAAGGCATTAAAATGCTTTGTGCTATTTCTAAAATCCTTAGTCTATTTTGATTTTTAATTGTTAATTTACTTTTAAATATTGATTAAAATTAAACAATTCTGGCTAAAAACAATAAACCTTATATTCGTATGTCCTATACTCATTTTCAAATATATGTAATCTGGGACATATTATTCTGAAAAGGGAGTGTTTTTGTTTCTTTTTTTTTTATTTTTAATTTTTTTTAGTGTTTTTGTTTCAAAATAAAATAGTGTGGTGCATGTGAAACTATCGTGGTTAGCCACCGAATGCAGGCAATTAATAGTTACCTTTACTTGTTTCTTCTGATTTTATTTACCTTATGCAGCTTACATTAAATAATTTTCTAAAGTTCCATGACACCTTTTACATTATATCTACTTAATAAAAGTAGCCAGAACTCAAAAGTCAGTGTATGAGATGGAAATCATCAGAACAAATATAGTACAGGAAACTTAATTTAATAAAATTTTACGTAAAATTCTACCTCAATGATCAAGTAAAAGAGTAGTAGTATTTGTCAGGAGACGGAAAATATAATAGAAAGTGAACATGAAGAATCAGATACATAGGATCTGCTATAAGGAAGAGATCTTTTAACCGTGCATGTAATTTTAACCATCTGTATTTTTGAGTAGAATTTACATTGTTGGCAGTTTAAAAATTATAAAACATCACACACTGTAAATACAGATGCTTGGGATTTTATTCTTGAAATCACAACAATCATGCAGCCATCATCCTCTTGGCTGAAGCCCATGGATTAGAAGCAATCTTGTATTTTTAAAAAGCCTGGCATTAAAAAAAAAAAAAAAAAAAAGCCTGGTGTAAATTCAGCACCTCCCTCTGTTCCTATCCTCTTCTTCCCATCTTTTGCAAATTAACATCTCCTATCCTCTTCTGTATTATCATATTTAAGTTTTTCTCAAGCATCCAGTAAAATGATCCCTAGAAAGACTCCAGCTAGCACACTTGAGTTCCTCCGGCCGTGTTCTTTCCGTCTTAATCCTTCATCGTCTTTCTGAGTGATGCCAATGAACCTGGGGACCTAACTAAGACTGGTTTCGGTTTTGCTTCATTTCAAAAAAAACAAAAACAAAAACAAAAACAGGCAGTCTGAATTCCGAACAATTGCCTTATGCTTTCAGTTGTGATGTGGTTTCATTTCATTTGTGATAGAGGATTTCCCTCACTCTTTGACCACAACCCCCGACTCATTGCTAGCCCAGGTCACCTAGCACGTGTCCAGCCTGCCCCGCTGCTAACAGTGGAAGCCCCTGAGCCAACAAGGGGGACTGAAAGCAGAAAGCGAATGTGAGTGTAGACAGGCACGTCAGCTAAACAAGAGCTAATCCTTGAGGACAGGTCCTTGCATAAGTGGAACTGAAAAGTAAGGACACACAATGCAGAGGCCGGGTTGAAATAGGTATGACTGTTAGCATCAAGAATGGAATAATCTTTAACAAGGAGGAGCAGAGCCCCTAAGCTGCACAAACTCACTTCTGGAATTTAGCAATGTTTATCCACAAAAAGCCTAGATTTTTAGAAGATTAAGTCTCAATGATTCTAGGCTAACGCGCTCTTAAATAATTCTGCATTTTATTTTTAGTGGGATTAAGGATGAACCGGTTACCTTAGCTAAGCCAGTGCCAAAGAATAGATTTCTTAGACAATTGACAAATATAATGAAAACTTAGCCTTCTCCATATTGATTCAAATTTTTCAAAGATAAATGTAGTAAAAACTAGTAATCTGGGATCCCTGGGTGGCGCAGCAGTTTGGCGCCTGCCTTTGGCCGAGGGCACGATCCTGGAGACCCAGGATCGAATCCCACGTCGGGCTCCCGGTGCCTGGAGCCTGCTTCTCCCTCTGCCTATGTCTCTGCCTCTCTCTCTCTCTCTCTGTGACTATCATAAATAAATAAAAATTAAAAAAAAAAAAAACCACTAGTAATCTCTATATAGCCGGATAGGTTCACCTATAAAATCGACCTTTTGGGGGATCCCTGGGTGGCTCAGCAGTTGAGTGTCTGCCTTGGGCCCAGGGCGTGATCCTGGAGACCCGGGATCGAATCCCATGTCGGGCTCCCTGCATGGAGCCTGCTTCTCCCTCTGCCTCTGCCTGTGTCTCTGCCTCTCACTCTCTCATGAATAAACAAATAACATCTTTAGAAAAATCGACCTTTTGGAGTAGATGATCTCGAAATTCACATTCCTCTTTCAAAACATGTTAATTAGAAAAAAAATTTAAAAAAATAATTTAAAAAAATTAAAAAAAAAACATGTTAATTAGATTTCAGCATACATTTTTGGCACCAGCTATCCTACACGGAATGGTTCCTGTCCTCAACAGACTCACCATGTTAATTGGAAAAGAGACATGTAAGAAAAAAATTAGGATACAAATGTACACGAGTACAATGTATTTAGCCACGTGAAACCACATATCCACACACAGCTGAAGGAGTCCTACAGGGTGGACGGGCGATAATTAGAGTGAATGCGAACTTAGGTAGGTTTTGAAACATGTACAGCGAGCAAAGCACCCCCCATAGAAGGCGACGGTCTGAAGTGCATACAAGCGTAAGGAGGGTGCCCCATCCCTGGGAGGACAGGTGGCTGAGGACTGAAGCGGTGCATGTGGCCCGCAAGTACTGCGGGGCTCGGCTGGGGAGGTAGCTGCAGGGACCCCCTCGTGGAGTCGCTGCCCCCGCAGAGGGAAAGCCCTGCCACCGAGTGATTCCAACCAGGAGAGTGACATAAATGGGCTCGTATGGTCCGGCGATCACTCACAGAATTTTCATTACGCTCTGAAGAGTATTTGGTCTAGACCAGGAGACGTACGATCATCCAGGAGAGAAAGGGACTGAGTGTGGACATGGGCATGGAACAACCTGCCTATGGAGCAGGAAAAAAAATATATGATTTTGAGAAGGTCGAAGTCAAGCATTGATCTCTTGGAATAGGTACTGAGGCGACCACAGCTGAATCAATCAAATGAATCAAATGAATGTCTAGCTCCTCACTTCCGCCACTTTGGACTTTTTCTGATAAAATATTGCTGTAACTAAATTTCTTTTGGTTAGTAATTGGAGAACTTTTATCTGAATTCCTTTATTTTTAATTCTTAAAGTTTATATTTTAAGGATGCTCTTATGATCCCTTAGATGGATTCAAAAACCCAACATAAGGTAATCTAGCTCTTCCTCTGTTTCAAACGGGACTTTTTAGGTAATTGTACTCTTTTCTATCATTTTATTTCACGCTTTCTATCTTGCAATGTTTCTTTTCTTCTTTGCTTTTCTTTCGTCTCTCCTGCTTCATAGTGTATTAATTATATTTTATTTAGCGCCCTTTTCCTTCTGCTGTTTGGAAGTTATGGAATCTCTTTTACTAATTTCCTTGAGATACTTACATGCAACTGGCATCACTGGAGGGGATTCGCCCTGTAATAAGCAGGCCCTCCTCCTCCAGAGAAGTACCAAGGTCTTAGAACGTGTTCACATCCAATCTTTAACATTCAACTTCCGCATGATTTTCCATGAGTTACACTTCACTTTACCATCCAACCTCTGCAAAGTAGTCGCTATTTCAATTATTATCTCATTTAGTCATTATCTCATTTAAAATCATCAAATCTAACAGGTTATTTGCCCGTCATTGTGTCTTGTGATTCACACTTCCTTTTGGGTTCTCTCGTGTAATTTTATACGTGGAAGTAGAAGTCTATCGTTTTATATTTCTTCCAGTTTATGCTTTTATGTGTTTTTCTGAATGTACCTTTATTTCCCAATAATTTTAATTTTTTGAAAATGTAGATAAAGATTTAATTTTTTATTTGAGAAAGACAGTGAGAGAGAGAGAGTGTGAGCAGAAGGAGAAGCAGAGGCCAGAGCCTGACACAGGGCTGGATGCCTGGACACTGGGATCATGACCAGAGCCAAAAGCAGACACTTAATGACTGAGGCCCGCACACGCCCCTCGATTACATTTATTTATTTACTCATTCATTCATTCATTCATTCATTCCCCCTCAATTACTTTTAAACAATAATTTATCTGTGTCTGGAATTCTTACTTGATAATTACTTTTTTTCTAGCCACAATAAAAAAATATTATGTCGTGTTATTTTGCCAGCAGTTGCCACTAGTGACTAAGTCTATTTTTCATCTGCAGTAGTCTGTAAGCAGTCAGCCTTTACTCCCTGGATGTTATAATATTTTCTTACCATCAAAACTTCATGTTGTGAAATGCTTATCTCCAACTATTATAGCAAACGCATAAGCAAAAATGTCCTTCTCTTTGCATTTCAACTAGTAAATAAGTATACTTAGGTAATGAAGGAACACTTCAACCATTTGAAAAAAAAATCAAGAAAACAAATCTAAGTTAAACATTCATCATGTGCCATTGAAGGCTGGGTTTCGATTTTGGAAAAATTGCATCACTAAATAGTGAAATCAAAGTACACATCAGCATTCAGTTGGTGAGATATCCCTTTAAGCTTAATTGTGTGTTTTTACATAAAATGAAGTGACCAGTGACTCAAACACGTTTTAAAAACTTTCACGGTCCAACAAGGAAGCACTGAATATGCTTTTGTTGCTGTTTTAACAACAATTCGCTTCACTAAAACTCTATGCTGTAAAACTCTAGGAAGAAGTCGTTTTCTAGGGAATTTTTTAAAACTTGCCAGATGTTATAATGAAAGGCTGTGCAAGTGAGCGGCATGGAAAATAGAACTAATGCCTGATAGTTAATTAGACTTTTGACAGCCAATTTTGTGGTGCTAAATGTGATTAAATGTGGCTGCAAGTCTTTGGAAAGACTTTTCTTAGTTTTAAACCTTAATAATACTTTAGTTCCATAAAATCCGTCCACACTAACTCTGGTCTCCCCATTACACACATTAAACGTGGAAGTCTACACAATTAGTAGGTTTTGGCGTGACAGCTGGATTAATTTATTTTGTTATAAATATACATCAAAATATCATTGTTTATTTCAATCATATGTTATACTCGTATGACATGCAACTGACGACTACACTGATCACCCAAAGTTAATAAAAACTCTAGGTACTATTACAAGACAGAATTTCATCCACCAGTCATTCTACTCTCGTATTAAAGCATTGAGGACAATTTAAAAATATCACTCTCTTCTGTCATCATTCTTTTACATGGTCAACATATCATATTATCTTTCAAACTTCTTAGAGTGATAAATGTTCATAGGGTTTCTTTTATATAAGAGATGCGTTCCAGAATACTTGATTATTTGTAAAAAACTATTATTTTTTTACTATTTCCTATAGTAAAAAATATGTTTCTGTCTTCAAAACATTATTTGATACATAAAATGATGATACCAAATCCCTATCATAAAAATTTATGTTTAGGATTTTCTTTCTAATATCTAAACTAAGATACTAAATGTATCTATGAGTCAGTTAATACTCCCTAAGAGGATGCATAAAATAGAATCATAAAAATAAAGTCCCTTCAAATAGGGAAATGTCTTGGTTTATCGAAATAATGTTTACCTGTAGTTCCTTGATGATGTCTATATCCCAATCCCTTCGTCTAGAAATTAAAGAAATTAGGCGAATTCTAAAATACAAAATGACATATTCTATGATTGTGTGTTTTAACTTACTTGGGAGCTGTTATGTAAAAAGGAAGAAATATTTTTAAACATTAGCACTGAGTTGGAAAAAAAATGTTTACATGACTGTGTGTGAATGTATGTTCAGTGTCTTATATATCTCCAGACTTACTGAAAGCACCCTATTTGGTTGGCATTATCATTTGTATTTTTATCGATAGCTATTAAGATCCTAAAAAATTCTTTCTAATTTGCTCTACAGCTCTTCCAACCACCCCATGGGAGGATATGCAGCCCATGAAGTGATGCTCTGCTTTTCTCACGTCTCTATTAAGGCACAGAATTACCTCTGTCCAATAAAAGCCACTGACTCTAAACCTGCTGTTTTCCTAAACAAAGTTTACTCTTCTATTTTTGCCTACTTAGAAGTAAAAATAATAATTTCTACATAAACTCCTTCTAAAGAACAATGAAGCTAATACTGAAAAGACCAAAACAAGACTTCTAAGCACAGATTTGTTTCCTCTGAAAGCTGTGTCCAGCACTGCTACCATTAGATCGTTTACACACCTGGGTGCACACACACAGAGATGCATATATATAAAAAAGGAATTGTATCAATGGCCACTAAACCTTGGGGTGTGAATCGGGAGATATTCCCCTGAAATCATCTATTCGATCTATATCGATATATTTGATAAATCATCTATTCGATATAAAATTAAAAGTAGAGTAAATTGCCACTTCACCACTGGAAGAAATGTTAAAGTCAAAAACTGGAACACAGAAGTTTTGGCAAGAATGTAGGTCAACTAACCCTGACATGTGGCTGGTGGGAGTTTACAATGGTTGCATCATTGTTATTAGGCAAAGGTCCAGTTAGGAGACAAAAGACATAATAACTCAAATAGGGAAAGTTTCAAACAAGGGATGAATACTTATACCAGAATTACTGCAAAGGAGTAAAGAATAATAATGAGACAGAGTATCAACGAAAGAGCCAAACTAGAAAGGTGTGCTTCCTCCCCGAATTTGGGATTCAGTTCTTGGAGAAGGCTGCAGTGCATGGGACAGCTCAGATGTCTACTTGGTTGACAGGGCCAGAGCCCGCTGGCCCATAGTCACTGGCAAAGTAGGCACCACGGCACCTATTCCCACCTGTCTGGTGTAGGAGGACAGAGGCTGGAAGGAAGGGGATCACAGCCGGGACTGGCAAGCAGACAACACCCCTCCAGTATGCAAGTGGGTAAAGCTACCAAGTACGTGAACGGGGGAGTTGGGGCATTGGGGGGTCCATGTGCGAGTGCAACACCTGAGGTGCCCAGTTCCCACAAAACCAGCACGTGAGCTTGCCATGGGACTGAACACACTAGTCACGATCCGTGGTGGGCACCCCTGCATGTCTCTCCTGCACGCACCACTGAAGTAGGAGGTGCTCCAGACCAGAAGGGGAAGTCTTCACTCTGCGGGGCCCTTGCAGTGCCCTGGACCGACGAAGCTCAGCGTTCTGTTTGTTACAGGACATGCTTCCAGGAGCCGGTTCTATTACTACAGCACAGACAACAAAAAGTGAACTAAGGGAGAAGAGACGGTAAATTGATACCTTGTGCAATCTCTTTGGAGAATTTTTTGGCAGTTTGTTATATAATTAAGCAATACTGCATCTTTGAGTTCATCCAAGAGACTATTTTGAATGTTCACAAAGAAACTACGACCAAAGCCTCCATGCATATTTAGTTAGAAGAGCTAACCCAAATATCCATCAATGGGTGATTGTGGTCCCACAAAGAGATTTCTTCTCAGCAGTGAAGCAAAAAAAAAAAAAACAAAACAAAAAAAAACAAAACAAAACAAAACCCTGAAACATGCAATAATGTTAGGTGAATCTCAAAAACATTACATCATTACATCAAACAAAAATGGCATAAATGAAAGTGTGCGTGTGATGTGGTTCCATTTGTATCAAGGTATAGAACGAGCTAAACTAAATTAAAATGAAATAAATCAGAACAGTTCAGAACAGGGACTGCCTGGATTGGGGGCAGGAAACTGGGAAGAGTGGGGGCAGAGTAAGTAGTGTGAGGGCTGTCTGGAAATCTTGATCTGAATTGATGTAATGTGAATTCAATTATTTGCATTCATATAATGCATCAAGATGGACCTTGTAAATTATTGCATTTTATTGTATATAAATTATGCATTTTAAAGAACCAACTTCTGCTTTTGTCTTTTTTTAGACTGAGGCATTTTTTTTTTTTTAAATCTCCATTCTCCATGAGAATATTTAAAGTCTTCTCAATCTACCTCAGGGCAGCAGAGCATACAATAAAAAATCAAAGGTGATGAATTTACCGTGGAAAGTTACATACTAAAAATCAATTCTGCATCAATGGAGTATGTTCTTTTGTAATAAATACTGCACAATGCAGATAGGTTAAATTAATGAAAAAAAAAAAACAAGTCATAATAGGAAAGAGAATGCAGAATTGGATCTCATTTTCTCAAATCTTCATTCAAATATTATTGAAAATGTCTATAAAAGACTTTAGATATAACCACCAGAATTTAACTATCCTAGAAAAAGAGCTTTTATATATGCCCAAATCTTTTAGTACCAGTGAGAATACTGGGTGAAGCAACAAGTTAATAGAATTTATTACTAAGAATGTTTTTTTTTTTTGTAATGATTTATTTATGTTTTTTAGAGACCACGTGCATTATTAAGCGAGGGATGGGGGGAGAAGCAGAGGGAGAAGCAGAGGGAAAGAGTCCCAAGCAGACTCCATGCTGAGCGCGGAGCCTGAGATCATGACTTGAACTGAGCCAGGAGTCAGGTGGATGCTCAACTGACTGAGCCACCCGGGTGCCCCTATGAATTAAAATTGTTAAAAATCTTTTTTCGAATATTCCTTATTTCAGGAGATTGATGCTGCTTAAACGGAACTACAGTAAAGTGATGGCGATAATTACCCTGGCAGGTAAGTAAACCTTATGGGTCTCTCATAGCCTTCAGTCTGTCATTTCTAATTACGACCATGGCTCACGCACACACAAATAGTCCTTTGCAAAGTACGGATCTGACTATTGTTCAGTGAAGCTTTCGCTGGCTGCCACCTACCTGGGTGTGATTGGATTAAAACCTCTTGGTTGCTCGGATGACTGAATCAAACCAGGGTGCACTTTCTGATGCAGCCCTTTCGGTCGCTTATTTTGTTAGACAGTTTAATCTGTACTCTACCCTGGTGCAAACGAAACTGTCTAATTGCTATTTACTGAAGGACTGCATCTTTAACACTCACCTATCCAATTAATGGTTTGCAATGTCTGGCAATTTAGTATCATGAAATGTCTAACTCACACATCCAAAAACTCTGGGAATTTTTGTTGCCTGAAGTATTTGTCCAAATATCCAAAATATTCAAGAAGTATCTTTAGTCAGAGTCTTAGGGTTGCAAATCGACAATGCAGGAGGTTCCAATAGGGCCTGACCCAAATCATTAGAGCAGAGTGCAATCCCAGGGACTGGGGGAAATGCCGTGGAATTACAAGGTGTGGCTCCATATCAAACATGACAGGACCAGTGGACACAAGTGGCCGTGAGGTTAACTCTGTAAGTACTTTTTGATACTAAATATTAGAAATATATTTTTCTTATGAAGCTATTTAAAATAAAAAGAATGTGATTAGAAAAATAACATGTAAAAAAAAGAAAAAAAAAAGAAAAAGAACATACAGAACAGCGATAATGTAACTGAAGCACAGTGAGTTCTAGAGGACTCCGTGATTGATCCGCGGGGAAATAAGGTAAAAGTAAAAAGGACACGTGTTGCTGTATATCGTTACTCAACTTTGAAATTTACATGATAGATAAAATAATTTGAAAATTGTTAATATTATTTTTTTGAATATAAAAACTCCACTCTATTGTGTGTTAGTGTTCCCATGAAAAAACTGGGATATGTCACTGTGAGATGCAAGAAGAATCTAGAAAAAAGTTTACACTCGTAAAGTTAATTATTTGTGAGAAAACGGTTAGGGGAGAGCATTTTCCAGATTCTAATTACACCATTGCCCTCCCTACTTAAGCATATTCACAATTGTCTGAAGGACTAAGATCATAGGATTATCCTGATATGGAATGGATCTCTTTAGACTAACCACGTTGTAAAGAAAAGTTCTTAAATAAGGGGGCAACGAAAGAAGAGCCTTCTCATTTGTTGTGGACTAAATGTTTGTGTCCTGGGACGCCTGGGTGGCTCAACAGTTGAGCATCTGCCTTTGGCTCAGGTTGTGAACCCTGGTCCTGGGTTCAAATCTTGCCTCAGGCCCCCTGCAGGGAACCTGCTTCTCCCTCTGCCTGTGTGTGTGTTTCATGAATAAATAAATACAATCTATAAATAAATAAATAAATAAATAAATAAATAAATAAATAAATGTTTGTGTCTTCCAAAAATTCATTTTTTGAAATCTTCACCTGCAATATGATGGTGCAGTAGTAACCAACCCTTAGCTATGGATTCACTTTCTGCAGTTTTAATTACTACTCATGTCAACCGAAGTCTGGAATCAGTGATCTCCCTTCAGGCATCGGAAGGCCAATAATATCCTAAAGCTACATCATAATGCCACGTCTTTCACCTCACTTCCTCTTATTAGTTTATCATCTCACATCATCACAAGAATGTGAGCTCAGTTGAATAATATATTTTGAGAAACAGAGGGAGGGAAAGGACCATATCCACAGAACTTTTATTATAGTATATTATTATAATTGTTCTACTTTATTAGTAATTACTGTTGTTAATCTCTCTTCCTGTGTCTAATTTATAAATTAAACTTTATCATATGTATGTATGTATAGGAAAAAAAAACATAGTATATAAAGGGTTCATGGGGCACCTGGGGGGCTCCGTGGTTGAGCATCAGCCTTGGGCCCAGGGTGTGACCCCGGAGTCCTGGGATCAAGTTCCGCATCGGGCTCCCTGCATGGATCCTGCTTCTCCCTCTGCCTGCATCTCTGCCTCTTTCTCTCTGTGTGTCTCTCATGAATAAATAAATAAAATATTTAAAAAATGAAATTAAAGACACAAAATGTGGAAGATATTCTATGCTCATGGACTGGAAGAATTAATATTGCTAATTTCCATACTAATACTCAAATCAATCCATAGCTTCAATGTAATCCCTGTCAAAAGCCAATGACATTTTTCACATTAATACAACAAATAATCCTAAAATTTGCATAGAACCAGAAAAAAAATCCCAAATAGCCAAAGAAATCTTGAGAAAGAAGGCCAAAATTGGAAATATCATGCTCCCTGATTTCACACTATACTACAAAGCTATAGTAATCAAAACGGTATGATTTTGGCATAAAAAGGCTCATCAGGGGCTCTCAGCTGGCTCAATCAGTGGCGCACACAACTCTTGATCTGGGACTTTAAGTCTGAGCCCCACACTGGGGGTAGAGATTATTTAAGAGAATAAAATATTAAAACAATAATAGACACATGGATCCATGGAACAGAATAGAGAGCTCATTTTAAAAAAAAGCATATATGGTGGGTTTATAATTTATAATAAATTTATAAGCTTTATAAATTTATGATTTATAATAAAGAAGTCTAGGATATATAATGGGGAAAGGATAGTGTTTTCAATGAATGGTGTGAAGAAAACTGGACAGCCACATGTGCAGGAATGAAGCTAGACTACTATTGTACCACATATGAACAGCAATTCAACATGGATTAAAAACATGAATACAAGACCTGAAACCATAAAATTCTTAGAAGACATAGGTAGTAAACTCCTTGATATTGGTCCTGGTGATGATTTTTTGGATCTGACTCCAAAAGCAATAATAAAGAAGTGAGAGCATGTCAAACTAAAAAGTTTCTACATAACGAAAGAAGCCATGAACAAAATGGAAAGGCAGCCTGCGGAATGGGAAGCAATATTTACAAATGATATATCTGAGTGGTTAATACCCAAAATATGTGAAGAACTCATACAAGTCAATGGCAGAAAAGAAACTCTAAGAAGCTGATTTAAAAATGGACAGAGGATGTGAATAAACATTTTCCGAAAGAACATGGCCCAACAGGTACATAAAAAGATGACCAAATCACTAGTCTTCAGGGAAATCAAGTCAAAATCACAATGAGATATCATCTCACCTCTTTTAGAATGGCCATGACCAAAAAGATATGAAAGGAGTGTCGGGAGGGTATGGAGGGAAGAGAGCTCTTGTGCAATGTTGGTAGGAATGTAATGTGGAAAAGAGTATGGAGATTCCTTTAAAAAATTAAAAATAGGGATACCATACGATGTAGCCATTCTACTTCTGGGTATTTAAGGAAAACAAGGACATTAATTCAAAAAGATACATGCACCCCCATGTTCACTGTAATATTACTTACAATGGTCAAGATATGGGAACAATCTTAAGTGTCCACTGATGGATGAATGGATAAAGAAATGCAAATAAATGTGTGTGTGTGTGTTTGTGTGTGTGTGTGTGTATATATACACATACAAATACAAATATATACACATATATAGACACCCGCAGATATATATGTATACAGATACACATATAAATACACACATACATATAGAAATATCAGGATGGATAGATGATAGATAGATATGCAATGGAATACCCTTCAGCCATAGAAAGAAGAATGAGATCTTAATATTTTGACCACATGACTGCAACTGGAGGGCATTATGCTAAGTGAAATAAAATCAGGCAGATAAAGACAAATATCGGATGATGTTACTCATATGTGGAATCTTAAAAACAACAACAACAACAACAACAAAGAAAACTAAAATAAGCTCATAGATCCAGAGAACAGATTGGTGGTTGCCAGAAGCTGGGATGACGCTGTCTCCCTGTTTCGATCCCACCCCTCTTCAGGTGGTCTGTTTAGTCCTTTTCAAACATCTTTAAGATGGACTCTTGTCAGCAGAGTGACCTGCACATACAAGCATTAGCCCTGACTTTGGTGGAACAGCTGCTCCTCCCAGTGGAGCCACCTCCGTGTGACCCTATGATGAACAGGAGCAGCAACTCCCAGGGATTTCATCATTAAAATACTCAGGTCCAGGTTAATGCCAGGCCTCAAATCCCTCAGGATAAACTAAAGAACAGGAGGCCCTTCACGTTGTCACTATGAAGCCACTTCAACGGACAGGAATCCACTCTCTCTCTCCACCAGGCGTGGGGCGTGGGGGTGGGGGTAGGGTAGGGGTGGGCCACACACTAGCAGCTCTTCCCAGGGGGATGCGACTCTTTCTGACAACCTTCCCTTCCCATTTAACACGTTGAACCGAGGTTGACAAAACCCGTCTCATAATCCCTTTGCACCTCCCAAATAAGTAGTGTCACACTCGGATCATTCTTTAAATCTTCTGAGTCTTTATCACCCCTTCTACTGTGTATGGCCTTCGGGGCCTCCAATGAAACCCCTGAACAAGAAGAAGAGATGAAACTAACTTCTGCTATATCTTTTTAGGAATAAAAAGCTTAAGTTTTCAGAAAAGTTTCAGGGTTGTGGTAAAATGACCCAAGTACATGGTTCCTGTTATTTTTCTACTTCTACATACATATTTAATATGTATAAATCATGTCAACATTTATATTTGTGCATCATTTATATAGTGTTAAATGTATACAATTATATCACTATATATTTAATAGTTAATATATATTAACGGTATATTAATTTCTTTTTTAAATAATTTGCGTTTGGGTTTTTGTCTTAATGTTTTAAATAGAAAAACATTACATAAAAAAAATCCATGTATTCTTCACTTCTTTGTACTTACAGACAGAAAAGTTATTGATCCACACACTATTAAAATATACATGTTAGGGAATAGTAGCCATTCTCCAAATTCCATTTCTTCCTCTCCTGAATACATCATTCAACCTCATTCTTTTATTTTCTCTACTCCATAATTGTAACCGTGTGACTGAATTTAATCAGTAGAATATGAAGGAAAGACATGTGTATGAATCTCAGCGTTCTCCCACAAATAAATCTCATTCACCGTCCTCCATGGCATATTTCCATCACAACTGAGATGGTTACTTCCCATGGTTTTGGAAAATCAGACAACGAAGAGGGCAATGCTGCATGTGTAAGTCCCGTATCACTAATTGGAGCACAAGTCCCCACAACCTGGAAATGCTTCTGGATATTACACGAGTGGAACTTTAATTAAATGGAGATATTAACTCTCTTACCGTTTGCTACCACAGCCTAGAATAACCTCCCTGACATAGATCTTGATATATCAAAGTGGGGTGCCAACCCAACAAAAACTACAATGGGTGGCATCACCTTATTGGTCAGGTACCAGGTAGTTTGGAAATATAGTCATTTGGAAAATGGAGACCCACGTCATGCCAGTAAGAAAACATTTTGTACAAGTCATATGTTATGACTTTCAAGGCAAATAAAATGTTTCCTTAGCCTCTAAGGGGAGCTTTTGGATGAGCACTTACAGTTTTCTTTTCTTTTTTTTCCCAGTTTTCTAAAAATAATAACTACACAGTTTCCAAGTTTCTCTAGCACATCCCAGTCTCCAAGTTTGCAGGAATATGAAAAGTGACTTTAAGGCACATTGTTTTTAATGGCATTGTTTAAGTTGTTTTTCCACAAAAATAATCACCTCCCTGCATCCCATTAGGAAAAACAATCTCATCTCTAATAACCACTAAAACAAGCAAAACAACAATCAAAGCAAAATTGGTTCTGGAAGTGTGGAGAAGAAGAGTGGAATAAGTTGGAATGCATCAGTTTCTTGAGTCAGAATAAAAAGAGAGGAAAAGTCAGTTCTGAATCCTAATTGAAAACATCTCACAATTTGTTAGATTCATTAAACTAATGACTACTCTTGAACACGTAATTGAAGAAACATTTGTTAAATTGGGTTACATAAAAACCAGATTAATAAAATATTAAAACCCTATGTAGTTTATGAAGTGTAAGTGGTAAGAATGTTGGAGCTTGAAAAAGATTCATCTCAAAACAAATATTTAGAGGAAAAATGAGTTTTGAAATAATAAATCAAATATTTTATTTTTAAGAGCAAACAGTATTCCAGAAACATTTTAAAAATTAACATATTCTTAGTCACTGTTTTTTTTTTTTATTTATTTAAGTCATCTTAAATAATTTACTTTTAAAGAAAGTCACCCAAATTTCATTGCTGCCATTTCTTGCTAGTTGGTCCTAATGGGAGAAAAATATTAGGAAAAACAATTCTACTAAAATCTCTTTGTAGCCCACCTATCCATCCTTTCAGTGTAGACATAAACAGTGACAGGCATTTTACACTTATTTCTCCTCAGTCAAGATTTCCAAAGCGGGTTCCTAAAATTCTTAACTAGGGAAGCGAACTTAGGGAAGAAAGCCAAAGCAGGGAAATAAATGTCAAGAAGCAAGGGAGCTCTCACATCCCCACTACTCGCTCAGCTCCATTTCCCCAGATGAGGATGACAAAATTGGCACCAACTAACCGGGAGATTCCTAGAATTACAATCACTGTCCCAGAACCTCAACAAGCCACGTGATTCAGAATGATCCATCAGCTCTATGCAGATAGGCCCACCAGCCACCAGATAACCAGACACTCAGACAAGCCTAGGTAGTTCCTTAATCCTTTAAATGATACCAAAAAAAAAAGAGGACATTTTACGTATTTTGGACCCCACTTGTTATATGGAGGGGCTTTCCCACAGAAAATCAGAAATAATACCTGGACTACTGCAACACTATCTTTAGATCTTAGTCATCCGTTTAGTTGTCAGAGGACAGGAGATAAATGCTGCAGACGTTCTGGGGCTTCTCAGATTGGTCAAAGTTATGGTTCTAGCAGTTGGGAGCACAGTGTGCTATCCCCACATCATCTGAGTGCGCTGTCCCTATCCGTATACTGAATAACCCACAACACTGCTTGTCTTCAGAGGACCTGGAGCAAAGGAAGGATCTGTATCAGACCCAGGTCAAGCAGTATTGTACTGAGCCTTGTAAGATCAAATAGGAGAATCGTACAAGACCCTAGGATTTTCACAGGAGGCAAATCTTTTGCAGTCAACTATTCTCCACTTGAAAAATATTCTATAGCCTATCGCCAAGGCCTGATTAGAAGAAACCAAACAACAAGGTAGCCCGATTGGCCCTTTATAAAATGGATAATTTCTAATGCATAGCCACATTCTGTTATTAAATAAAAATTGAAAATATGAGGGCAGGCCTGAGTAGGATAACAAAATAAGCTAAGTGAGGGAGTGACTCGGATACCCGTGGTACTTGGCCTTATTGCTGCACCAAATTTCTTTCAACCCCCAACCATAACTTCGTGTGATGATAAAGATAAGATCAGAGTATGGCCCAGGTTTATGGATAGGTCAGACGTGAATTTCAAGCACTATAGTCCTATTTGGGGAGAACCTTGAAATACAGTGATAAGGGCAAATCCCATTAGGCAGTAGAGCATCACATTACCTACATCATGTGAGGGAAGGGACAGATTTAGTTACAATTAGATACTGAATCATGAGGAGTGGCTAATATGCTGGGTATTTGGTTATAGATATGGAAAGAACAAGACTGAATGGATGGTGGCAAGAGGTCAGTGGAAAAGACAAATCAATAGTCTTAGGAGTAGACACAGAGTAATAGATATGGATGCTCCTTATCAGTGCCACCCGGAGGAAGCTCTCCATTCTGTGACGTCAGCCAGCCATTCCTCTAGCCTCTCGAGATTTTTCCTCCATCCTTCCCACTTTTTGTTCAAGAATCCCATGTATACAAAATGGCCATGGTAACATGCATAGGGACTATGCACAGGAAAGTTCTGGAGTAACTGGGATTACATTTAGTCCATGTTGATTAAGTCTTTCTCTCATAAGGATTTCTTGGCTACTATCACTGCCATCTGCAGAAACTGCCTGGAGCAGAAGTCACTGCTAAGGCCTCAATACGGTACCATTCTTCAGGAGAACCATTTGGCTCCTGTGAACCCAAAATGCTTCTCCTTGACTATGTTTCATAAACTAATAAAAAGGATCTTATTTATGTCCAGGAGACTGTGCCTGAAAACCAGAAAATCCATTTGGGTGCCTCTCTGTACTCCTATGTCTGACAGCATCGGTCACTCGTATATTGAAAGTACCAAATAAAGGAGGGTGTGATGATTTAGATCCTGTGGGAATTGAGATTTGCGTCACCCCACCAGAGAGGAGGAGGAGGAGGAGGAGGAGGAGGAAGAAGAAGAAGAAGAGGAGAGGAGGAGAAGAACACTGGTAGACATATTTGCTTTTCTTGCCACCTCGGGTCTCCCTCCGATGACGTCGCCTTCTTACTCTTTCCGTTGCTGCATTCCTTCGTCCCCGTCCCGCTCCTCCGCATCACCTGCTCCGCATCCGCCCCGCGCCTCGAGCAAAGAAGAAGAAGAAGAAGCTGCTGCTGCTCCCTGAGCTGGGCGTTGAGCCCCCTTGGGATTCTCTGTCTCCCTCTCCCTCCACTCCTCCTCCACATGCGTGTGCTCACTCTCTAGCTAAAAAAAAAAAAAAAAGGACTACAACACAAGGGAAAAAATCTGCAGTTTTTCTGACCATTGGAAATTCCACCTGAGACAGAGAAATAATCATCGAAGTGGTCCCTTTGGCACATAAAAATATTTGGACTAGATCTCTGAACAATTCTGATAATACCTCTAGACACACTGCAAATATCCATATACAGTAGCAAATGGCTCGTTAAATTCTGAAATCAGCGGTTTGCTACCGTTGACGATGACATGAAAGCAAACTGTAAGATTTTCTTTTTTTTTCTTTTTTTTTTTTTTTTTTTTTTTTTACTATAAGATTTTCTCTGAATTGTTAAGGTGCAAACACCTCACGACAATGCATTATTTTTACATTTAGATGTTGTATGCACTATGCATGTAATTCATACTGTTTACTAAGTTTAAATTTATTATTTTCATTTGAAATGCACAATACTAATTGAAAATGAATTCTTGCATGTGCAGGTTTTTTTTTTTTTTTTTTTTCCTTCAAATTTCCTGGCCTTTAGTCTTAAACGGAAGGGTATCTTCCTTTGCACAACGTGGCATCATGAGGTGATCTGGAGAAAATCAGAGAAGACTTTGTGTACTATGGTCTGTGCAGCATTTTCCACCCCCCATCCCATCACTTTCTCCCTCAGGCTCTCATTCAGAGAGGAGGTCTCCACACCTTTTCTTTCGTGCTTCCTTTGCCTGGAATTTGGCCATCCTGTCACCTTGATTAGTTCTTAATCATTCTTGATGGATTTTTTGAGACGTCAGTCTTCAGAGAAGTCTTTAGTAACTGCCAGAGAGAGTAGATCAGATTTCCTTCTTATAGGAGCCCTCACATCCTGAAAAACTTCCTTTATAATACGGTCTTTGACAGCTTTTGGCCGGTCACCCACTTGCTCTGAGCCATTTCTCGTAGGAACGTGTTACATTCTCTCCCATACTCGCAGCTTTCATGCATTTTTCTACTAATCCCACCAATGGGTGCCTGTTAAGGGCTGTGAGGCTTGGTGCATGCAACACACTGACACCTGATGTCTCCTCCAGCAAAATTCCCTTTATCATTAGGCAGTGTCCTTTGTCTTGTGCTTTGTTTCTTTTTTTGTTTTTGTTGTTTCTTCTTCTTATTATTATTTTTTGGCCTGGGATGTATATGTCACCCCTCTGTTACAAAAAGTGCTGTATTGCTTTTCAAAACGTGGCATGAAAATAAATAAATAAATAAATGAATGAATAAATAAATAAATAAATAAATAAATAAATAAATAAAACGTGACATGATTTTGCTTTTAACACATTCAGATTTTGTCCTCTGGTTGCTTCAGTGTCACGGTGACGTTCCTACCTTCATGTTTATCGTCACCCCTGACAAGCTCGACCTCCTCATCTTCCTAGTTGCTGTTGCTTTCCCAGGCCTCTGTTTTTCTCTGCACTTTCTGTTGGGCTGGCGATGATCTCTTTGTTCTTCCCTCGCTTTGCATTTCTCTAATAAGATGCATCACTTAAGAGAAAATCTGCCCACGTATGGTTGAAACACAAACCAATAGCGGCTGAAGCAGAGAAGCCCACGCGCTCCCCAAGCGGCCTGGGCCACTCCCGATGCTCCAGGGGGACCGACCAAGCTGGTCTGCGCTGCTGTCCGTGGGCCCTGGCACCTGGCTCTCTGCTCCTCCTCCACCGTGACCTCCTCAGGCCTATCCGCGTGCAAGTTCCAAATGTCACCTATGCCATTTTCAATACTTTTGCATTGGGACCGAGCTCAGCCATGCAGCCAGACCCAGCTTCCCAGGACGTGGCGAGATGTCATCTGCAGTTTGGGCTGTGACGTGCCCGGCAGGCACATGAGGTTCCAGCACCATGGAAGGCTGCCACAAGGGAACGGGGCACAAGCAGTGCTGGCCGTGGCAGCTTCCATCACAGACGGTCCCCACGCGTCACAAACTGAGTTGACTCCACATTTCCATTGACAAAAAACTAAGTTTTCGTTAACTATTGTCCCAAACAACACTAGGCTCTTAGCAATCTCTAATCACTTACCAACCACCACCATCTAAACTAATTATTGTTTTCTAACATTTTGGTCAAAAATTTAAGCAATATAAAATTAGTCTCTGACCTTTTATTTTTTTTAAGATTTTATTTATTTATCCATGAGAGACACAGGCAGAGGGAGAAGCAGGCTCCATGCAGGGAGCGATGTGGGACTCCATCCCAGGACCCCGGGGTCAGGTTGATGCTCAACCTCAGAGCCACCCAGGCGTCCCTGACCTTTTATCTTTAGAGTCCAATTTACCAGCACAGTTTATCAATTTCTGACAATCTCTCCAAATTCATTCACTTTTGCATTCTATTCTATTCCCAGATTTTGATTATTCTTTTGAAGCATGTATTTCAGTATCTAATTTTGCTAATTAACTTTGTTAGTGTCTCTCTGCTTTATTTTTTTCCAAATATCCTTTAGATCTTTGAGGTTTATCTTGTCTGGTAAAAATCTCTGTCATTCTATCTCCTTCCCTGCTTTCCTTTATTCTTTGAGCAATCGTTTCCATTTGGACTTCCAAGACTCCCAAACAAGAATCATAGTTAAAATTGCTGGTCCAGCTTCCATCCAGTGCTACTAGAACCAATTAGTGGTAGAACCAATCTAGTCCCTGAGCTCGCAGCCCCAGAAGTGTTGCTCCCATCCTGGCCACAAGTCTCTTTCTTGATTAAATCTGCAGCTTTATGTCATCCTGAGCTTCAAGCATGAGGTAGTTGCAAAGAGACGCTCAATCCCTCCATCCACCCCCTACCTTGTAGGAAGGAATCCTATTCTCACCCCTGTTTCCAAATAATAATTTTAATAGTTAAATAAAGTTCTGTGCAAGGACACTTTTATGCCATTTACCCAATAAATTGAACTCCTGACCTGCTCTGTGCAATGTCAGACCTAAAGCCCAGGAGCCTAGAGCTCCCACCAGGCTCATGGCTCCATTTTCGTCCATGAGATGTTTGTCTTGTATTCAATAAGACTGTGTCTCTTTTATTTTTCTTTTTCCACATTTTATTTGTAGAATTTTTGAAGCATGATTAACAAAATACATTTTAAAAGTAAACACCATAAAACATTAATTTGAGCATAATTTTCACCTTTACCTGTTTATCCTTATGAATTTATATGTTCATACCTCTATGAATGTATCTATCCATATGTTTTAAGATTCATATTAGTAGAACCCATTTGATCAACATCTGGTCTAAAAATATTTTCATATTTATCGACTCCTATTCTGTCAAAACATATGGATTCTATTAGAGGTCTTAAAAAAAAGCAAAGATGAATAGAATAGACACATTTACAGTATTCTAAATATTTTAAATTATTTTATTCTATGACTATTTTACCAAAGGGATATTCACATTCTCTGAGGATGGAGGGGATAAATCTGATCTATTATTATCTTCAGCAAATATAAGCACGCCTTCCCTTCACTAAAGTATTTTATTCTCTACCAACAATATAGGGTCATGAAAATCAGTTTCCGTACCAAGGTACTTAGGAACACTTCATAATATTGCTATCACCAGTGATGAGTGACACGAGAGGGTCACACACTTTAAGAGAAAGTGTGGCAGAGAAGAAAGAGCAGGAGGCAGGTAGTTCAGAGATCCGTCACCTTAGCCTGGCGATGGCTGCTCCCCTCCGCGGGTTGCAGATCGGAGCAGAAACAGCCCAGAGACAGAGATTAGACCGAAGCTCAGTATTATCATGGAAGAATGAAGCGAGAAGGCAAAAGCCTCTGCCTGTGCATCAGCCCGCAGTGCCCTCCTCCTGGGGGGGGGGTGCCCGGGCCAGGGTGGCCCCACCAGCGGAGAGCCGCGGGTCCCGGACCAGGAGGGGAGCCCCGACCCAGGTCAGGGCTGCTGACCTGAGCCCTCGCCTTGACCTTCAGCGACCTGCTGTCTCAGGGCCTTGTCTCGGGGCCTCACGTGAGGCTGCTGACCCGAGCCCTCACCTTCATCTTCAGACCCCCTCTAGCCAGGCCTTCGCACAGCTCTTAGCCAGCGCTGGTTCGTCTCACCTGCCACTGAGATAAAACTGGGCCACCTGGCTGGACACGGTCCCAGCTAGGACTCCTGACCTTGGCTAAGTCTCCATCTGCAGGTTGTGAGACTGAGCCCCGCCTTGGGCACTGAGGGGAGACCGGGTGAGACTCCCTCGTCCTCTCCCTCTGCCCCTCCACCCTAGCCTCCCCCTCCTTCTCCAAAACTAAATAAATAAAAGATCGAAATTTATATAAACTTACTATAGAGGCAGAATTGGCTAAATCACTTCAACAAATTAATGGCGAACCTGAGTGAAAAGGGAAGGGCTGAGAGACAGTCCAAGCCTAAAAGACTGGGAAATCAATAACCTAAATACCATTTATTACTCAAGAGGTTGGGCCCTTGTTGGGGGTGGGGCGAGTATGTGAGGCAAACGTAAAGCGTCCGATTTTGATATGTGATTTAATTATTTAACCTACTGATGTTCAATTATGGGCGGGAGTTTCAGAGGCAAAAGTGAAAGGGACAGTACTTCAGGCCTAGCACTGAGGACGAAGGAAACTGAGGAATGAAGCCTTCAGAAAAGGTGGTTCACAGGGCTCGAGGTTAACATGGCACAGCAGTGAGGGACTCGGGCTTCCTCATCATAAAGCCATAGAATTGATTTGTACAGCTCCTAAGGCCATACAGACTATATCATATGACCCACAACAAGTACTGTATGGCCCGTCAATGCTTGCTGATTGTTGAGACCTTACCACGTACAAACATACTTGTGAAACAGCCCAGCTTGAGAAAGAAGGAAAATAGTGTAAGAGACAGGAGTTTATTTCATCCAAATTATATTAATTATCATAGGGAAAAATTAAAAAAAAAAACTTAGAAGAAAAGAGCTCTACTTAAATGACATTTTGACGAATACTTGGTTCCACGTCCAATTCTAAAAATTATAAATTGCATTTTTAATTAGGTTCTGGAAAACACACTAAAGGGCTCAATTGTCATTATCTCTTAAAATGCTAATGAGGCAACGAGGACTGATTATTGCATTATTTGGGGCTTATTTGGATTCATCTTCTTTAGTTTCCTGTGAAAAACTACTAGATACAAACATGAATTCTTCAATTACAACTAATGGTTTTCTTTCTTAATTGTCCATGCTTAGCAGAGATACTCAGCAGGATTACCCATTATTACCACTGTGATTCAATTTAGTTCAGAGTCATTGGCAGGATGTGTTAGTCATAATATCATGGTATCATGACATCATCATCATCATAAACATTCCCGCTAATTTAGCAGTAGGAAATCTGGAGTGCCAAGCTTTAATACATGACTTTTTAAAACTAAAAAGAATCCTTGCCTACTGCTAAAGTTATTTACCTTTGGGTATTTTTGAGGGTTTATATTATTACAAAATGCTCAAGGTAACTTGATGTTTGGAAAAAAAAAAAGATATATTTGTACTTTGAAATTGTAAGTCAAGAGCTATAATTACCTACTAACATATGTTATTAGCCATTATAATTATATAATTAGCCATCTTATTATAATTATATTATTGCTATTATTATTAAAAATGTTTATATGGGCTAAGTACAGTCCTCAAACCTTCCTACATATGATTTAATCCTCACACAAGACTTATGACAGAAGAGTTATTGCTCATTTTCAGATAGGAACGGGAAAGTGAAATTGAGTGGGAAGAAGCAAACCCTTATAAACTGAAAAACATAAGGTGAATCTGCAAACGCACAGCATGTAGGTCCTCGCCCCATTCATTGGATGTCTCAGAGTAATCCTCAACATGATGGCACAATATAACCAAGGATGCTAATGGAATATCCCTTGCCTGCTTCTGTCCATATTACCAAAAATATTTATATGAATTTAAGATGAATTTACGGTTGCTGTTATCAGTAAACTTTTAATTCTCTATTGAAACTTACTTATCTGAAGTCTGTCCTGTATAAAATTACAATCAATTCTTTGTTTTCTTCCAATAATTTTATTTCATATTCATCAGCTTTTCCAGCTCAATAAAAGTCATATATTAATCATAATTTTATTACATACTACTGAACTATATACTACTAGACTTCAGAATTCCCTTCCATCCAAGCAGAAGTTAATGCAATATAAAAGAGTAAATAGTAATAGAAGTAGCTACTATCTTCTTTCTGAAAGGTCTTATAAGAGATAACTTTAAGAAAGAATCTGAATATAAGAATTAAATGATTTCCACATTCTGAAAAACTTCTGAATTCTCTTGAATTCTAGAAAGCTATTAAAGTATAATCAACCAAGGATCAAGAGGCAGAATAATCCATATATAAAATAATATTTATTTATTTCACGACCAAAATGTCATTCTTGAAAGAGATAACCAACTGAGAAATTAGGACTGAAATTTGTATCCCAATACTCACGCTTTATCCAAAAAATAAAACAACATCAACAACAACAACAACAAACATGCTAAAAAACAAACAAAACCTGCTAAAAAACAAAGAAATTAGGTATGGAAAAGGAATAACTGATTTAAAAAAAAAAAAACATAATTCTTGTACTTCTCAGGATGAGATGCTGAATGTCTTTTGCTTAATAGAAAGATGAAGATAAGGTTCAAAAACACCGTCTGACAGCAATTTAGCCTTCTAATTAAAAACAGGGCTGCAATATGGAACCTAACTTGGCAGCATGGTGATTCGGATTTTATCAGCTCAGCAAGACTTAAGTCATGTTCTGTGATTAAAACTATAGCTCTCACATGTGCACTGTCAATAGGAAACTTTTTAATAAAGATAAAATATGGCCTGTGAGATCTAAATCTGGTGAGAATTTCAATTTAACTTAATAATGCTCTAGCTAGAAAAATATTGGTGTTAAATATACTGCATATAAAGCAATGCTGAATTTATTTGAAAAGGTATAGATATTTTAAACTAATCAACAGTAATGTAGTTTTCAGGGTGAAAAAAAATGTCAGGGTACTTGCCTAAAAAGGTGATTTATCTCCTTAAAGAATTTTTACATCTTGAAACTTCATATATTAATCAATTATTTTCTAACAAGCACATTTGTACTTAAGCATATTTTAAGTAATGTATTAATTTCCAAATTAACATCTACCTATTGATAAAATATACTGTTTCCATAAATTAGTTTAATACTCTGTAAGAACCCATTCAGGTAGGTTAAAAAATAAACTAGTGATTATTAAGTGAGAGAGGGCTGAGTGTCAACTTCAGCACAGATCATCTTTAAATTAAAAAAAAAATACAAGAATGAGTAAAGTCTTGAGGATTAAGGTAAAAAAGGCACAAAAAAAAGCCATTTTTAATACAGACTATAAATCCCTATGATATAGACCTGATATATCAGTAGATTTTTGTTTGGGGTGTTGCGCCTTTCGCCTTCCGTTATGGTTTTCATGACACCTAAGTGTGACTCCATGTTTGGACTGAAGAGCGGCAGGTTTAAGTATCATGATTAGCAGATGAAATTATGTAGAAGATGATGAAAAATATATCACAGGGTATAAAATAGAAGTATCACCTGCCAGCCAGCTCAACAGACGTCCCTATAGGACATACTTCCCTAGGGGTCCAGGTGAACACCACCTACACCTACTTCTGCAAACCCACCTGGCCGCGTCTCTCATGCGCTATCACCCCGCTCTATGACCCTGAGGCCTAGGCGGTAATTTCCTTTGTCCTGGTAATTAGTTCTCCATCCTTTTTCCTTTTTTCTCTGCCAGAATCCTTATTATGAGACGCTTCCTAGTTTCCTGGCTCTAGAACTGAATCTCTCCTAGTTTAAGCCAAATCTTCACTCTCTTCCCCATGGGTTAGACATCCTGTCTTTAAACATATGCATTTCTGCAAATACAACTTTTTTCCCCCAGATCTCTGCAACCCCACATCATTCTGTGTAGGCAATTGTGATGAAGGCCCTTCCCCCATCTCTTATAGGTTAGAACTGAATTAAATTCCTCCCCACAGCTTAAATAACGTCATTAAAGATTATTGTATTTGACCCTCTGTTGAAGAAACTCCCAATAAAATAATCCTGTTTTTCACCTTCATGTTTTAAATATTTTTAAAAGACCATTTAACATACCTTGTCAAAAAAATTTCAGTCAAAATCGCCCTCCTGATACCCACTGATAGATGACAATTCCTAATAAGACAAATTGCCTCAACTATTTGAGTTCTCTGTAGTATACCTTATGATATACCAAAATATCAAATATCCCTGGATATTTAGGGCCGATTGTTCAGCTTCACAGTTGACTTTATCTGTTTTTCTACTGTGTCCTAAATTAGGTGGAAAGCACCCAAAGTTTGAGAGTTTCTTCTTTAAGCATGCCACTTGTCTTCCTTGACCTCATTTCTTTATTTTTATCCCTATTGGAGTCCTGTGTCGAGCTCCAGCTTCAACCAGAAATAATTTTCAGTCCCACTATAAGCCAGGTGCAGAAGAAGATACAAAAAAAAATAAATGACTTTAAAATATTCTTGCTAATACAGTTATTTGGGATGATTTCAGATGGGCTCTCAAAAGACTTGTGATGCCTTCAAAACAAGGCCTTTAAAATACAAAACTTCCTAAGTAGAAGTATCTACTTTTAAATTACATTTGCTTTTTTACCCTTCTCTGCCAAGTATAATCCATTACAATGAAAATATACAGCTAAGACCTAAACATAGTAATGGAGTCATACATTGTTTATATCATTCTATAGTCTACTAAAAACCAATATGACTTTCTAGATTTCAGGGATGAGAATATTACCCAAATCAGGCTGCTCAGATTTGGGGGATGTGTGGGGGAACTATAGGAAAGAGAATCTCTCTCTCTCTCTCTCTCTCTCTCTCTATATATATATATATATATATATATATATATATATTTTTTTTTTTTTTTTGCAGGTGGAACTACATACATAATACAACAAACTATGACAAAAAAAATAAAGTGACAAAAATAAATATGACAAAAAATAATTCCCCTGCATATCCCCCAAATCTAAGTGGCCTGATTTGGGCCACGTTCTCATCCCTAAACTACTGGCTGAGAACAGGGGCCAGGGAGACTCTATTTAGTCAGATGTAGGTCACATAAGTACTTCCAGGTTGTGGGTGACACCAGCCTATGAAAATCTGTGGAGTGAGGCACGTTTTTCTAAAAGAAAATCAGGGTGCTGAAGCCAGAAAACAGATGGTGCTTAAAAAAGAACATCCATCTAACACACACACACACACACACACACACACACACACGTGATATAAAATGTTATATACTCAAAAATTCATGAGTTTAAATTATAATTAATATATAGTATTTTTAATATTTAGATTAAAGAAAGACATTATGTCTATTTGTACATCAACTCTTATGCTTATGAAATGAAATCAGTTTAGTAATCATAGGAATTATTTTTTTAATTTTATCTATTTTTTTTTTTTTGAGAGAGAGAGAAAGCAAGAAAGCAGGAGCAGAAGGAGAGGGAGAAGCAGGTTCCCTGCTGAGCGAGGAGCCCGACAGGGGCTCGATCCGGGGACCCTGAGATCGTGACCTGAGCCCAAGGCAGATGCTTAACTGACTTAGCCACCCAAGGGCCCTACAGGAATTATTTAAACATCATTTTGATGACACTGACTGTACTGACTCCCTAGAGCTGCCATAACAAGGTACTACGAACTGGGAGGCTTAAGCAAACAGAAATGTATCCTCTCACGTTTCTGAAACTTGAAGTGTGCCATCAAGGAGAATGGGTCCTGGGACTTTCTTGCGTACTCAGGAGGAGACCCTACCCCAGGCTCTCTCCCAGCTTCTGAGACTGTTGGAATCCTGGGCGCGCCTTGGTTTGTGGCAGCATGACGCTCATCTCTGCCATCGTGGCCGCATGGCCTTTTCCTTTATGTCCATCTGTCACCTTGTTCTTCTTTATATAAACACACCAATCATACTGGATTACAGCTTCCCCGAAACTGGTACGATCTCATCTTAATTTATATCTACGAAGACCCTATTTTTAAATAACGTCACAAATACAAGTGTGAGGGGCTAGGATTTCAACAATTATCTTTTTTGGGGACACAATTCAACCCATAATACTGACTTTTACCTTATAAGAGAAAATAGTGATTAAAATCTAGTAATTAGAGCCCATTTAATAGAAATAATTTAAATCCAGGACTGACACTTAGCTGACTATACATGTCTTTTTTTTTAACTTTCATTTTTTTATATATAATCTCTATTTTATTTCCTAATGTTTTCAATTTAAAATGGGTAGGGAATAGAAGTCTGTGCATAGGTGCAGTTCCGACCTCCATTTACTAAGAAAGAGTGTTCAAAATCTACACAAAATTTACAATATTGTGTGTCAAAACTAAGTGGAAGTCTATATGTTCTTTAGTTCCTTTTTTGCTAGGAATTCTTTTACTAATTCCCATATAGTTAGCTGTTATACTAGCTTCAAGTGTATAATATAGTGATTCAACACTTCCATACATTAGTCAGTGCTCATCGTGTGTTCTTAATCCCCTTCACCTATTTCACCCACCCCCTGCACTTCCCCTCTAATAACCATTAGTTTGTTCTCTATACTTAAGAGTCTGTTTGTCTCTTTTTTGATAGGAATTATCAATATTTTAGAATACAAGCTTCTGTGCATAGTTTAAGTGCTCTTGAAAAAAACATTTTTAAATGTGTGAAATATATATATATATATGACAATATTGTGTAAAACTGTAAGATGCTTTGACCCTAAACGACAGCCTATTAGTTTTCCTACATCTCTCCCCTTGCTTCTTTATTAACTATCTCCTGAAAGCCCTCGGGGCTTTAGTTAATTGTTAATCTGCAAATATTACCTTCGGCTTTGGGTTAATTAATTTTTCCAAGTTAGAAGGGCTAATAAATAGTACAGCGCAGACTCAAACCTCATACTATCTGATTCTCAAGAAAATTCCCACAAAATTTCCTAAAATAATGCTACCTCCTTTCTTGCATTAAAGTCTGAAATTTTAAACATGTTGTTGCCCATCTAGCACTACAATTTATTTTAATTTCTAAATGCTCTGTCCTTACCTGAAGAGACAACCACGTCTACTGCAGTACAGCCATAACTGGCTAGTCTTTAGGATGATGGTTGAAAGTAGCAGGTAAGAATTGTGGAGGATATAGTGTAGTGAGAAGGCACAGGGCTAGGTGATAAATGACATAAAGCCTAGTTCCAGATGTGCCACTTAATATAAATAGTTAGCATTATAGGCTCTTTAATGTAACTCTGGGCAAGTCCCTTAACTGTCTGACTGAGTAGCTGCAAAGTTAAGGAAGAGCAAGCCCTGCTCTTCCAATCATATGAAACGGAATCATATTAAACCTGTAAGAATATCATGAAATATTACAGACCTAATGCATACGAACTGATGATCAGCCAACTGTATGGATGTTGATAAAATATTTCAAAATAAATTTGATAAACTAAGTTGCTAACAAAGTTTTCTCCAAATATTATTTTAAAGTGTTACTTTTGCGAAGTCTTCCTGAAAATCAAAGTCATCCTTCTAATGACAAACTTCTAATGACAAACTACTGCTCTTTTTCAAATGATATAAATAAAAATTATTGGCAGAGTTAAGTGTTACAATATTTCAACCTTTATGATTAAAGATGTATTCAAGAGCCTGCATTCACAGGGCTTGCAGAACACTCAAAGGACAAAAGAGGAGATAGGAAGTTTAGAAAGCATTCTCTGCAGACTTCTCATTCTAAAGATCAGAAATTAGAAGCTAAATGCATTTGATTAAATGATTTTAGACAAAGTTACAGTAAGTGGAAATAATTCCATCCTTTTCCTAGTAGCAACAACAACTTCCCTAAGAAGTCTACCTGGAAGTTGCAATGAATGATTATGAAAATAGCCAGGTCCCCAGCGTAAATGCCGACCCAGGTCATGATTTGGAGAAGCCTCAGAATTTGGAATCAAATGAGATATATACGAATTCTAGTTCTTACTCCAAATAGCTGCATGATCATAGGCAAATTATTTGCATTCACTGAACATCAATTTTCCTTCTCGTTGTAATGGGAGCAATGAAAGAAATAAAAATGTGAGCAAAATAAAAGCAAGAAAGATGAAAGTTGGTATTGAGAACTGAATGAGATAAAAGCTAAATGCTCATGGTATATAGTAAGTATTCAACAAATGACAGATTTTTTCTGGACTCTTAAAAATTATGCTTTAACAAAATGAGCTAAATAAGTAGGTTGTTTTGCTTTTAAACCATTAGTAAATTAACAGAAGCTGCATTATATCTTGGAAAACATCAAGGTCAGTATCTAGGAAATCTGACTACTAATTTCAATTGCATTTATCAGTATTTGTGAGCAAATCAAAATCCAAATTATTGTTTCTTCATATGTTGCAATGAACAACAATCTCACTCCCCTTAAATAAAACTTTGAAAGATTTGGTGTGTGTGAAGGTCAAATGAAGCAACATATGTGAAAATGCTAGGAAAATGTTCCTCCATAGAGAAGCCAAATTATTATCAATAAACAAAAGAGTAAATGTAAATTATAACTTAAATACAATAAAGCATAACTTCCTCAGCATTGTATCAAATAGTCAAATTCATCTGCTTGTATTTGAAGGAAGCAAAATCACACTCAAAATTCTATTCTTCTACTCGTTGAGGCTTTTATTCAGTCCTTTAATTAGATATGTCAAATGTGGTAAGAAATATACCAAAATAGGGATCCCTGGGTGGCGCAGCGGTTTGGCACCTGCCTTTGGCCCAGGGCGCGATCCTGGAGACCCAGGATCGAATCCCACATCGGGCTCCCGGCGCATGGAGCCTGCTTCTTCCTCTGCCTGTGTCTCTGCCTCTCTCTCTCTCTCTGTGACTATCATAAATAAATAAAAATTAAAAAAAAATTAAAAAAAAAAAGAAATATACCAAAATAACAGATAATGCAGTGTATTTGCTGCATAGAGCATTGAGTTAAAAGAATGAAAAAAGTAGAGTAAGGAGTCAGGTAACTTTTCTTTTCTTTTCTTTTCTTTTCTTTTCTTTTCTTTTCTTTTCTTTTCTCTTTTCTTTTCTTTTCTCTTTTCTTTTCTTTTCTTTTCTTTTTTTTTTAAACTTAAGCTCAAACAGGTCTAGGACAGATGCATTTGTTGGAGAGTTTGTGAAAAGTAGAAAGTAGAGGACTCCATGCCCTGAGTTGATGCTGCGGCGGGTAGGGTATGGGGCCATGTATACAAACACTGCCCACGTGAGTTTGACGAGTAGCTTGATTTTAAGATCCCTGATCTACCAACATACTGAAAATTAATATGTAGGAAGGAAAATAATCCATCTTCAAGAGCTTTTCATGCTTGAAACCCCTTCCATAAAGTAAAATAATAAATTCTTAAGATTAGAAAGACTTAGGCTATCATATAATCAAAAATAATCAAGTGGCTCTGAAGGTGTACACAGCTTTACTAGATAAAATAGAAAAATCGTTGATCGTCTATTTCCAGATGCTTTGAAAGGGCTACACTCTGAAATACCTAAGGGGCAAGTAAATTATGCAAATAAATGGTGTGAGGATGTGGAGCAACAGGAATTCTCATTTACTGCTAGAGGGAATGCAAAATGGTACAGCCACTTTGGAAGACACTTTGGCGGTTTCTTACATAAATAAACATACTCTTACCATATGTTTCAGCAATCACACTTCTCGGTATTTATCCAATTGAGTTGAAAACTTATGTCCAAAAAAAAAAAAAAAAAACCTGCACACGGTTGTTTATAGCAGCTTTATTCATAATTGCCAAGACTTAGGGAAAACCCAGAAGTCTTCCAGTAGGTGCCTGAGTAAATAAACTGTGGTACATCCAGATAAGGGAATATTATCCAATGCTAAAATGAAACGAATTATCAAGCCAGGGAAACACATGGAGGAAACTTAAGTGCAAACTGGAAGTGAATTAAGTCGACCTGAAAAGGCTACACACTGCATTGTTGCATGGCTCCAACAATATAACATCCTAGACCAGGCAAAATTATAGAAACAATAAAAATATCAGTGATTGCTGGAGGTTAGGGGAGGGGAGATGAACAGGCAGGGCAGGAAATGTTCTCTATAGGATCCCATAATGATAGCCTGGGGTCTTTATATGTCCATCCAAACCTATAAGCTGTACAACACCAAGAGTGAACCATGATGTCAACTGGGGACACCGGGTGATGATGCTGCGTCTGTGTAGGTGCATCATGCTGGTGGGAGATGCTGACGATGGGGGAGACTGTGCATGTGTGTGGGAGTTGCTGCACCTTCTGCTCAATTTTGCTATCAATTTAAAATGGCTCTGAAAAATAGAGTCTATTAAAAAGAGGCTTAGTAATACCTGTACTATTTAAAGTTAAAGAAAAGTCGTAAGGCAGGGGAGCTTTTCCAATATTACTCTCTAAAAAGTCTATTTTTTAAATTGTATAAAATTGATTTTTATGTTAACAACTAGGAAAGCTGGAAAAACAAAACCTGACTTATAGACCCCAACACTGGTATTCTTTTTTACCATACCATATGGGCTTTATA